>NC_057737.1:15413188-15444957 GCF_004010195.1 Chiloscyllium plagiosum | reverse complement strand
CCTCCCCCAAGTCCCTCCTCCCTACCTTTTATTTTAGCCTGCTGGACACACTTTCCTTATTCCTGAAGAAGGGTTCATGCCCGAAACGTCGATTCTCCTGCTCCTTGAATGCTGCCTGACCTGCTGCGCTTTTCCAGCAACACATTTTCAGCTCTGATCTCCAGCATCTGCAGTCCTCACTTTCTCCTCGAAGTATATAACAGACCCTGGTTAGACTGCCCATACTGGTTCCTGCTTATCAGGTGCAACTGTGAGATATTCCCTACTGAAACACACATACTGACACCTTAGCTCTTATCTCTAACATATAACATGTTGACAAGGTTAGCAACAGTGCAGCGGCAGTGCCGCTATATCGAAGCCCAAAAGCCCAGATTCAAACTCCATCTGCTCCAGAGATATATCATAACATCTCTAAACAAGTTGGTTTAAAAAACCAGAGTTGAGCCTATCAACAGTCTATGATTCAGAATTGCTCAACTCTCCATACTTAAGTAATGAACTGTCCAGGCTACTCAAAATGCAAGAGACCTTCCCATTCACACTCAGCTTTACTAGTTTCCTGTGAGAATAACACCCAAATCCAGGTTGCCTATATGAAGAATGCAAAAAGATGAATAAAAATGGTTTCTACTTTTTTTGTTCTATTAGATATACAACATCACAACTAATTAATAATTCCAGCAGATGCCTTGCCACCTGTGAGACAGGAAATCTGCATTGTTAACATCAATGTGCATGCAAAGGCTGAAGACAGCATTTACTTCACCAATCCACATCACAATTCCCAGGATTTTAACTGAACGGATTTGGAAACATTTGAAGATAAATCCTTTGAGTTGTTCCAGTTCTTTGATACCAACCATTGCCCATGGCATTTATACAGTGAAGTCACAGGATAATGAGCATGCCCCTTGCAGTTCCAATGCCAATAAATTCAGCTTTAACTTATTTTTCTAATCGATCTGTTCAAAGATATTACTACTCACCTCTGGAGCAAGTGAGACCTGAACCCTAGCCTCTTGGCCAGGGTAGGGACACTACCACTGCCCCACAATTCAGCTTTAAATCGGGTCATTTAATAGAACAGAACTTAAAGCTAGCACAATGGGAAGGATGGAAGAATGTAAATATCCTTTCAGCGTTAACAGTCAAAGGTGATTCAGGAAAATGAAACTTGGGTATTACTTTGAAATAGGTCACAAGAAAATGGTATTCTTAAGGTCTTCTACTCACATTAAGCAGCCATCTGAAGTATATCTTTGGATAACTGACCTGCCTTGACCTCTCTGCATAAACAGGATTTGCACAAACAATAGCCGTAGGCCATGTCAAGGATGACACAAATTCAATTTGGATCCGAATTCAATTCACTTGTTCACACAAAATGAGAGACTCCCAGCAAGCCTTGAATATCAAATGAATGAGAAGCCTCAGTTTAAAGACAAACCTAATCCAATGTTACACATGATTAAATCCACATTTATAAGGGAGACTGATGGTTCAGTTAAGCTACAGCAGAGTACTGTAAGTACCACTGTGATTCGGGCCTTAATCTATTAAGCCACAGGGAAAAACAAGTCCCAATGTCACCTGGGTTAACTTGCACCTATTGGATTAATGGTTACCCTGGTAGCAGAGGTCAGCACGTGA
Source organism: Chiloscyllium plagiosum (assembly GCF_004010195.1). NCBI lineage: Eukaryota > Metazoa > Chordata > Chondrichthyes > Orectolobiformes > Hemiscylliidae > Chiloscyllium > Chiloscyllium plagiosum. Next base: position 15,443,304 of record NC_057737.1, on the reverse strand, counting down.
ACTTTGAAGGCTCATGGGACTGACGACAGATTTCGATCTTGCCCTCGTTCTTCTATTCCCATTTGTACCTTAGACAAGAGTCTCATTAAAATTGAGCAAGCTCAGTGCAAAGTGGAGGAGACTGCCAACATTTTTTTCAAAAAAGAACATTAGGATGTAGCACTAGATTCTTAAAACCTAATTTAAATGCAGACCCTGAAAGGCCAAAATTTTGCAAATTCTTTTGACTCGGCCAAACATTACACACTTTGAGGCTTCTGTTGAGGTCACAAAAGCAACCATATTCATGAAAATAAACCTAACCACAATATCTTGAGATGGGAGTCGTATTCTGATGATGAACAGTACTGCAGTTAAGAAGTTCCAGTATTAAGAAAAGTGCAGTGGTTAAATCTCTCCCAGGAGGATCAGAATTCTTATTTCAAACACAGCATCAGGCTTCAAACTGACAGACTTCAGTAAAAGTAATAGGACCAATTAATAATCACAACATTAATTTATTAGGCTGTCCTTTAATCCAAAGCAAATACACTGGGAACAAAATTATTACAAATACTGGAATCTGTGCTGAAAAACAACAAATGCTGAAGATCACAGTGGGTCAAACATGGAGACAGAGCAAGCTATCATTCGGAGTCTAGATGACTCTTCATTAGATACTGCCCCCCTCCATTTTAGTCAACTTTGCATCAGCAACTTTACTCTGCATGCACCTATGATTTAGATCATGGTTCACTGGCCTCTGAAGGCTAATGGTCAGTAGTTGGAAAGTTCAAGCATGTGCCCAGCTATTATTTGATTAAAACAAGAGTTTGACCTCCTGCTGTGCAAATATTTGCTCCATTAAGTGAAGACTGCCAGGCTAAACTGGTCAGCAGGCTGAGCAGTAACAGACTTTGCTGCACTCGATTTGAAATTCACAATTTTGAATCAATAGCAGCTACATAATATTTGCAATGGGAATCTGCTGAAATGAAACCTAAAGAGTATTTACAGAAATGAGAATTTCAATAGAAAGTCCAAAAGATAATATTAAAAGGCTCAGTGCCGGTAAAACTTAGTGACAGACATTATCTGATTATCAACCTCTGACTTTGCCACTTTTTTAAAGAACACTATGCTAATCTTTTAAATAGGCCCATGTCTCTGTCTATTATAGCAGAAGCAATTGCTGTCTCTTAGTTATCTCGAGCTTCTGTGACTTCTGTTGTCAATGATTAGATCAGATAATTAGTAGACAGCAAAAGAGGTGAATCCACAGTTTTGCTTCAAAGTCAGTCATGGAAACAGAAAAGGACACAGATTCATGCTGGTGAAAGGCAAACGTTGGACCAATTGCAATAAAAGGTTGTTAATGCAAAGAATGTTGAACATAAATAGCAGGATTAGGTCATTTGGCCCTTTGGGCCTGCTCCACCATTCAATAAGATCATGGCTGATCTTTTTGTGGGCTCAGCTCCAGTTACCTGCCCACTCCCAAAACCCTTAATTCCCTTACTGTTCAAAAATCCATCTTTGCCTTAACAACAAGGTAGCCTCAACTGCTTCACTGGAGAGGGAATTCCGCAGATTCACAACCCTTTGGGTAAAGTATTTCTGCCTCAAATCAGTCCTAAATCTGCTCCCTCCTTATTTTGAGGCTATGCCCCCTAGTTCTTGTTTCACCAGCCAAAGGAAACAACCTCCCCGCTTCTATCTTATCTATTCCTTTCATAATTTTATATGTTTCTATATGATTCCCACCTCCCATTCTTCTAAATACCAAAGAGTATAGTCCCAGTCTACTCAATCCACCCTTGTAAGTCAATCCTGTCAACTCTGGAATCAACATAGTGAACTGCCTCTGCACCCTCTCCAGTACCAGTACATCCTTTCGCAAGTAAAGAGACCAAAACTGTACACAGTACTCCAGGTGTGGCCTCACCAGCACTCTGTACAGCTGCAGCGTAACCTCCTTATGCAGTGTAAACAAAAACAGAATATCCAATGGGACAGTGGAGGAAACAGCTCTGGGAGACATTTCAAAGACAATAGTTCATATAGCAATTGGGAAGGATCAGGATGGAGAAACTTTTTTAAAAATTACTTTCAAGACACATATAAAGCTTATTACACATGCGCTCAAAACTGCTCACCCCTCAATATCACACCAGAACCTGCATGTTAAATTTCTGTAATAAAATATGGGATCTGGGCCATGTCTACTTTGTGGAATTAGCTTGCTCTCAATGCCTTCAGGGTGATGATAATGGTGCTGTCATTGAACGAAGAATATTTGCCATATTTCACATATCTTCAAAAAGAATCATTGTGAAGGTAATAGGACAATAGTCATAAAAAAACAATTCAATTCCAAACATATAAACATGCATATTTATAAAAGACTGGTGCAAATAAAGTAGCGCTAAAATGTCAAGGAATCCTGTACAGTAAAAAGCATACTGCCATGATGTCTATGTGAGAAGTGCTATAAAATTCATCTTTTTAATACATAATGAGTTCTTTATCCATTGCTACCCAGGTATTATATATGTCTCAAATGCTAAAGGGCAAGGATCAGGACTAACAAGGAACACTCAACATTCCCATGAATAACTGAAAAGGAAATAGTAAATGCTGGAAAAAGCTCAGCAGGTCTGGCAGCGTCTACTGGAGAGATGAACACAAAGTTAACATTTCAGATCATTGACCTTTTATCAGATCAGTGTGGGCAAAGATTGATAATGCAATGGGTTTTAAACAAGTATGAGCCCATGGGTGGGGGCTGGGAGGGATGACATAATTAAGCAAACAGATGGCAGGTCTGGAGAGCAGGGGATATGAACAAGGGCTACAAAGTATAGTCATATTATTGCTGAAACGTTAACTCTTGTTTTTCTCTCTCCACAGGTGCTGCCAGACCGGAGTTTGTCCAGCACTTTCTGTGCCATAGGTTATGAGCTGAAATTGTTGAACTCAACATCACATCTACTGCTGTGAAATGCTTAATGGAAAGATGGGGTGCTGCTCCTTGAGTTTATGTTCACCTTTGTTGAGATAGTGTAGGAGGCAAAGGTCAGACATTGGCCTGGGCATTGCCATACCTCTCAGCAAATTAGCTAAATGTAATACATTTGAATAATAACTAGTTTATTATTTGGCTGCATTAGTGCCAATACAGTTGAGCATTCACTGCACTTGCAGTTGCAATGCTCCACAATCCACCAGAAACGCTGTACTAACATGACTACATTGGAGATTATCGTTGTGAAAATGCTTTGAGGATACCAATCCACCCCTGCTCACCAGCCTTTGAAATGTGTAGGTGTGCAGCTAGTGTTAAAAAAAGAGTGTGAGAATTACAAAGTACAATTGCAAGAGCTGGGATGTACCTTGTACATGCCAAGGAGAGGGAAGAACACAGCAAGGAAGCAGAGAACAGAGCAATAAGTTGGCTGGCATGGGGAAGAGGGAGTGGGCTGGTGAGTGGAAAGGGGAGTGTCAACATAAGCACAACACCTGGTTTTGGTGCTGTGCAGATGCACATTTATGACACCAACCCTCTGTTCAAATGTGTCGGCAAGAGATATATTCACCCTTTTTATATATGCGGCCTGAACTGACACCCTCAGAATAGAAACTGAACTTGCACCCACTGTTTCTGTCCTGCACTAAAAACTAACAGTCAGAATACAGTTACAACTGGCTTCCAGAAGTTAATTCATTATCTGAAAATTCAAAAAGTGGTTTCCACATCTGCCTCCATTCCCCAAACAACCTAAAGTTCAGCAGCGGACCTAAAATTTCTCCATTAAAAAAAAAGGGACTATTTATATTTTTTCATTACTGGTGGGGGAAGATTTGAATACAAGAAATGTTAAGAATGCCAATTTTGTTGGTTGGTAACAAAAACGAGGGAAAGCAGCCATTCACCCAAATGATGGTACCGACCAATGGTCTCCTTTGATAAGTAAACTGCACAAGTAATCTCTTAATTTACTCAGCCTGGTAAGAAGTTAGTAATGTCACCAGGTCTAACAAAACCCAAGGATGCAGAGTCAAGGGATCCTCGACTACAATGAGGCACCTGATCTACCTGACTTGGCCTAGACTTTATAAAAATGCATCAACAGTCTCCACGGTAGATTGGGTATCAAATATCATCAGGCACTCATTCCATAATCACATGATGGTGAATCATTCGAGACTATATGAAATGTTAGACTGGTTAAAAATAAGGAGAAGCTTTTTATTAAAGTTTCACCTGCTGGATGTGTTCTCTTTAAGGAAGATCACTACATCGTCCTCTTGCTGACCCCCCCCACCAATTATATTTAGGTGGCTGTAAGGTACATTGGGTCATCCTTTAGCTCATAAAAGGTGCTATCTAAATGGAAGGTTTTCTTTAAAGAAAATTTCAACTAGACTTATCTAACTCAGAACTTATCAGATCCATACTTGTTGACCTAACACATAATCACTAAGCTAAAAACAGTCAGTCAGTCTACTTCCTCATAGACCTGATTTGACTTAATGCATCTGATCAGTTTTTTGATCTGACCAACGCATTTGATTAAAAATAAGAGATTAGCATTTGCTCCAATGGGTATGGAAGGATGAACAAAAGAATGAGCATAATTTTATTTTGGAACGAGGAAAATGCACTTCAAAAAAATCTCAGGTGAAATCCGAGACAAGTCATCACAGCTCACGTTTAAAAGTAGTGGTGGAAAAAATGGCAAAAGATTACAAGCCCACACCAGTAATCGACAAGCCATGGTCACAGTGCAGGCACTCTGCTTCAATTATGAAATCGAAAGCAGGCCTAGTTTTGATGTGTTGCCTCTACAGTCAAATTACCCCTCCTAATGAATCAGTTCAGAAAGAGGTGGCTGGCAGGGCAAGGAGTAGGGCAGAAATTCCCAGAATGAGGTTCTGGGATTCCCAAGGTGGAATTCTGGGGTCATAAGCCCAAAGCCTGTAACAATCTCCATGCTGTAACAATCTCTAAGTTATGCCAACTGCTCTCCCACACCAACAGGCTGACACCTTCCCCACCACCCCCCCCCCACCTCCATTTTCACAGTCTGCCTGTCTCCCCACACTCAGAGGCCCAACCTCAGCTCTCACAGAGTGGTTATGATAACATTCTGGCCTCAAATCCTTTGCGAAGCCTGTGTAGGAAAGTGACCAGATCCATAACTAGTTCCAATCTCTTGCCAGGGTTGATTTATCTGATTTCAGTAGGGGCAACAACACTGGCAGCACAAATGGGATTACTAACACTGGGTAAGGAAGGAAATTAGTCGACACTTCCATTCTCAATTTCTGCCCATGGACTTGATATCATAATATGGTAAACACACATCCACACATACAAATAGGATTGGCATAAACTTTTATTCTGTTGAGACTCTCATTAACAACAGTCACAGTTAAACTGTTGGAATCTACATTGATGGACACAAGAAAACTGTTGCTAATTTTTTTTGTAAATGGACCTTGACCATATCAGTTCGGACTTTTAAAAAAAATTTAGCTCTTGATTAATCCTATCAGTCTTTTAGGAGGTGAAGCAAATTGCAAATGACAGGAAGTGGTTTGCCCCCAGATAACCAGATGGTCCCATGTCATTGCACATATCTGTCAACTGTAACGACAGAACTGTCAGCCAACTTTATAATGGGATGTATTTGACATCCCCAATCGTCATGAATGGGAGTAGCCAAGCTTAACTAGGTTAACCGGCACTACAGGCATATTAGACTGAAGTCTAACCTGCCCCACTCAAGAGAGATTCACTGAACAAAGAGTAAGCTTTAAGTCAATTATCAGATATGTTCTTTCTGCCCTTAATCCTTCAGAGAATGAGTGCTGTGTGCTGGAGCCTGCAGTACTCTGAACACTCAATCAACCCACAGCTCTGTGGGACAGGCAAGTATGCCTGGATTGAAAGCAGTCACCTCATTTGATAAAGATAGTTTATTCTGAAGTTCAGATTAGTTCGGTCTTATGCTATTAGCCAAGTTATTTCCACCACTATTATTTTCGAAAGAAGTAAGTTGTCACAAGCTTTAATACAGGGTATCTTGCTTAACCGAAAGCAGCTCTTTTTTTTTGAAACTGTTTATCTTCTTAAACCTCAAATATTTAAACTCAGCTGACTAATTTGTGCAGCAGTTTCATCTTTATGCTGTTCAGAATAAACACAATTATACTCATTTCTGAGGAACCCAGAAAGCAGTGACAGCCAATAACTACTTAACACATGGTCACAGTAGTCAGTTAGAGCAACAGCGCAACTCCTTTATACACAGCAAAGGAGAGAACTGACCAGACAGTTAGCTCCTAACGATGGTGTACAAGGATAGTTGGTCTGGAGAACTCTTACCATTCCTCAAATAGTCTCATGCAATCCCTTCCATTCATCCCAGAGGACAGATGTAGCCTGAAAGTCACATTTTAATCCATAAACTGCCAAGTCATACAGGAGATCATGAGCGTTTACAACATGGATACCTAGAGCAAGACTTGAACCCCAACCTTCTGGCGCAAGGTGACAGGTCTGCCACTGAATGGTAATGTCCTTCCTGTCACTCAGATTACTGATTTACATAAAGTAGATCATTCAAATGTGGTACTTGCACATCTCCCACCTCATAATGCAAGACCCATTGAATCAGAGTTTTATAGCACTGACATTGGCCCTTTGGCCCATTGTGTCTGCAAACATCCACCTATTATAATGCCTATTCACCAGCCACCTGGCCTTGTGTGCTGTAGCATTTAAGATGTTCATCCATATAGTTCTTAAATGCCTTAAGGGTTCCTTCCTCTCTCTGACTGCAGGATTGAGTCACTCCAAACAAGAAGTATTTAATTTTAAAAAGATTCCATCCATGTTTAGCTAGCTAACTTCAGCTGCTGCACGCTACAGTTGAGTTAACTACTGTAGGACATGACAGAACGTAAATAGATTCAGCTAGGGTTCACTCTCCTTAATACTCACCTATATGCGTGGCTATCAATGAGAGCCGGGTTATACTAGACTGGGTATCCACAATGCCACCCACTCCTGACCATAACTCACCAGTATCAAAAATAAATATACTGATAACCAGTTAGCAACAGATGTCATTGTTGCTTTCAGACAAGAAAAGGAAAGTGCACACAATGTGGAGTTGTGTTGAAGGATACTGGGTAAGGAAGCCATACTGGACTGGGTTAAGGTAGCAAAGAGGCTTTTGAAGAAAACAAAACCAAATCTAAATAGTAAAGAATGTAATTTTGCAGCTCACAGCATTCCCATTTTTCACTGAAATCAATGACACCATGCAATCAAACTGGAAAAGCAACTGCTGTCAGCCATCAGTGATTTTGTAGCAAAGGAACACAAACTCTGAATTTAATCATTTTAAAATCTAAATTCATTGCCTAACAGTGCTCTGTAAGCACATACCCCACTTGGGACTTCAAAAGAGAAGCTGTAAACAATCTAGAATCTCATCATTAAAAACATCTCCTCATGCTTCAATCCATTTCTTACTCAGCGGGAGACATAATTAAAAAAAAATTGAAGTACCAGAATTTAAAAGTAATAACTTGCCATTCCTCTCAATTTCTGAAATATTACGTGAGAAAGCCGACAAGGTGAGTTCAATAATCTTGCCACCAGTTTCTCTCATCCCCACCGCCTGCAGCACCCAAGAGAAGGAACGTAATGCCCATGCTGATCAGATACAGCCGGAATATGCGTTGTTATTGAGTTGGTCAACGATATTAGCTCATTGTTTCATTTTAGCCTCAGGAGCATTTCATCCCTCGAGACTGCCAGCAGTTCCAACTCTTCTTGTTTTGGGGCTTTACTCGTTTACTTAAAATCCAGGCAATAAACCCCAAGCTAGTTTATCTGCAAAAGATGCATTAGACAACTTTGCAGAAATGATATTTCAGATTTGCAATAATCTTACTGAGGGCTTGGCACAGGGTTTGGGGTGGGATTAAATTGCAAGCAGCACCTGCTGGTTCTACCAGTAAAGAATTACAACAATAGTTAGTGGCGCCCTTCAGCTGTTAAAATAAAAAGCCACAAACTGCTAAACATGAAGAAATGATTAGTGCATTGAGTAATCAAACAGATGAATACAATAAACTAATCTAACCTTAAAAAATGATAATGTCACGCACATATGCTAACAAAGCAATGACAAGGCAGACACTGGGTGTGAGAGAGGCGTGAATAGGCAAGTACGATTGGAATGGATTTGCAGGCTTGCTTTCCAAGTAATGCAAAAGGTTAGGTTAACCCGAAATGCCCTTCAGTGAATTTTCTGACCCCACTCAACTTTCTTGCCTACCTGTGTACTTAAAGTTGTGGGCGGCATGGTGGCACAGTGATTAGCACTGCTGCCTCACAGCGCCTGAGACCCGGGTTCAATCCCCGCCTCAGGCGACTGACTGTGTGGAGTTTGCACGTTCTCCCCGTGTCTGCGTGGGTTTCCTCCGGGTGCTCCGGTTTCCTCCCACAGTCCAAAGATGTGCAGGGTCAGGTGAATTGGCCATGCTAAACTGCCTGTAGTGTTAGGTAAGGGGTAAATGTAGGGATATGGGTGGGTTTCGCTTCGGCGGGTCGGTGTGGACTTATTGCGCTGAAGGGCCTGTTTCCACACTGTAATGTAATCTAATCTAATCTAAAGAAAGCATACAGAGGCACTTCAAGTGAAAAAGTTTAAATCTAATTTGATTATTATTCCTCATGCAGGGATTTATTTTCAAATCAACAGTGATATAAAAAAAATACATTAGGGAGGCAGAAAACAGACAGTGGATCTCAGCTGTCACGAAGTCTTGTCATTTACAGTACCCTCCACTTCCTTGAGCAGAGTTTGCAAACCCAAGGCTTCCCCTGTGGGCCTTTGTCCCATGTTTCAGACAAGACAGCAGGTGAGGAACGGGTCTGAGGAGGAGTCACTCAACACGAAACATTAACATTGCTGAGCTTTTCCAGCAATTTCTGTTTTTATAGGTGAGGATGGGTGACATGGGAAGAGAGAATCAGCACCAATACTGTTGATGTGCAGGTTTATAATAGCTTGCTGTTATCCTGGGTCCATGGTTGAGAAAGGAACACTTGACACCAGTTGAAATGCTGGCACCCAAGGAGCTAGATCCGAAGCATCAAGGTCAACAACAATATTACCATAGCCAAGGTGAGATCAGGCAACATTGCACACACTACAGAAATTCCAAATTTGGGAAAACTCTTGAAATCAAGTTTACATTTGTACACATGCAGCAGTTTAGTTTTAACCTATCCATCAAAAGTGTCACACTTCTGAACTTAAATATATCTTCAAATTAAATATGCAAAAATCTATGTCAACGCCTGAACGGCATCAGAGCAGATTGTCCTAAAATTCAAACTACTACAAGCAGGAAAATCTCTGAACTTCCAAGATTACTTAGTCTGAAAATTCAGAGGGAAACTGAGGATTTCAGCCCTCCTACATCTTCTCAGTCCATGCTGCCTAGTTCAATATTACTTATTGCTATCCCACCTATATTAACATTATTATTAAAAGGTACATTATTGCTTCAGTTCGCCTACGTACATTCAGGAGTTTACAGATTTTGATGACTCACCTTTAAGTACACCCTGTTTGTGCCAGACATATTTGTTTGCCAAGGAAAGAGAAAGTATGCAAGTTTGCACATAGAACTTTCTTGACTTATGCACAATGAGTGGGTGCTCAGAGACTGGGTTCAAGGTACATTGTGGGGTTTAACCAAAGTGACTCCTAAACTGTGTCTAATTCAGCTACAACTTGGCGATGAACAAAAATGTCAGCTGCACATAGCCACCTCCCCAGCCACCTCCCCAACCAACAATGTGTTATTGGATCAATAAGCATAGATAACTAGCAATAATAATAGTTTTTCAAATAAATACTCTGAAAAACAAATATATCAACACAGTGCTTCCCTACATACTAATCAGAATACATTTAGTTCATGGGATGAAAGCATTGTTGGCAAAACCAGCATTTATTGCCTATTCCCAAATTCCATTGGGAAAGGTAATTAATTTCCCAGTGCAGCATGACTGCAGGAAATAGCGTGATGTTCATAAATGAAATCAAATTCATTTGTTTGTTCATAGCTTCCTCACACGGAAATCTATCATACTGCAACTGCTTGCTGTAAAAAATAAAAGTATACCAGCCATTATCAATGTAGATGGAAGCACGTGTAGAATATGTCACAACAGAGAACATGCAACAGAACAGTCTCAACATTTTCTGACCCCAGTTACTCTTGCGGCCTTTCATTGGCACATGCCAGCCTGCACTGGTAACAACAGCCATCTCCACACTCGAGAAGTGAACCTGCTCATCAGGTTTCTTTGCAGCTGCCCACATTTTAAACGTGCCACCAACTCAGAACTTTGCCAGCAGCCTCTTTGTCAGCCACACCTGCTGTCAGGTTAGAGAAGGGAATTTTTAAAACAAGTGTCCATCTCCATAAAAGAATGTAAAACTACTGACCTATCGGTCTGGCCTGACAAATCCATGCTTCTGTTGTACTCAGCTTTTCAGAAGTTTTCAGAAATAAATATTATGTTTTCAACCACCTGCAAATTTAGCTACCATCCCTTTATTCCTGTTGACAATTCAATGGTTTTTGTTAGCAACCTCTGTCTCCATTTTGTGTTTTTCAACTCCCTCTTATTTTACTTTTTCAAATGACAGGTATTAATGACGTCTGTCATTCACATCTCCTCGAGAAACACCTTTTGTTTCTTCACTCATCTCAGTACCACTCCTTTGGCCTTACATCGCATTGTTGGTCAAGGACAGTATTACAGTTGCAGAAAGGATGTTTAGGGACTCGTCAACTGAGGTAGTATGGGCTGAGGTTAGAAACAGGAAAGGAGAGGTCACCCTGTTGGGAGTTTTCTGTAGGCCTCCGAATAGTTCCAGAGATGTAGAGGAAAGGGTAGCAAAGATGATTCTCGATAGGAGTGAGAGAAAGAGGGTAGTTGTCATGGGGGACTTCAATTGACCGCTTCCCCCACCCACCTTCTTTCCAGCTTTTCCCCTTTCGCTTGGTCAAAACCAGTTACATTTCTAGCATTACCTAGTTGTGAGGTCACAGTGCTGAACATGATTTTTTTTTAAAGATTTTGGGATTCCCTGCAACTGCAGTATACAATTTACAAATCACTTTTTGTTAAGAAAAATCTCCATACCTCGATGCTGAATAATACACAGGTAGAGATTCTGTTTGCTCAGTACGGAGTATGGTTTCTCCACCATCCTTTTGTTTCTTTGCTCCTGACCAAAAGCTCAGCTACAAGTTGACAAAAGCCAAAGGCTTTTGGAGGCCTTTAGTTACCATTGCTCTAGTTTGTGCAGCCTCAATTACAGCATCAATAGGGTGGCAGTGGTTCAGTGATTAGCACTGCTGCCTCACAGCTCCAGGAACCCAGGTTCGATTTCATCCTCAAGCGAATGTCTGTGTGGAATTTGCACATTCTCCCTCTATGGGATCCCTCTGGGTGCCATGGTTCCCTCCCACAGATCAAAGATGTGCAGTTTAGGTGAACTGGCCATAGGAAGTTGCCAATAGAGTCCAGAGATATGCCACTTAAGTGGATTAGCCATTGGGATTACAAGGTTACAGAAATAGCATCGGGAGTGAGGTCTGGGTGGGCTGCTCTTCGGAGGGTGACGTGGACTCGATATGCCAAGTGGCCTGCATTACACAATGTCAGAAGTTTACAATTCAATTCCCATGGTTAGTACTGCAGAACTCTATTCCTCAAGGTACTGGCTTGCAGAGCTATCATGAGCAATTAAGGGTTCAAGGTAGCAGTTCACCACCATCTTCTCACTAGCAACAATGAATGGACAATAAATGCTGGCCTACCCAGTGACATTCACATCCCATGTGAACAATTTGGAAGAATCTGAACTCTCGGTTGTATCATTAACAATAGTGGAAGCCTGGTTCCAATTAGCTGATGTAGACTGCCCCAATAATCAGGCACTGGATTACTGGGTCAGCCAAGAGCATAAATGGGGTTCTTGTCTACTCCTGCACACTGCTCCCCTCTCTAACACAACACTCAGAAGGAGACATAGCCATCCAAGGCGGTGAACAAGAACATGAAATAAATCAATTTTAAACAAAACACAAAGTGTACTTCTGCATTCTTATTACTGCATTAAACTTTCAAGAGCCTATTTTGTGTGTGGAACAGCTCTCAAGCTTTAAAGGATGGATGTCAGATCAGGTATCCACCCTAAAGAACACCTCACCATAATTACATCATACTCTATAGCTACCGCGGAATGTCCTAAGCTACATGAAATATACAGCGAAAGTAGTCAGTGGGGTGCAGAAAGGGTTAAACCCCCATTGAGAAGCTCTGATCCAATAATTAGAAGGTTTTTTAAAGAATGAATTAAGTCTCCAGTTTCTTGCATTTCTTGCATTGTATAATTGTACTTATTGGAGAGTTTGACTTTTGTTTGGCACAAAAACAGTTGGTATTATTAGGAGCAGATAGTATATAGTATCACTTATCCACTTGTGAGCAGGCAGCAGAGAGGCTCTGTTTACACTGTTCTTGGCTCCACATTCTCCAGCTCACTTCAATTTGAAAGAGTAAAAGACATAGTCCATGACTTGTTTAACTCCTGAGAATATATCAACATTTTAAAAGCTGAAATTAAGGGTTCAAATTCTGGTAAGAACATTTAAACTAAAACCAGCGATGACTGTAGCAGTCAGCACAAAGGCATGACAGATAATGCTCCAAATCAGGTACCCAGGGTCTATTAGGCGCATTGGCAGAATTGAAAATAGCTTAGAAAGTGAAATGACACTCTATGACATTCAAGGTTGGAATGCTGAACTTTGTGAGAGAAAAAAAAATGTAATCTCTTAAAATGCCTCAAAGTCACTCCTTTGAGGATTCAACCTCCTGCAAATATGGTGCATCACACTCTCCAGAACAGAGAATGACTCTCTTCCACGAGAGGAAACTCTTAACCCTCTAACAGGGCTGGCCCACAGCCCCATTCTGAAATGGTAACATTCACAAAGCTATAGTAGTGTGGCACAAAGTCTCATGGCAGGGCCAGGCCTCACCAAATAGAAGTGGGCTAATTGCAATAAAATGAACGACTCTATTCATTTGTTTCCACTTACAACTGCATATAATAGATGCTGTAGTGTTACAAAAATACCAAATACATTATGGTTATGCAGCTGCTACACTTCAAGATTATAGATCTGAAATATACTCCTAAAGACTGTAATTTCTACTGTACAATTATCAGAGAAAGGAAGCAACTACTCGATGAGATAACTGTGGCCTCAACAGTAGTTCACAGACAGGAAGAAACCAATGGCGCACCAGCAAGGCAAATGGCTGTTGAGTTCGAAGATGTGATTCAACAACAGCAGAAACTGACAAGATGCCTTCTGAGTTACCTCAGTACACAGCAATAAAATAAACCAGGCATTTTTGAAAACTGCAGCTCTCCTGAAATAAGAAAAATTGGAAGGTTTTACTGGATTCCTCTCAAATACCCCCACCACCCACCAACTCCCTTTAGGAAATACAAGCCTGCATTCACATGGGGTAGATTATGGTGCTTAACTAGAGGCTGACTTACATTCAAGGTCAACAACAATAAAGGCACCAAATTGTAAAAGAGTGTACTTTTACTGCAGCTGTTGTTTCAACAGTGAAAATGTAAGGCAATGCTCCAATTTTAAAAGAACAAGTAAAAGCTGGTTGTAACACTTTACTGCCACATTTAAAGCCTTTACTAGCCTGCAATTTGTTTCAATATCCCTATGGGCTGGCCTATTTAATTTTACCTTTGATAATTATTAATCAATGACTTATTCTGTTCAGGTGGACTATTGAACAAATGACAATAATGTCTGCAGCTTAAGCAAGCCTCTAATGCACTGGATCATTCAAACACAAAAGCAACTAGCACTTCCTCTTAAAGTTTAAAATGAATTTTAACAAAGTCCAAAGCAAAACTTCAAAGCAAAAGTACTCTTGCACCCATGTCTTGTCTTTGTATATAATCACATTCCCGACTGCACTTGAAGTTTTTCAGGCACTCAAAACTCTCCTGACCTTCATCCTAAGCAGGGAGTAAAGCTATTATGATTATACAATGCTACAATCAAATTTTAATATAAATAGTCTGGAAAAGTCACTTTTTTCTTGTTTTAAAACAAAAATGGGATATTCATCAACTTGCACACGGCTACAAAGTCCCACTCAACCTTTAGGGAGACAATGCTAGACTACTAATCCAGACATTCAGCTAAAGTGCTGGAGACCCGGGTTCAAGTCCCACCCTGGTAGATGGTTGAATTTGATTTTTCAATAAAGAATCTGGAATTAAGGGTGTAACTTCTATTGACTGTCACAAAAACCCACCTGGTCCACTACTGTCCTTTAGGGAAGGAAACTGCCATCCTTACCTGGTCTGTCCTACATGTGACACCAGACCCACAGTGATGTTTGGTTGCCTCAACTGCCCTCTGGGCAATTAGGAATGGGCAATAAATGCTGGCCTAGCCAGACATGCCCACATCCAAAAAAAAAACCTTATTGGTTGATCACACTGTCAACTAAAACAGCTTTTTAAGACAAAAGTTAGACAAATTGGTGCCAGAAGTCATCACCTACCAACACATCACTTTTCATGAATCTCTTTCAAGCTTACTGTATTTCCTTTCCAAATAAACTTAAAAATGTAATAGAGATAATTAATCAGAGCACCGACAGCTTCTATTCTTTCCCCCAATCACTAGTTTTCTGCCAGCTGCGCTGTAATGTATCAACTCTTCCTGTTCCTATGGTTCCAGGTACACAGGGAGCACTGAGCCAAGTTGCGTGCTCCAGCAGTTGGGGATATGCTCTTTAACAGCTGCAGGACATGGCTGCATCCCAGTTTCAATACCACCCCACCCCACTAATTCTTCACTGGTTCTCCCCTCCTTAACTCACTGGGGGCAGTGTGGCCAAACTCTCATTACCATCCCCAATTACAAACAACTAACCAGGTTAGGAATTGAACTGGAGATGTTCGTAGACAGAAACAGAAATTGCTGGAAAAATTCTGCAGGTGCAGCAGCATCTGTGGAGAGAGAGTCCAAGTTCATGTTTCAGGTCCAGCGACCCTTCGCCAGATCTTAGGGTGCCTCACTCAGTTTGGTAAAACAATTGTTAATGACATGTTAAATTTTCCTGAAAATTAAATCCTCCCGATGAGTAAATTGTTTCCTTCATGCATTCTTTCAGTAAAAAGACGATGTAGGCACTGAGCTTTTGCAGACAATCCCTTTAAACTGGATACCCATTAACACCTCTAATCCTATAATAAAACGCTGACATTGATTTGAATGGCAGACAACTCTCAAAAGGTCAATATGCTGTTAAAAGAAAGGCCCGAGGGGCTCATAAACAAAGACCATCCCTCATGATATTGAAATAAAACATCTCAAGTAGGGCTCATATTGCAGCCTACTTACTGAGAACAAATGGTCACCGCCACTGCCCACCATAAGGAGAAAAACAGTTGGTTGGGCCTATCACGCTGTGACTGAGGCTGCCTGGAAACAACATGCTGGGGTGCTGGAGAATGAGATTCCTTAGTGCAACTCACCTCGACATCACTTGCTGCAAAGCAAGTCCAGGTAGAACAACTACCTCATTTGTCCAGACCTCTAACCCAATACAGCCCCTCAAACATAGACGAGATTAAACCTGGAGACTGAATTTGACGGACAGGAGGGCTAAAAAGAAATCTGGCGAAATTCCCTCTTTGTCTTTGATGTATCATCTAAAAACAGTGCAAGACCAAACTTTACAGTTTGCTAAACAGATGGAAGCGCCCAACAATCAAGGTGGTCACACAAATTTGTCATTCATCGAGTGTTTCTTTCAAAAGTTTACTTGTCCTGGCACATTGCCAGGAGATTACACCCTCCCTGGTCTCTGTTTGAATCTGTCCAATCAAGGTTCTCCCTACCACAGTACCAAAACAGTTCTTACCAGAAGTCACAAACTATATCCCATGTGGTTATGCCAAGGGTCAACATACTCTATAGTCCATTTTAGCCTGCCTGCAGCTTTTGACCCACCTGTCGCCTACAATGTTACTCTGTTGTTAGCTGGATGGGATGGCTCTTGCCTGATTCAACTCTCGTCAGAGTATCATTAGTAATAGCTTCTCCTTCATTATCTTTGCTGTGACCACCCTCCCCTCCATACAGGCATCTAATATTCAGCTTCTTCCTATTTTTCATCTACATCTGAAATGATATCATTTGAAAGCAGAGGGTGGTTGTTTTGCTGTGCACTCTGCTAGACCTTGACACCTGTCACAACTCTCTCACACTACAGTTATATTATCAGACTGCTTATCTGACATCCAACAACTACTGAATAGACATTTTCTCCAATCAAATATTGGGAAGACTGAAGCCATTGTTTTTGGCGTCAGCTCAAAGATGCTGCCCTCTAGCAACCAACGTCTTCCTTCTCCCAGGCAACAGTCTGAGATTGAACATGCTCATTTGCAATTTAGGGGTCCTTTCTCACCCAAAGGTGAGCTTCTGACCACACAATCACTCAGACCACCCATTACCACCTTTGTAACTGTGCTCCTACTTCAGCTTGTCTAATGCCAAAATTTTCATTAAACCTACAGACTTGACTGTCCTAACATACCACTGCCTGGTCTCCCATATTCTACCTTTCACAAGCGAGATCATCCAAACTCTTCCAGTGGCCTGATTCACACCAGGTTCCTTAACATTTATCATTCTTATGTTCATTGACCGACACCAGTTCCCAGTGAACCAAAATTGGAACCCAGAACAGAGGAGGAGTAGGCCATTCAACGAGATCATGGCTCATGTTCTCTCAATGTTTTATCACCCACAATTCTCATTCCCATTTTTAAATGCATTGGATTCTAATTTTATTGTAAAATACTCTTTTGGAGCATGATGAGAGGATGGTTATTGGTAAAAGGTGCTATTATTAACACAAGTTCTAGTTGTTGGATGGTGTCAGTCTTAAATTCCAATTAAGTCTCTGAAAAGAGGAATCTAATTTCATAACAGCAACAAGCAATCAATTGCTTATCCATCCAACCTGCAGAAACCAGTAATGGTTCAAGCCCCAGCTATCTCAAAGGAGACCTCTGCAAAACAAACACAGTTGTGAATGTAATCAACATAAAGTGAGATTTACAGGCTAATATTCTGTAACAAAAAAGGAGAAGGGGTCATGGGAGAAGAGACAGAGTTGGCAAACTCATACTTCAGGCCCGGTTATAGAATAGCAAAGTGTACTCGAGAATGCCAAAGCAGGCAAGAGTATTTCTTTTAAAAAAGGGAGTTGAAATTTCTGAACAATGATTGGCATGACGAACCCACCCACCATTCTGGACTTGTCTCTGTAGTGACAGGACAGATCTTGCTTCCAGTCAAAAACAACTCCCTTCACAGCACTGAGCACTGCTCTCAATAAGACCACAAAACTTCAAAGCTCACAGCTTCATGCAGAAGTTAATGCCTCACAAACAGGCACATCCACCAGCACAGTGACTCTGATGACAAATGAGCATGTGGGTTAAACACCATTAATAACTACAGGCTGCACAGCTCCCACAAGCTAAATAAGCATTTCAATTAAAAACACACTGCTAAATAAGCTTTAAATCAGTTGTGATGGCAAAAGTCTGCCACCAGTCAGAATACAGTATTTACAGTAGCGAATATTGTAAAAAGTTTAACCCACACCAACACTTCTGAGCAGACTTCACAGTTAGAATCTTGCTTTTATTACATTTAAAAGGCCCTCATTTGAATGTTTAATCAGCAGATTAAAATCTCACACCCTCTGCCGTGTTAGATTGCCACAGGACAGCGCACCAATTGTAGAGAAACAAGGAAACATTCAGCATTCATTACAGGGGGTGAAAGAAAGGAACAACTTCTACAGTAAAGCCAATATTAGCCATCGTAGCATTTAAAGGCCAAACTTCCACACACCAAACACCTTCCTGTCCCCAAATCATAATGTCAGAATGTATCCAATTAAGTTATATTTGCCCCAAAGTGAGGCCACATTTTTTCTTAACTGCAAAGGGGATAAACTACTGCTCGACTGAAAGTGGTTGATCCATGCTAAAACACAGCCCTATTTCTCATCCACTAACAGTGATCTACAAAAAAAAAGGCAGGTACCTGGTCTGCTCTTGAACCCTGTTCAACCAGCTTTGCATTAATGTATAGGCCAATCCAATACCTTGTGGGCTGACAGAGTTTAGTGCCCAGCAATATTAATGTCAGTCAATAATAACATCAGTTCTGGCACCTGGTCTTTGCTACCTTTAACTTCCTTCCTTCTGAGCTTGAACCCAGAGTGATGAATGTGATCTTGCCCTGCTTGTAAAGTGTAAATAAAGCTATACATGGAAGAAAAAAAGCTAGTGACTTTTTCCATTGGTGTTCTCCAGTTTATGCAGTGAGCTCCTTGGTTTAACTCCTGCTCAATGTAAAAATCATCAAGTAAAACACAACTCTGTACACTTTCAATTTTCATTGCTCCAGAATTGGTGCCTGTATGTGCAACAGCCTGAGCCCGAACTCAGGAATTCCTTCCCTAAACCATTAGCCCTCTATCAATTTCTTTCCCTTTAAGACACACCTTAAAACCCACCTTTTTAACAACCTTTAGGTTACTATCTCTAATATTACAAATAGCTCAGTGTCACATTTTGTTTGATAACACTCCTGTAAGTGTTTTAGGCTGGTTTGTGTGAAAACATGCCACACAAATTGTTAGTTGATTTGAAAGCTTGAATGTAAATACATATGATGGTGGGTAAATTGCTATGATTTTTTTAATTGCTGGTAAAATCTATAAACACCAATTAAAAGGAATGTCACACTTGAATGAGCTAAGGAAGCACAGGGGCCAGCTGACTGGAGGCAAACCTCCTGCAAGAACAAGCTTGTCCTTCAGTGACTTTTAGATTGATAGAAACTAAACTAAACCAAAACCATGCGTCAACAGCAACACTAATGCAGATCCTCTCGATGTTTTGGCTCATTTCCAAATCTGATGCTTTTAGTATTTTGCTTTCACTGGCACAGTGTCGCTTTACAGACTGAACCACACACTAACACCTGCCCAAATGTTTTTACTCAGACTTTCGCAATATTATTTTAAAAACGTATCCTTATAGACTAGACAAAGTGTGTCATGCACGCTTAACTTTCCACATTGAGTTATCAATGGTGTTTAATTAGGAGTTTCACTTGAGTGCATATAAAAAACTAATGTTTCAGTCTAAATAGATGCATTACTAAGATTGGCCCCAATACTATCCCTCACTCGGCATTTTGAAATAGAACATAAATGGTAAACCTACTGAACACCATTGAATGTACACCAATTAAAACAGATTGCCCAACCAAGGCACTACAGTTCTCAGTAGAATTCCTATCTGGACTTGTTCATGGAATATTACAACTATTGCTGACAGAAATGGTTAGAATAGACATTACATCACAAAGCCAATTTTACAGTGTTTTCACACTTCATGGATGATTATTTATGAAACAGGTTACATTTCTGAGGTTAGATTTGCAGCATGCAAAACATTGGATACCCTCAGATCAGCAATAACCACAAAAACGATTCAACATACAACAAAATCGTCACCAAGGTGTATAAGTCCTGCTCTGATTTGCTTTTCCAAAATGCAGAACCTTGCATTTATCTAAATTAAACTCTATCTGCCACGCCTCAGCCCACTTGCCCATCTGATCAAGATCCCGTTGTACTCCGAAGTACCCACCTTCGCTGTTCACTACACCTCCAATGTTGGTGTCATCTGCAAACTTACGAACTATACCTCCTATGTTCACATCCAAGTCATTTATGTAAATGACGAAAAGTAGTAGACCCAGCACTGATCCTTGTGACACTTCACTGGTCACAGGCCTCCAGTCTGAAAAGCAACCCTCCACCACATCCTTTGTCTTCTACCTTCAAGCCAGTTCTGTATCCAAATGGCTAGTTCTCCCTGTATTCCATGAGTTCTAACCTTGCTAAGCAGTCTCTCATGAGGAACCTTGTCGAATGCCTTACTGAAGTCCACACAGATCACGTTTACCACTCTGCTCTCATCAAGCCTCTTTGTTACTTCTTCAAGGTTACCTCAGAGTACCATGGGATCTTGATCAGATGGACCAATAAGCTGAGAATTGACAGATGGAGTTTAATTTAGATAAATGAGGTGTTGCATTTTGGAAAGCAAATCAGAGCAGGACTTATACACTTAATGGTATGGTCCTGGGGAACTTCCTGTTGCTGAACAAACAGACCTTGGAGTGCAAGTTCATAGTTCCTTGAAAATAGAGTCGGAGGTAGATAGGATAGTGAAGGTGGCATTTGGTATGCTTTCCTTTATTAGTTAAGAGTATTGAGTACAGGAGTTGGGAGGTCATGTTGCGGCTGTACAGGACATTGGTTCGGCCACTGTTGGAATATTGCATGCAATTCTGGTCTCCTTCCAATTGGAAGGATGTTGTGAAACTTGAAAGGCTTCAGAAAAGATTTACAAAGATGTTGCCAGGATTGGAGGATTTGAGCTACAGGGAGAGGCTGGTTGGCTGCAGCTGTTTTCTGTGGAGCATCGGAGACTGAGGGGTAATCTTATAGAAGTTTATAAAATCACGAGGGGCATGGATAGGGGTGGGGGAGTCCAGAACTAGAGGGCATAGGTTTAGGGTGAGAGGGGAAAAATATAAAAGGGACCGAAGGGGCAACGTTTTTCACAGAGAGGGTGGTATTTTTTGAAATGAGTTGCCAGAGGAAGTGGTGGAGGCTGGTGCAATTACAGCACTTAAAAGGCATCTGGAGAAGTATATGAATAGGAAGGGTTTAGAGGGATATGAGCCAAGTGCTAGCAAATGGGAAGAGATTAGGATCTCTGTTCAGCTTGAATGAGTTGGACCGAAGGATCCGCTTCCATGCTATACATCACTATGACCCCTCTCTATTAAGCCTGAATTTCTCAATACATTCTGGGCATTATCTCCCTGTCTCTATTAACACTTACACAGCACCTTCTTCCTCACAACTCAGACTGCACCAGACTCGTGAAGGTAGATGGTTGGCTTATAAAACTTCTTCTATCTGCAGTAACCATCAAGTTGGAGTATACATTTGGTCGCACTTAACTCCTGATAATGACTAGGCAAGCTCATCACTATGACTCAATAAACGAGTAACTTCATATATACATTTACATGCAAGAATCTTGAACTGGTACCTAATAATTATGCTCCTCACTGCATTCAGCACCGAAACAGAAATATTGTCATGAGGCGTACATAATGAATTGGTATCAATGCATTTCAGGAAAAAGCTCATTGAACCCAATGTTTCAGCAAAAAATGATCCATGATCATCCTAGCTATCATTTCAAATTGCTCTCACCAGCATTCACAGCCTGCAACTACTGGAAATGTACTCTAATGTTACACAGCTCAAAATACTCTCTCCAGATACTAATCAAGTTTTGCAAGGACCAGATCTATAATTATCTTGCTGGGTGTTTATCACAACAAGCAGACACCAAAGTTTCACACATAGCAGCTAAATTTTACTGAAATGCTAATGATCCAATTAGTCATGGCATTGGGAGAATTTGTCTCACTAAAGAGAAGCTACTTTTGTACAGAGCCAATATCCCAGATACTGATACCAGCTCCCGAAGCCAAGGACTTGCACTACCAGCTGCAGCCTTGCTGGGATTTGCCAAAAAGATTTACTTTAAACGATGGGCCTTCCAAGCTGTTTGCCTTTCTAAAATAAAGCAATATTACTAGTGGATGCAGGCAGGTATTTGAGCATGCCTGGGTCTCAGCTCAACATAAAATCAAACGCATAAAAACTTTTGAGATGCCCCTGTGAGAACTCAGCGTTTAACACAAATTGAGCGTACCCAGTATATTGCTGAATATGTAACAATTTGGCCTTTGATTGCAAGCATGCTCTCACCACAATATGCTGAAGGCACAAGGGCTACATTTTGATAGAAATCCTCAGGCTTACTGAACAAAATGATTTGCCATTTGCCCAACAGTCCAAAGGGAGATCCATCAGATCAAAGACTTAAAGTCACATTTGGTGTTGCCTTCAGAAGTCACAGCTAATGATCAAAAATAAAGTCATATACCCATATGCAATTTATAAACCTTTCCTCCAGCCCAGCAAGGCTTCAATTAAAAAACAACCAATAAACCATCTGCAAGTGTCCGATTGACTTCTTGTCAGTACTGCAAATGTCACCCCATTTTAGCTGGCTATGTACCAGCAAGACCATCAATTAAGTCTGTGCACTTACAAAGAGGGTCAGAATATGTTTCTTTTTAAATTGAATTTGAACTGATTGCTGACGTACTGTAAATCATTGGGAGGTGATGGGTAATCAGCCTCAAACCATCATTAATAGCAGGTCAATATTTTTTCCACATACCATCGACTACTCTGGTCAAAAAAAATGTATAAATTTAAATTGGTTAGTTGCAGATATAAGCGGGTGCGCATATCGACTATGGAAAGCTTTTAATCCTTGGAGAGTATAGACAAACAGCTGCTTGTAGCTGCAGGCACCTTCTGTGAAAGCAGTGGCTTGTAACTTGACATTTACAGGTCAAAGCTCGAACTGAGATATCCAGACTAGAAAGTATTTATTTTAACCCATTAGCTCATAATAAATAAATATAAATGCATCACCATTTATAAGCTGCCACTGGCTCCAAAACTAAAACTTATTTCATGCTTCACTTTATCCAAGCTATTTATTAATTACTGCCTTAGGAGCCAGACCAGCAGCAGTTGCACAGATTCCAGTATAACAGAACATTAGACAAAGAGAAGAATGGCTGATTCCAGTCAAATTGCACTGAAGCCGCTTGCTTCAATTTCCTTCACTTCCTTGACTGAATACTGGCTCCACTCCCATTCCATGTTGCTTTTGTCTGATAGTGAGAGATGGGACGTGAATGGAGTACAACATTTGTCACCACCACTCCTTCCCCCTCCCTGCCTCCATGCTATCCCTTCTATAAATGCAATGAACGAATGAATGATGTCCTTCATAATCCAGCTAGTCCTCTTAAACTGCGGCACTCACTCTTTCCCGTGGAATGACTGTTCAGATATTTTGACATGCCCAAGCTACCAGTGTGTCGCAACTTTGCAAAGACTGTTAGCAATTCACTTGAAAGCCTCACTACATACAGAAAGCAAGTCCTCCAAACAAAATCCTCATTAGTCCAGAGATTCCACTTTTTTTAGGGAAAAAAACTATTGAATAGACATTTATTTTTCATATAAACTGCATGAATCTAAAGGGCACTTCTATGCCAAACAATATTTTGAACAGAAAGACATTATTCGTAATAGAGAATCAGACCATTAAAACTGACGGTTCAGAGCAGAAAGTCATAAAATGGTTAATTGTGATTCTCTGTCCACGGACACTGACAGATCTGCTGAGTTTCTCCTATGCTTTCTGCTTTTCCTTTATTTCAGATCTCTAGCATCTTCAAGAAGTTGTACTCAGTTTAGATCTACATCTCTGAAGATGGGGCAGTTAAAAAAAAATTACATTTATTTCGCACTTTTTATGACCATAGGACATCTCAAAGTGCTCTACAGACAAAAAAGTACTTTATGAAGTGCTGCCACTGTTATAATATAGGGAAATTGAGCCAAACAAAATTGGAAATGAGTGCACTTCTGCATAATGAATGGTGTTTGAAACTGTATGAATGAAGGACTTTGAAACCTGCCATTTTTATGAATACAATGTAATTTCCATTACATTCATGAAGAAGAAAAACATCTTCTGGTTTCAGAGCAACCGAAGTGAAACCTTCTCTTTCCCTTCCCATTCACAAGTTGATGCAATTTGACGGAAATGGCGGCTGGATTTTGACAGCTATTTAGACAGGCACAGTGAGGGGGACAGGCAAGAGTTAATGTTTGAGATCCTTTAAGCTGTATTTTAAAAACTGTCGATAACTATTCAACGGCATGCTGGAGGAAGCAAAAGAAAGTCATTGTTCAGAGGATTAATTTGTTCCAAGCACTTCACTTCTCTGCCTGACGAGATTGACGGCCCATTTCTGTTGCTTTTATGTACAGAACATAATTTACATCAAAGCCAGCTACTTGAGGAGACAGCTCTGCGTTTGCTGTTCATACATTTCTGATAAAAAAAACTAAGGGCAAGGATTATCAACAGGAAACTTCATCCACTAAATCTGGGGGAAAAAATGTAGCAGTACGTTTTTCTAAAGAAAAGTAATTGCCAATTTAACTTTCTCCCTCATTTTTTCATAAGTAAATTAACAACAGAAAAGATACATCAGAATCAAATCATAAGAATACTGGATTTTAATGATCAAGATTTTAAGCCAGAAAACATACCAGTAGACCATGGAACTAGCAGAAATCTGTGCTGCCAAAGCTAACAACTGATTTTCCTATCAGGCACTAAGTAATGCCATTCACAAATATACAGGCAGAGAGCCAGGGACAGAGTCAGGAGGGAGATGAGACATAGGGAGAGACACCCAGGGGGGTGGCAGCCTGGGGAAGAGACGCAAGCAATTGGACAGCCTTGATGCACAAAGCTGTGCACTGTACATAATTGATGAAAGCCAGTCGCGGTTATAAATGGGCACACACACGCAAACAGAACGTGTGTAGGGCTTTTTTTCAGGAACCTGGACCAGGCGACAGTCTCTGATGTGAAGATGATATGACGGGGGTTCACGGGGAGATGTGTCAATGGACTCAGGCGCCAGTAGCGAATCTGGTTGGAGTTTAGCCCCAGGGCGAATCATTAACAATTTTGACAGCGTTCAGAACAGTTAAATAGGAAATGGGCAGTATAGTGGCAGGTTTTCTTTTATAAAAAGAAAGAGACTGTAATCTCCTTCCATTATTTTCCAGTGATTGACATTTATGCTAAGACCGGCCCGAGTTGGACAATAAGGGACACAGTTCTTGTTGCTAATAATGTACAGTCAGATTCATTAGAGAACAAAACCCAGTTGAAACCTAAGATTTTTTTTAAAATCTGGACTCCAAATAAAATTAAGGTTGCACAAGTTTGTGGTGCGTTTCCCTTTGAAGATGAATGGCTTATTTGGGCCAAGTTTCCGTGCAAACTGCAGACTGCCATTTATCGTTTTCCACAGTTCCAGGTCCAAGCGAAGGGACAGGTCCTGGAGGCGTTGCAGGATGTACTGTTTGCAGGAAGGTGGTGAACAGTACAGTGCAGTGTTCCTGCAGACAGAGCCGGAGAGACTGGGATATTCCCTCTTCATATTACCAGCACCGGGCCCCACTCACACTCTTAAAAGGGAAAGCACAACCGTCTCCAACCTCAAATATTATTGTTGTTTCTTTTTTAAAAATGGCAGAACTCTGGTGAAGGACAAATCAAAACCGTCAATGATACAGAAACAAAATCTGTGTAAATTCAACCCCCGCTGCTATTGGTGGACCCCACTTTTACAGAGCTGAAAATGTGTTGCTGGAAAAGCGCAGCAGGTCAGGCAGCATCCCTTCTTCGGGCTCATGCCCGAAACGTCGATTCTCCTGCTCCTTGGATGCTGCCTGACCTGCTGCGCTTTTCCAGCAACACATTTTCAGCTCTGATCTCCAGCATCTGCAGTCCTCACTTTCCTACTTTTACAGATTCCACTTTAGAATCAAGTTGAGTGGCGTGGAAAGACCGGTGGGCACCGAATGGTCTATTTGAGCGCTGCGTTTCTATGCAATGAATCGCTGACAGATCCAGTGTTTCTCTCAGCGAGCATCGGTGGGATTGTAAACGGACAGAGCACTTTGAAAATCCAACTCTGGATTTAACCAGACCTCCAGACGAAGTCGTCAGGACTTGACTTTCTGTCCGGTAACTAGTGCCTGTATTCTGGAATAACTAACAAAGACCTATCATCTCCCTTTTAAGTATTTACCTTTATTTAATTAACTGTGTTTTATGTACACCTATCTTCATATAGATTATACAGTATATATCCTGATCGCTGCGTACACACATCTTTCTCTCTATAGGGATATAAAAGGTGTACGTTTCTATATAACTTTGTTTTATATACACACACCCTCCTCTCTATAAATATAAATTATATACCTGAATTGAATTAGCTTTATTGTCACCTGAGGTATTAGAAACACAGGGAACTGAAGCTATGACAAACAGATTAAGATGAGGATTGTGAATGCTTATTGCTGACTGCCCGGTTTTCGGGAGTTTCCCCCGAGTTTTTGTTTTTACCTGAGAAACTCCTGGAGGCAGGTGTCACAGAAGCGATGACCACAGGTCGAGACTTGCACGGGTTCCCGCATCGGCTTGTTGCATAGGGGACACTGAAAGCGCCGCTTGGGCTTCTCCAGAAACTTGTAGTCGTAGCCCGGCATGATGGCTTAAAAGAGACGAGGCGATGTGGAAAAAGTGCACCGACGGCTAGTTAGCATTCACTGAAAACAAAACCAAATCCCTAAACAATGTCTCTGAGCCAAGCTGAGGTTACTGCATCCGGCCGGGAGGCTACAGCTGAGCTCCAGTGACGAAGAGTCTAACTGGCAACTCCAGAGCTCTGTCCCTCGGTCTGGCTGCCTCTGAATGAAGGAAGCTCGCTGCTGTGTTGATGTTTGGAGGTGATTTTCCTGGGGAAGGTTCACGTGTTAAGAGAGGGGAGGAGATTCACCAACACCACTGCTGCCCTGGGTCCTAGTGACAGTTCAGACCACAATGTACATCAAGTCTTCCACAAACCTTCCGGCCGAATTAATTCATTATTTTTTAAATTAATTATTATAAATTAATTAGAACCACCTCAAATCTTATATATTCAAAACGGGGTGGGTTGCAATATTTCTCCATATAAAAAGAGACTGGAATTATATAATCAAGATTTTAACGTGAGGAAGTATGAGGGATATACATCATTTCTTCATCAGAAACACGTCCCTCCCCAAGTTTCTCATCCTCAGTTGCTCTTCACGCACTCACAATAGTCAGAGCTGTATACATGATAGATCCACTGTTGAGGAAGTGGTGTAAGGATTAGAACTATATATCTGTACACTCGTCCCTCACTTGTCTAGTCAGCAAGAGGACAGCCGGGGGCTTTGTTCCGGAGTTAAATGCGCACAAAAACAGTCACTTTCTTGTCCAGGAATATCCTGCCACATTGAGCAAGCGAGAGAGAAAACGGCAGCTGTGATCCGAACTTTCACCCTGCTCAGCTAGGAACAGACAGTGACTAACGAAGGTTAAAAGATTCTTTCTAATAAGTCATTCCTTTGTGAACAGTGCTGAGTGCCAACTCGTTAACCCAAATCTCCTTATATTGTTTTAAAGAAACAGAACTACTGTACATTAACCGGATATATCTAGTCAGTCCCTTCTGCTGGTAAACAGGAGAGAGACTCCAGATCCAGTGTGCTGACCACGGTGAATCTCGGACCGCTGTACGTGTGTGTTTTTGTTCAAAATTCTTTCTTATCCTCTGAGGGAGCGATGTGATTTGCTAATTTGTATTACTCCAACTCAGCTCTTTAAGGTATCGGAAAGAGTAAAGCTCTACAGCATAAATATTGCCATCCAACTGGGAGCCAACTCTCTATTTGAGGGTAGTGAAGGGAGGGGGTATTTTTTATTACAGCCGAATCAGTGAAAACAGTTCAAACTAGAACCTCGGCATGTAGTCTATCGAGGTAAAAATTTCGCTGCTCCTTGGATGCTGCCTGAACTGCTGTGCTCTTCCAGCACCACTAATCCAGAATGTAGTGTACTGAAAGGGAAAACCCAAGCGTTTCACGTTTTCAAACAGGCTCACTTTAAATACGAAAATGCCGAGTACAATTAAACAATGCTGAAACTTCTTATGTAAATCTGGAGCACTGCGTGATAGGGTGGGACTGTCCAACAACCATTCACTGCACAGGGCGTGGCTGGAAATTGGGTTTCATCAGATAATAATCAGGAATGTTATCACCAGATTGTGGCTGTTGCTACAGTTACCCCAATCATATTTTGAAAATTATACCATCTAGACAACGGTTTACGTAGCAGCTTTATTAGTAAGGTACAAACAATTCCACAGATGCTGCCTGACCCGCTGAGCATTTCCTGCTTTTAAATAAAAACAGATCTCCTGCATTTTCCTCGTGTGTTACTCGTATGCGGTTTTCTTTCTGTTACTGATGTGGAGTCACCAGGGGACCAAGTACTGCGTTGCTCATTACTTCATCGTGATGTTTCTTCGTTTGTCTGTCCAACATGTTCAAAACAGCTCGTGTTTGCTTCCATGAGCAATGGCCTGGACTTGTAAATTCCTGAGGTCGGTTCATGGGCAATTGGAGCTGCTTGTATAAATTCCAGCATTATACTCTAAAGTATGATCTAAAGCATAATAGATTCATCTCCTAAATTACAGGCTTAAGTTACAGGCTGTGCATTGGCTTTGATGAATCACACAACAGAACAATACACGACGAGGCCATTTGGCCCGTCAGGTCTGTGTTGACTTTTTTGAAAAAGAAAACCAAGTCACCCCATTCCTCTACTCTTTCCCTTAATCACACAAAAGTTTCTTCTTCAAGAATCAATGAATAAAATCTGTGTGTTTAGGTGAGAAATGATAGGAAGAAGGTGAAGGATCACATCTGCAGTCATGGACTTGATGCAGTCTTCACTTTGTCACTTGATGTTGAGTCAAGTTTTGGCCTTATGATGTTTGAGTCTCTTCCTCTAAATGGAATATTTAGGGCAATACTGAGGGAGTGCCAAGTTGTTCAGTATCTCCTTTTGAAAACTGTAAAGCAGAGAAAGCGTTGTCTAATGATTCAGGTAGGTACACCCATCAGTTCTTCATTTGTCCCATTTCACCCTGTTTGCCTCGTATCTTTTTTCCTACTGAAAAGAGAAATAAGAGCTACCAGAGTATTTTAGTTTGCAGGCAGCAGGACAAATACCAAGTCTCAAATAATCACCATAATAAGAAAAAAAAGGACAGTGCTGATTGGTTGACAAGTAGATTCCAGTTGGCTGAAATATTACCATGAAGAAAGCACCAGGGTACCAAAGGCTCTATGAATAAAATGCTACTGAAGGTACATTTTGCCCAACACACAAATGAGCACAAAGTGTATGAATGTCAGTGTGGATGCCACACCACATATATATGCTGTATGTCTCAACAACTAACTGTTCATATTAATAGCATGTTCATGCTGGTGTTGTAAATTAGCACAGCACAGATCATAGTCAAACAGTGTGGTGCTGGACAAGCACTGCCAATCAGGCAGCATCCGAGGAGTAGGAGAATCGATGTTTCAAGCATAAGCTCTTCATCAGGGTGCGCAGCATTCCGACTGTAGATGTGATTTCATGACTGGAAAATACTTGCTGAACAATCCTGAATACTACCTAAAACTAAACCAGTCAAACACAAAATCTGGCTGGTTTACACTTGCTAGAAGTAACATATCTTATATATATGTGAGCTCTGCCAACAAAAGGAATATTTTCAAGCTCTACCTTTTCTGAGTTATCCAGAAGCCTTTCATTTTATGTTGCTTTCTCCAAGGTAATACCTCAGATAATTAGAGTACAGTAATAAGTGCATCATCTCTCCAATATTATAATATGATGTGATTATGTGAAATTTGACACTCTTGCACCTTTCCTGATGGGGGCAAGACAAAAAGCTTTAGAAACAAGAATACAGAACTGGCTCAAAAGTAGAAGACAGAGGGTGGTGGTGGAGGGTTGTTTTTCAGACTGGAGGCCTGTGACCAGTGGAGTGCCACAAGGATCGGTGCTGGGCCCTCTACTTTTTGACATTTACATAAATGATTTGGATGCGAGCATAAGAGGTACAGTTAGTAAGTTTGCAGATGACACCAAAATTGGAGATGTAGTGGACAGCGAAGAAGGTTACCTCAGATTACAACAGGATCT
>NC_057737.1:15345545-15412767 GCF_004010195.1 Chiloscyllium plagiosum | reverse complement strand
GTACGTGTATGGAATGAGCTGCCAGGGGATGTGGTGGAGGCTAGTACAATTGCAACATTTAAGAGACATTTGGATGGGTATATGAATAGGAAGGGTTTGGAGGGATATGGGCCGGGTGCTGACAGGTGGGACTAGATTAGGTTGGGATATCTGATCAGCATGGGCAGGTTGGACTGAAGGGTCTGTTTCCATGCTGTACATCTCTATGACTCTACATATCTTTCTTTAAATCAAAATTCAAGTACTGTACTTGAAGCAAATCAATTTTTGTTATTGAATCTCTTCTACCCCCTCCCATTCTTATTAGAGGTCATTTCTGTTCTCCTCCCCACCCGCCAAACCCTCTTACTGCCTCAGTACTTTTTCTAGTTGTGAACAAAAGTCATCAACCTGAAATATTTACTATTTGTCTCTTCTCAGATGCTGCCTGCCCCAACTACTTCCAACATTTTGTCTTCCTTTCAGATTCCACAGTATCTTGCATTTGTTAAGTACATTGCAAAGCACTGTCACTGTTGCAATGTTGGGAACGCAGCAGCCAGTATCTGGGCAACAAGGATTCCACGAACAACAAAATGATAATGGCTAGATAATGGCTCGATAGTCTACTTGAGCAAATACTGACCTGGGCAACAGTAACAACATCCCTGCGCCTCTTTGAAATATTGCCAGGAGGATTTTTTCACATCAAAGGGGGCAACTGTTTTAAAAACTCAACTGAAAGGCAGCACATCTGAAAATACTCTATTAAATTATTAGACTAGATTAGCCACTGGAATGGGACTGGAACTCACAAAGATTTAATGTAGATGAGGGTGCTACCAACTCAGTCACATTAGATAACATTGTGGTTTGTAGATCTTACTGTATACAAGGTGGCTGCCTTGTTTCCCTATGCATTTTCAGCAAGTGTACATCAGAGCTTAATTAATTATCTGTGAAATCCAAAAGATACAAGGTTATTTATAAATCATAGATCCTTTCCAGATTACAGACAGTGATCAACAAGCTGTGTACTTACATCCTTTATTTATAGGATTGGCTTTTTAATCAGAAGATTAATGAGTATCATCATTAACCCGGTAAACTTCTGCACCAGCTGTACAAGTTACCTCAAGTCCAATAATGCTAGTCAAAAATTATCTCAACACAGACTGCTTGAACATTTTTATGTCAAAGGGATGTCAAATTAATTTTAATTCTTTCAAACCACTTGATGTTTAAAGTGATCCTAATAATAAGACTTATACTCCAAGATGTGACAGTGATTGTTTAAATAAGTAGGTAAATATGGGGCCCAATAGGTCTTACTTAATGTTTAAAAGGAAACTTGGTAAACAAACTGCGGGCACTCTGGTATAGACTTCTGATCCGGGCCTCAAGCAGTTGAAGAAAACTGGACTAGTAGAATAGCTACCCACATTAATCTAGTGATTGTGAGCCTAACCCCATAATGTAATTTTCAGGCTAAAGTATTATTCCAATTTTGCTGTTTCTTATTCCTTGGTGCTGGATTGTCTGCACACTGTAAGTTTTTAATGGGTCACCAGATAATGAAGAAAAGTATTACATATTTTGACGATTTGACAGAAAAAAGTAATTATTGTAATTATTTCACCACATGTCTGCACAAAGCTTATAATTGGTGCAAAAGCAACACATGGAGTTTACCATTGTATGTATTTCAAATCAAACTGTACAGGCATGCTCTGCCTTACCTCTGGGAGTAGGTGGGTTGTCAACCCAGATCTTCTGGCCCAGAGGTGGAGACACTACAACTGCACCACAAGATCTGTAATCATTGAACTGGAATGTTTTCTTCACAAGGTACACTGTCGCGAACTGGCCACAAGGCGGCATTCTTTCTCTGCAAGGATAAAGGCAATATCCTTTAAAAGACTAATTGTCTTTACAAGGCTTAAACAATAATTAATTCGAGATAAACAGCTTGAAAACAAATTAAAACCTTTTCAAAACATGTATCTTAATGTCTATTGCTCGTTAGATAACCACACGTGGTAGGCTGAATACTGGAATCTTACAATGAAGGTTTAAATAAAAACGGGGTACATGTGATTAATGATCTGGATTTAACACTGAACGTTTTGTTCGAACAGCACTTACTCTGTGTAGCTCCTGGCGCAGATCATACATTTTTAAAGTAGGTAGGTACACACAGTTAGCACCTCATAAAAGATGCAAAACGGATTCCGATCCAGCATCGCGTTTGTTCTTTTTTTATTAAACTTCCTCACGTACACACCTCCCCGGAGTTATTAATGTGCAGCTACTCCACTGGAAATGGTGCTACTGAACTGAGAAGAGGTGGATAGTGGGTCTAATCAAACACTATTCAAGGGACACAATGAATCGCCTTTCACAGATAAGTGGTTTAAAATGAAGTGTTAATAATCGAGGCGTTTACTGAAAGGGTGGAGATCTTTTTCTAAACCCATTTTAAATATGTCAACAGGATCCTCAGGAATTACAAAGCACACGTCTATTATTTGCCACGGTGGCGGCTATTTTTTTACCTGCATAAAGTGCAGTATGTGTCCGCATCGCTCAGGTTTTAATTTTGGAGTCCGATTTGCTAAGATTAAGATAGACATTTAACCTGACTTTGATCCTTTGAACCCCTCAACATTTGTTAAAACTGAAGTTCAATATAATATATACATTGTGAAAAAAAACTATCACTCATAAAGCGATAGGGCACAGAAAGAGATCATTTGGCCCATCATGTTTATACTGTCTCTCGAGAGTATTTCAATCCCATTTCCCACACGCTGCAAGGACCCATTCAAATTCGTTTTGAAATCATTTACCATTGCTACTTCCATCATCCTCGGTAAGCAGTGAGTTACAATATTACAAAACTGAACTCTCAATCACAACAATCATGCAATTTGAAAATGCTTTCTTGGGGCTTAAATGAGTGTTTTCAGCTTCAGATCTGACCAAAACACAAATAGTGGTTAAAGGCGATGGATTATTCTGCTACACCACCAGGGGCCTTCTGAGCAACTTTTAAAGTGCCTTTTGTGTAAGCCTATCATGGAAAAGATTGGTGAAAGCTAAGCCCAGCAACATTGATGGATGATATAAAATCATAATACCACCAATTTTGAGACAAACAGAAAATACTGCAGATCAGAACACATTATAGTTTCTTAAATCATAGAAACCCCACAGTGCAGAAAGAGACCATTCAGCTCAACAAGTCTACACTGACCTCTGAAGATCATCCTACACAGACCCAAACCCTTATCCTATCACTCTGCACTTCTCATGGCCAACCCATCTAACTTGCCTATCTTTGGACTGAAGGAGGAAACCAGAGCACCTCGCAGAAACCCATGCAAACTCCACACAGACAGTCACCCAAGGCTAAAATCAAACTCAGGTCCCTGGCACTTGAGACAGCAGTGGTAACCACTGAGCCACCATGCCTTGTACCTCAAGATGCTTTGCAGGATCAATTACCAAACAAAATTTGACACACACTTCATAATGTGATTGATATAAATGATTCGGATGTATGGTTAGTAAAGTTGGCAGATGACACCAAAATTGGTTGTTTAGTGGACAGTGACAAAGATTATGTCAGAATATAACAGGACCTTGATCAGATGGACCATTGGTTGAGGTGCTACATTTTGGAAAGGCAAATCAGGGCAGGGCTTATACAGTTAACGGTAGGCTAATGGTAGTGTTGCCAATCAGACCAAGAGTAGCAGGTGCATAGTTCCTTAAAAGTAGAGTCAAAGGTAGACAGGTTGATGAAGAAGGCATTTGACACATTTGCCTTCATGGATCATTGCATTGAGTATAGAGTTGGGACATCATGTTGCATTGGTTTCGGGCATTCCTGATTTTCCTGCTTGAAACATTGATTTTCCTGCTCCTCGGATGCTGCCTGACCTGCTGTGCTTTTCTAGCACCTCTCTAATCTAGACTCTGATTTCCAGCATCTGCTGTACCCACTTCTGCCTAGGCCACTTTTAGAATACTGCATTCAATTCTGGTCTCCCTGCTATAGGAAATGTGTTTTTAAACTTGCAAGTCTTTAGAAAAGAGCATTGGAGGTTGAGGGGCGACCTTATAGAGGTTTATTACACTGTGAAGGGCATGGATAGGGTGAACAGATAAGTTCTTTTCCCCAGGGTAGCAGAATCCTAAACTAGAGGGCATAGGTTTAAGTGGAGAGGGGAAAGATTTAAAAGGAATCTGAGGGGCAAGTTTTTCACGCAGTATATGGAACAAGCTGCCAGAGGTGATGGAGGCGGTACAATTACAACATTTAAAAGGCATATGGATGTGTACATAAATAGGAAGGGTTTAGAAGGACATGGGCCAAATGCTAGCAAATGGGACGAGATCAGTTTCATGGTATCTGGTTGGCACAGACGAGTTGGACTGAAGGGTCTGTTTCCATTCTGTATAATGTCATATTATTTTATCTATGCAGGAAGAATGCGCAGGGGTGTGGGAAGAGAGTGGCTCTGGTTATTTTGCTGTTTCAGAGTGGTGTATGAAATGTTTGAGGAGAAAGTGAGGTCTGCAGATGCTGGAGATCAGAGCTGAAAATGTGTTGCTGGAAAAGCGCAGCAGGTCAGGCAGCATCCAGGGAACAGGAGAATCGACGTTTCGGGCATAAGCCCTTCTTCAGGATTCCTGAAGAAGGGCTTATGCCCGAAACGTCGATTCTCCTGTTCCCTGATGCTGCCTGACCTGCTGCGCTTTTCCAGCAACACATTTTCAGCTCTGATCTCCAGCATCTGCAGACCTCACTTTCTCCATTAAGTGTATGAGTCCTGCATACAATACAAAATGCAGCACCTCGCATTTATCTAAATTAAACTCCATCTGCCACTTCTCAGCCCATTGGTCCATCTGATTAAGATCCTGTTGTAATCTGAGGTAACCTCCTTCACTGTCCACTACACCTCCAATGTTGGTGTCATCTGCAAACTTACTAACTATACCTCTTAAGCTCACATCCAAATCATTTATATAAATGATGAGAAGTAGTGGACCCAGCACCGATTCTTGTGGCACTCCACTGGTCACAGGCCTCCAGTCTGAAAAGCAACCCTCCACGTCCACCCACTGTCTTCTACCTTTGAGCCAGTTCTGTACCCAAATGGCTAGTTCTCCCTGTATTCCATGAGATCTAACCATGCTAACCAGTCTCCCATGGGAAACCTTGTCGAATGCCTTCTGAAGTCCATATAGATCACGTCTGCCGTCATCAATCCTCTTTGTTAATTCTTCAAAAAACTCAATCAAATTTGTGAGACATGATTTCCCACGCACAAAGCCATGTTGACCATCCCTAATCAGTCCTTGCCTTTCCAAATACACATACATCCTGTCCCTCAGGATTCCCTCCAACAACTTGCCCACCACCGACGTCTGGCTCACCGGTCTATAGTTCCCTAGCTTAACCCTACCACTTTTCTTAAACAGTGGCACCACGTTAGCCAACCTCCCGTCTTCTGTCACCTCACCTGTGACTATCGATGATACATGTATCTCAGTAAGAGGCCCAGGAATCACTTTGCTAGATTCCCACAGAATTCTAAGGTACACCTGATCAGGTCCTGGGGATTAATCCACTTTTATGACTTTCAAGACATCCAGCACTTCCTCCTCCGTAATATGGACATTTTCCAAGATGTCACCATCTATTTCCTACATTCTATATATTGAATTGAATTGAATTTATTGTCATGTATACCGAGACACAGTGAAATGCTTTGTCTTGTGAGCAATACAGGCAGATCACAGAGTTAAGTAGCATAGATAAGTAAATGATAGGTAAACAGCTGCAAAAACAAAAACACAAGTACAGGAGAATGTTAAGAGTTTGTGAGTCCATTCAGTACTCTAACAACAGTCGGGTAGAAACTGTTTCAAAACTGGCTGGTGCATGTGTTCAGGCTTCTGTACCTTCTCCCATTGCAAAAAACTGTTGTCAGGCTGGGATGGACCTTTGAGAATGCTGGCGCCTTCCCTTGACAGTGGGCCTGTTAGATGGATTCTATAGATGGGAGGTTGGCCTTTGTGATTGTCTGGGCTGAGTTCACCACTTTCTGTAACCGTATCCGATCTTGAATGGTACAGTCGCCATTCGAGGTAGCGTTACATCCAGACAGAATGCTCTCGGTGGTGCACCTATAAAAGTCGGCAAGGGTTTTTGCTGTCATGCCAAATTTCCTCAGCTGCATGAGGAAGAAAACACGTTGTTGGGCCTTTGTAACCAGTGCGGCCACATGAAGAGTCCAAGAAAGCTTGTTGTGGATGACCACTCCCAGAAGCTTGACACTCTCCACTCGTTCCATCTCTGTGCTGTTAATGTGTAGAGGAGCATGAGTAGCATCCCGCCGAAAATCAATAATGAGTTCCTTGGTTTTGCTGGCATTAAGAGCTAGGTTGTTCTCAGTGGACTATTTTTCCAGGTCTTCTACCTCCCATCTATAGTCTGTTTCATCGCCATCTGAGATTTGGTAGTGTCATCAGCGAACCTGTAAATGGAATTAGTCTGGTATTTGGCAACACAGTCATGGGTATAAAGTGAGTACAGTATATCTTCCATGTCCTTTTCCACAATAAACACTGATGCTAAATAATTGTTTAGTATCTCCCTCATCCCCTGTGGTTCCACACAAAGGCCACCTTGCTGATCTTTGAGGGGCCCTATTCTCTCTCCAGTTACCCTTTTGTCCTTAAAGTATTTGTAAAAACCCTTTGAATTCTCCTTAACTCTATTTGACAAAGCTATTTAATGTCCTTGATAAAAGTATATAAGATTATGAGGAGTGGATAGGATGGATAGTCGGAGTCTTTTTCCCAGGGTGGAAATGTCAAATTATAGGGGGTATAGATTTAAGGTGAGAGGGGGTAAAGTTTAAAAGAGATGTGTGAGGAATGCTTTTCACACAGAGGATGATAGATGTCTGGAATTCACTGCCTGGGAGATGATAGAAGCAATACAACAGCAAAGTTAAGAGCATTTAGACAGACACATGAACAGTCAGACAATGGATAGGCATGGGCCATGTGCAGGCAGCTGGGATTAGTTTAGAATAGCATTGTGGTCAGCACAAACATGATGGGCCAAAGGGCCTGGTCCTGTGCTATACTGCACTATGTCCTATGCAGAGAAACTCTACATTAGAAAAATTGAAGGAAACAAGATTTTAATTGACTCATTTAAACTGCCTGAAAGGTGGTAATAGCAGCTTCGATGGTAAGTTTCAAGAGATATTTGTAGGGGTGTGAGAGATAAGTCTAATTGCATAGTTCTTTCAAACAGTTGATAAAGACACATTGGACTGAATGGTCGTCTCTTACACTTATGACTATTGAAGAGGATGCAAAAGAACCAATAAAGGAGAATCATACTTGGAAATGTACAGCAGGGACATTAAAATATGCACCAACTCACATGCAATGCAAGAACTCTATTCCTTTTCTCTAGAGAAAATTACCTCTGCACAAATGTTCTGCCTCTCTTAAAGTCTTGTGCCAATTTCATGGGCCATATGTAAAGTAGAGATTGAGATCAATGAAATTGCAGGATGCCTGAATCTCCATCTTTACCTTCCTGAAACCGGCTGCCTTAATTTAACAGTACATTTATAAATCTGCAATGACCTCTGCAGTTCATTGGGCTTGAAAGGAGGAGGGGCAAATCTATTTATCCTACAGAGTGCAAACAAATATCTTGGGTCTCTTGTAAGCCACAGACCTATAAATGTAATAGTGCCTCACTGCCTCCAATTGACACAATCTAATAGAATCTTCTTTATATTAGGGAGTCACAGCTTCACTGGACTATCTATCAATCTATTTTTACTTTGTGTTTCAAAAGATCATTCCATTAGAAGCATTTGGAAAAATGTTTACATTACCTTATTTTACAGAATACAGCCCAATATCTTTTCAGACAATTCTAACACTACCATTTCCATTGCTGAAAACATATTTAATAGTCTATTACTAAGACTACGTCTAAGGCAGAAGGAAACACTCACTAATGGAAACAAAACATTGGCACTTAATAGCATGCCTTAATTCAATGCACTCTTTGATCACTCTATTTTAGTAAAGTCTTTGATCAGTATAACACTTCAGGTTTCTAGGGTCACCCGACTGTTTGTCCCACGTCGGCGCACATAGCGTCCATTTATGCATGATGCAAGATTTGTTCTGATGTGTCTTATACACAAGATCATTATGTTACAATCATGGAGGAGTGAGTTCATTATAGCTTAGCTAATTTTGTTTGCATTCAGTTATTGTATTCTGCACTCTGTTCTGTTACCTTACTGCACTTGTATGGTACGATATGCCTGGAAAGCACATAAGATAACACTTTTTGCTGTACCTCAGTACATGTGACAGTAATAAGTCAAATCAAATCAAGACCTCCTTTTCTTTTAACTGGTTATTGAGTGTTCTTCATGCCGTTATCTAGCACAATCCAAAACATCAGCTTCTGTTATTGCATCTGGAGGTAGTGTACATGGAGAGTCTAGACAAATCGTCCCATGAGGACAGTCTGTTTCCATGGAGGGAATCTTGGGCTAATGTGTTTTTCAGAGTGGGGCATAGCTCATGACAGGCCCCGTAAACATGGCATAATGTGGCAAAATGTGAAGTTATACACTTCAGTACGGCAAATAGAAGAGTCTTACTAAGATTGTGATACATTGGGAAAGGTGGATGGACAAAGGGATTTGGTTGTCCTCTTACACCAGACAATTAAAGTAGACAGGCAGGTGCAGCTAGCAAGTAGGAAACCAAATGATACAGTGTGCTTCATTGCAAGAGGATTTGAGTTCAGAAGGAGAAATATCTACTGCATGCCTTGGTGAGACCACACCTGGTGTATTGGTGCAGTTCAGGACTCCCTATCTGAGAAAATATATACTTTCCAAAGAAGGAATGCAATGGAGGTTTATTTGGTTGATGCTGGGGATGGAAGGATTGTCCTATGAGGAAAGGTTGGTTTGACTGGGCTCCCATTTATTAGAGTTTAGAAGGGTGAGAGGGGATCTCACTGAAATGCATACAAGTCTAACAGGGCTGCACAAACTAGCAACAGGCAACATTCCCTGTAAACTGTGTGGTTGTGCACATGCACAGGACAACTGGCATTGGGACATTAATTCTCCAAGTAACTGCTATGCACAGGCCTCACACTCCCCCATAGCTGGTAAGAAAATTAGAGGGAATGCTGGATGTATGAAGGATATTTTCCTGGTTAGGGAGTCAAGACCAGAAATTACAGTGTCAGGATATGAGACTGAGTTTTTTCATTCTAAGGTTAGTGAACCCATGGAAATTTGTATCATAAAGCTATAAAGGTCAGAACACTGAATCTATTCATAAAAGAGATAGCTAGATTTTTAAATGTTAAGGGAATCAGGGAGTAAGGAGAGAAAATGGGACTATGGCATGAAGATAGAAGATCAGCCATGATTGTACTTGCGGAGCGTTTCAGAGAACACCTCTGGGACACCCGGACCAACCAACCCAACCACCCTGTGGCTCAACATTTCAATTCCCCCTCCCACTCCACCAAGGATATGCAGGTCTTTGGACTCCTCCATCGCCAGACCACAACAAAACGACGGTTGGAGGAAGAGCGCCTCATCTTCCGCCTAGGAACCCTCCAACCACAAGGGATGAACTCGGATTTCACCAGTTTCCTCATTTCCCCTCCCCCCACCTTGTCTCAGTCTAATCCATCGAATTCAGCACCGCCTTCCTAACCTGCAATCTTCTTCCCGACCTCTCCGCCCCCACCCCAGTCTGACCTATCACCCTCACCTTGACCTCTTTCCACCTATCACATTTCCGACGCCCCTCCCCCAAATCCCTCCTCCATACCTTTTATCTTAGCCTGCTGGACAAACTTTCCTCATTCCTGAAGAAGGGCTTATGCCCGAAACGTCGATTCTCCTGTTCCTTGGATGCTGCCTGACCTGCTGCGCTTTTCCAGCAACACATTTTCAGCATCCAAAGACCAATCCTGCCCAGATCCAACAAGATGTGTTAAACCTGAGGCTTTTGCCTTCTATTGTAAAAATAATCTGAAAAATTGCCTTATGCTCACCAGATATGATTCTAGAAACGCACTAATAGATGCAGCAGTTCTGCTCTTAATCAATATGAATCATTGTAACTTAAGGTAATCAACATTTTCACAATCAAGCTATGCTTTATATTTCTTTTCATTATTGGCATCAGGCAGCATATTAACCCTTAAGCAACACATGTTTCTACATTGTATTCAGATAAAAATATTTTCTATATGTAGATTCACTGAACCCATATTTTAGTTGGCATTCATCACCTGGATTCCTTTCGGAGTTTTGTATGGAAATTAACTTGTAATTTTCTTGGCCTTACACAAATCATTAATTTTCATTTCCAATTGTGCATAACCTGGAATATATCCCATAAATTAAGACGCTAAATAAATCATCAGCATCCTGTACTTGTTAGTTATGTACAGTCTGCTGGCATGAGGTCAGAAAACTCAATTTTCATTGACCTAGCCATTAAATATTCTGCTCCTACAGGAGAGTTTGCTCCACCATTTCTGGGTCAGAAAATTATGGTTTGAAAATTACTCAGTTCATAAAATCAACCAGCAACACCAGGTCTGTAACACAGGAGTGCTGTACATCAGATCTTGTCCTTAAAATGAGATGTTCAACCAAAGACCCAATATATCTGTGCCAAGTGATCATTGAAGATTTGCATGTCTGTGTTTATGGCAATATTCGAATCAGAGCAAATGCTGGTTGACATTTCCTCCTTAAACTTGACAAGCAAGGAAAAGCAGCTTTGAAAATTATTATTTTATATAGCAAGGTTAAGTATTGTCATGCCCTAATGCACACTAAACTTCAAACTAATTTTTATATTTTAAAAACAAGCTATAAGAAAGCTGCAAAAGTATGGCTGCCTGAGATGAGTCAACTTCTGTTGTGGATTGAAACATTCCTGTATCTCCAAAGGAAACAAAAAGAAACATCCAGACTCATGTTGACTCAATATCTTTTCCTGAAGAGGGTAATTTCAAACTGAATGAGTCATTTATATACAAAGACCCTGACTGGCTTTCACAATTTAAGAATTTGAAACACTATAAAGAATGCAGAATCAACCAAGTTATTCAATTTATTTAGAAAAAGGACTGAATTGGTGGAGGTCACATAATAAGCCAGCCATGCTTTCAGTACGCTTTTAAAACAGAACAAAATGTGCTTGGAAACACAGTTCTTCAGAAGTCCACAAGACTGCCCACAAATAAGCTGCAATTAACTACGCAGCCAAGGTAATAATCAGCCATATTTTGAAAGTGAGAGAAACACTCTCCTTAACCTGTCTTGAATTGAAGTTCACCTGAGAAACAACCTCTTGGAAATCTGACTACAAGGAGC
This sequence comes from Chiloscyllium plagiosum, assembly GCF_004010195.1. Classification (NCBI taxonomy): domain Eukaryota; kingdom Metazoa; phylum Chordata; class Chondrichthyes; order Orectolobiformes; family Hemiscylliidae; genus Chiloscyllium; species Chiloscyllium plagiosum. Next base: position 15,401,302 of record NC_057737.1, on the reverse strand, counting down.
TTGCAGCCCATTGTGAATTCTCTGTTGTATAAGACCTTCACTTCAACTAAAAGCTTCAACACATCCAAGAAACTTCATGCCTGCCATGAAAGAGAGACTGCAACAATTATAAATTGTATTAGAATTGTTTCTTTTTTCATACATATTTAATCTGCTGGCAGATGGTGGTGTGTGTCAGTCAAGTGAGTGAGATGGTGCATTATTAAACACCAGGAAACGTGTGGGATAATAAATAACCTGTTTCTTTAAAAAAAACACTCGTGAAAAAAGATCTCTTCTGAAATTATTTAAATTAAAGCTTGTTGCTGAAACTACTTAAATTTGGGCAATCATTCTGAGGATAAAGAAAACACGCAAACTCCACACAAGAAATACTGATCACTGACAGCAAGGAACCACATCAATTCTGTCTGAGACCATATGAAACAGGATAATCTTGTTTGAATACAATACTGCAATCAGCTTTGAAATCTGAGGCAACGCAGCGTCTGTCAGCATATGAAGAATTTCTTATTTATCTCACAACGATGTTGTCCAGCATTTTGTAAATGTTCACAGAGTTGAGGCCCACAGAATCAAACTGAATTTTAACAATTGATATTGATATCTTAAATGTGTTGATGCTTTTAGTTGAAGTGGAAGAATTTATTTGCACTATGAAACATTCAAACTTGTAGTTACAAATAGTGGTTTATTGTCTCACTGTTAAGCAACCGTTGGTTTGGTCTCTGCTACACTAAAAGTAAAGTGAAGCAGATTAGAAGGTAAAATTAAGATACATGAATTTTTAAATTCTGTAACTTCTTCAACAAGTCCATGCTATAAAATGAAATTCTGTGATACAATTCTAACTACATTTGTTTCTGAGTATAATAGAATGAAAAGTACTTTAATCTGTGGATCTATAGCAATTATATGGATACAAGACAGTCAAAAAGTAATAACATTTAAAGACTGTGTGCTATCTTCACATTTTTTCTGTCCTAGTCCAATTAATCCCCTCCAATCTGAGAATGGCAACTCCATATTAGAAGAGAAGCAAGCATCAGAAACCTGTATAAATATTTGCCATTACATGTATGAGCTTTGACTGCACATGTCAGTGGGCTGTTCCACTCTTGGGTAATGACAGACAAGTTGAGATCATGCTTCAACTTATCCCACTCTCATACATACTGGGATCAGCAGCAGATCCTGGATAACAATAAGAATCAGAAAACTTTTAACTCAAGAGACACTGAGATTTGAATATGTAGTCCTTACTGTCAGATAGAGTCATCCAAATGTACAGCACAGAAACAGACCCTTCAGTCCAACTCGTCCATGCCGACCAGATACCCTAACCTAATGAAGTCCCTTTTGCCAGCACTTGGCTCACATCCCTTTCAACCCTTCCTATTCTTATACCCATCCAATGTCTTTTAAATGTTCTAATTGTACAGCCTCTGCTACTTCCTCTGGCAGCTCATTCCATGCATGCACCGCCTTCTGTGTGAAAAGGTTGCCCCTTAGGTCCCTTTTAAATTTTTCCCCTCTCACCCTAAACCTATGCCCTCTAGTTCTGGACTCCCCCTCCCAGGGAAATTACCTTGTCTATTTACTCTATCCATGCCCATGATTTTATAAATTTCTAGAAGGTCACCCTCAGCATCCGCGCTCCAGAGAAAACAACCCCAACCTATTCAACCTCTCCCTGTTGCTCAAATCCTCCAACCCTGGCAACATCCTTGTAAATCTTTTCTGAACCCTTTCAAGATCTACTAAAGGCATCTAAATAAAACTCGGGAAAATATCAAAGCTGAAGGAACCTGCTGATTAGAGTTGAGGTTAAAGAGTGAGATTTTACACTTCTGTTTTCTGTAAGAAGAATTTAGCAATTCATTAAGGGCCATGTGTGCTTTACTTTCCTCTTTAAACACATTCAAACACATGAGCCAGGTACAATCGAAAACAAAGTCTATTGCAATATTGCACTTTAACTCAAATACAAATGCACATTTCTACATACAATCATCAGGCTGGTTCCTGCAAACCAAATTTCTGATTCACTAAGCAATTAATGTAAAAATATACACATACTGAAAGTTTGAAATAAATCAATACACAGGTAGCCAGCAGGATGAATGTTATTTCTTACACACACATCACCAGAACTGATCATTTGAAGCAAATAATGAGCCCTGTACAATTGAATATCAGAATTAATTTCACTAGGAGACCTCATAGCTGATCAAGGCAATGGACTGAACCTGACCCTTTATGACTAAGTGTCAATTTCGTCATGTATTTGGGATGGTTCCTCACAGCGACATCCTGCGAGATCTCTCGCTGACTAAACCCATCTAATTAAGGAACTAATCTGCCTCATGGCTCCCCTCTGGCCCTATTATAGCTCCATTCTCCCAAGCACCATTCCCAGAACAAGTCGCCTCAGCCAAGGCCTCACAGAATTAAAGTCATCCCAGGCCCTGATGCCATCTTTAAAAGGCTGCTGTGCACCCAGAGCTCAGGACACCATACATAGCATGCCAGCCAGGTGCAAGGTTGCCCCAGGTCAGTGCAGTGTCAGCTATATGGAAGTATGTATAAGCAATGTAGAAGGTCAATTACTTTCTCTACTCCATCAGCTTAAGTGCCACCATTTACTCTCCAATTCCTTATACTCACTCTGTCTCTGCTTCTGCACCCACTTCCCAGCAAAGCTCATGTTCTACCTGCAACATCTTGACTTCCCAAAGGCATGGCAGGGACACTATGAGCATCCAGGTAGGCTCAGAATGAGTGTGTGCAAAATGATTGACTGCAGATACAGCCAGATCTAGTCCAAGATCTGGGTGTTTCCCCAAATGCAAATTGTTTTGCTGCAGCATTTTAATGATAGTTGCTGATGCCATCTGAGGTGCAGCATTGATGTGCAGATGTGTACTGTAAATGGATTAGAGATGTGCATGAGGATTCTTAGAGGCCTGCACATGTTGGATGCTCATGGACATGGGGAACATGCGGCCAATGCCTATGGAGCTTTCCATGAGGTGATGATGACCAGTGTCCAACATAGAGGTCCTATGGAGTAAATGGCGAGCTGAAGTCATCACATACTCGCTCTGACTTCCATGTTGAGAATTCTCAGCATCTGGTTTGCTCATGAAGGTGGTAAGATAGGAAGCTAAATATTAATGGGGGGAAATTTGCAGATAATAAGGTCCTTAACATGTAATAATCCACTAGTGAGAAGCTCATCTCTATGCACGTAAATTAGTTAAAAGGTGCGAGTTGTTCCCAACATCGAAATAGGCCTGTCAAACTCTTCCATAATTCTGCAACCTCTTTTGCCATAGCCCACTTCCTTCAGGGCCTTATAAGATTATGCACAGAGATTTTATCCAATTGGTCCAAATTGGAATCTAGCTCCAGAAGAGAAAGAGTAGTATGCAAAATTTATTGCACCACAGAAGCTATATCCATATGAACAGAACCATGATAGCAACTGTAACACAAAACCTCCTAGTGAAGAAAATGGTTGGTCAATTTTGGGTCAAATCAAATGTCCTAATGAGGAATATAGGCCATATGGCTTTTCAAACATGATAAGATCATAGCTGAGCTGTTATGGTCACAACTCCCATCTGCCACACCCCAGTAACCTTTGGCACCCTTGTCAAAAAAAGACTTCAGCTAATTCACCTTTAAATGAACTCAGTGACCCAGCTACCACTACTTCTGGGGAAGGGTATTCTATAATTACCCTTTAAAAGAAAACAAAGGAAGACCTCTCATTCTTAAACCTTGTCTCCTTTTTCTTACAGGTAGAAATATTATCCTAGAATCCATTCCATCAAATCCTTATACAAATACACATTTAATAAGATCACCTTTCATTCTTCCAGTTTTGAATGAGTACAAGTCCAACCTGTTCATCATTTCTTCAAAACTCCCCCATCCCAGGAATGAGTCAAGTGAACTGCCTCTGAAATTCTGCTATTGTAATTGTATCCTTTTTCAAATAAGGAAACTTGCATTGTACACAGTACTCCAGAATTGTTCTCAGGAAAACCCTTTACAGCTGTGGAAAAACTTATTTACTTTATATTCCATTCCCCTTACACACCACCAATCCATTTGCTTTCTTAGTCACTGGTTGCACCTACACATTCACCTTTGTAATTCATGTGTCAGGACACCCAGATCCCTCTGTGTTTTGCAATCTCTCTCTGTTTAAATATCATATTGTTTTCTATGCTTCCTGTCAAAATTGACTCGTTCACACTTATTCACATTATACGTGTGACAATGCTGCTCCTTTAACGAGGTTATGTTGCCTTGGCATTTTTTTTCAGCAAGATCATAAAACCCGCGATTCCAAAAATTCTAGGTTTGAAGGGTTTTAGGGCCAGTTTGATTATCTAGAATCATAGGTTCATAGAATTCTTACAGTGTGAAAACAGGCCATTTGGCCCGACAAGTCCACACCGATCCTCCGAACAGTAACCCACCCAGACCCATTCCCTTCCATTTACCTTTAACTAATGCACCTAACCTGCACATCCCTGAACATTATAGCTAACAGATACCTCCTCAAGCAAAAGGCTTTCAAGTTTTAAAAGAAAACTTGTACACTGAAAGGGGAGTGGCTAGTTCTCCCAGCTCAGCTTTTCTCTGGTTTGGTTTTAGCAGTCTGACTGTTCACTGAAAGAAGTCAATCATTGTGAAACTGCTGGACCCAAAGAGGCAGGTCCATGCTGATCCACCCTCTCTCTGACATCTTTCCTATAAGAACCTGTGTTTGATTTTTCTTTTTTTGCAAAGGGGTGTTTATGGTGATTGTTGCAAGTATTTGGAACAACATAATTAATCTGTTGGGTTGACGGATAGGTTGTTACTCTATATTTTGTTCTCTTTTGGTTGTGTTTCATTTGGTAATCTTGTAAATAAACTCTGTTTCATTTCAAATTAAGTGGTTTGATCAGCTGCATCACTCCTGGAATATCCGCTATACACCTGCTTAAGATAACTAGCAAATTAGGGTCTGGCCTACTTTATTGAAATGTTTTGAGGGGGTCTGGCTTGGTCTATAACAGATTTGGGGCTCTTTGCAGGATTTGTTCTATATTTCCAAATTGGGATTATGGTTGCTGGACTCGAAGGCAGCAAGTGATAGGAGTTAGTGTTTGGTTTGGTTAGTTTAAACAGTGCTTGGGATAGCAATGGCTCTTTCAGTCACCAAGAGCTTTCTGGGTGTGGAAGAAGTGACTTTGGGAGTTTTTCAAAAGGTGATTATGGCCAAGCTGCTGGAATTAGCAGACAAGCTGGACTTGGAGCTGCCTCCTGCCATGAAGAAAGGAGAGATAATTACAGCAATAGCTTAGCATTTAAATTTGCTGGAAGTGCCATCAGAATGTTTAGAGATGGCTAAAGTTCAATTGAAAATGAAGCTGCTTGAGTCAGAGGCAAAAGACAAGGAAAGGGCAACAGAAATGAAACAGTTTGAATTACAATTAAACATAGAGAGAGGAGAGAAAAGTAGAGAGAGGGAGAGAGGAAAGAAAGAAAGAAAGAAAGAAAGAAAGAAAGGGAGTTTGAACTTCAGAAATTGGCACTTAGACAAGAAAGTTAGCTTAAAAGGATGATGATGAAGGCTGAAGGTAAACTTAGTGAGGAAGAGTGTGAGGATGAGCAAACCCATCGTAGCCAAAGGTGAGAAACTGTTTAAATATATTCAAGCATTGCCTAATTTTTATGAGAAAGATGTGGAAGTCTTTTTCATCTCACTTGAAAAGGTGGCTAAACAAATGCAGTGGCCAGTGACCATGTGGGTTTTGTTGATCCAATCAAAACTTGTAAGTAGAGCTAGTGAGGTATTTGCAGCACTATCAGAGGAGGTATCTGGGACGTATGAGGAGGCGAAGAAAGCCATCTTAAGTACACATAAACCTGTGCCAAAAGCCTACAGACAACGTTTCAGGAATCTAAGAAGGGACCATGGTCAAACCTACATTGAGTTTAAAAGGATCAAACAAGGTAATTTGGATAGGTGGATAAGGGCATTAAAAATAGAGCAAACCTGTGACGCTCCTAGAGAGACGATTATTTTTCAGGAGTACAAAAATTCACTTCTTGACGTAGTGAGAACTCATGTGGAAGAGTAGAGAGTTAAAATGGCAAGATTTACAGCTGAAATGGCTGATGATTATGAGGTGGTCCATAAATCAAAGCTTGGCTTTCAAGATCAATTTCAATCTGTGAGGTATAGAAATTGGGGAAAAGGAAAATCTTCACATGAAAAGGGAAAGGTAGATCTCAGTGAAGACTATATGGATAACCTACTACATGGTAAAAAGGAAACACTTGAAGGGGAAAGAGAAATTAAAAAGCTCTGGTGTTTTCACTGCAATAAAGTAGGTCACATGAAATCACAATGTTGGTGAACTAGGAAAAGCACTGGGAAGCCAGATATAGGAAAACAGGGTAAGCCAGTGATTTTTGTTGGAGTGGTAACGTAAAGCACAGTGGAGACTAGAAAGCTGCACCAAAATGTACAACCTGGTCAGAGGTTGGTTAAGGAGGAAGTGCCAGATCTTCTTAAACCATAAACCTGTGAAGGTAAAGTTTACTTGCATAGGCCATGAGCAGCAGGTAAAGAGATTACAATATTAAGAGATACACGATCTTCTCAAACTGTGATGTTGAAAGGTGAGATATATATCTTCAAAGGACTATTGCCACAAAAAGTGCTAGTAACGGGAATTCACAGGGAGACAAGAAGCACTCAATTATGTAAAGTGAGGTGAGAGTATCCAGTGAAGATTGGAGAAGTCTTGGCATGAGTACTGGACCAACTCTCAGCTCCAGGAATTCAATTTGTCCTGCTAATGATATAGCTGGTTCACAGGCAGGAACGCTGCCTACTGTGTTTGAAAAGCCAGTGAAATCCCAGGCAATTGAACTATTGCAGGACACATATCCCTGGATTTTTCCGGACTGTGTGGTAATAAGGTCACAAAGTCACTAGTTGAAACAGGAGAGATCAAAGAATACAGGTAAGGAAGTTGAATTGGAATAAGCAGAGACCCTGTTTGAGCAAATGGTTGACACAAGCCTGGAGCAGATAGATGACACAGCAGACATCTTTAACTCAGATAAATTAACTGAGTTACAGCAGAAAGATGAAAACTTAAAGTAATTGTATCAAAAGGCATACAAGGAACAAGAATCCAAATGTATCCCCAAATGCTACTATCTTAAAAATGATGTCTTAAGGAGGAACTAGAAACCATCACATATTCAAGCAGATGAGAAATGGGCAGAGGTTCATCACGTCGTATTGCCACTGGGTTATAGAAAGGAGGTGTTGCGGTAGTACACAGTCATTTAGGAGTGAGAAAAACACAAGCTAAAATACAAAAACATTTTTAGTTGCCTGGACTGCACAAGGATGTAGTTGAATTTTACCAACCATGTCATACATATCAGTAATTGAAAAACCACAGGCAGTAATAAAACTCGCACCTTTAATACCTATTCCTGCATTTGAGGAAACTTTTACTCGAGTCTTAATTGATCGCCTAGGTCCCTACCTCAAACAAGAAGTGGGAAACAGTATTTGTTAACAATAATAGATGTGTTCACTAGATTTCCAGAAGTCATTCCATTATACCATATTACAGCTAAAAGGATTAGAGAGGAATTATTCAAAATCTTTCACTAGATACGGACTACCCACAGAGTTACATTCAGATCAAGGGTCAAACTTCACATCAAAATTATGCAAGGAAGTTATGGACAGCTTAGGCATAAAACAATTCAAACCTACTGCATACCATCCAGAATCACAGAGAGTACTAGAAGTTGATATCAGACATTAAAGACCATGTTGAGGGCTTACAGTCAAGATTATCCAAATGATTAGGATAAGGGAATTCCATTTGCACTTTTTGTGATTACAGATGCACCAAATGATCAACCAAATTCAGTCCATTTGAATTAGTTTTTTGGGCACAAAGTGAGAGGAACACTAAAATTGATTAAAGAGAAATTGGTAAGTCATTATTCAGAGACCATATATTTGGACTATGTGTCAAATTTTAGGGAACAATTAAATAGAGCAGGGAATTTGGATAGATAGCATTTAAAAAGCATTACAGTATATCATGGAAACAGGAAGCAGACAAGAAATCAAAAACTCACAATTTTGCTATCGGGGATAAGTTGTTAGTGTTACTTCCAGCAAACCTTTAAAAGTGAGGTTAAGTGGACCTTATCAAGTTGAAAGGAAATGGAGTGAGGTGAACTATTTGATAATGACTCCAGACAGAAAGAAATCTTACAAAATGTGTCATGTGAATATGCTCAAAAAGTATTTTGACAGGAAAGGAAAGCCAAATGAGACGGTGTTATTGGTTACAACAGAAAGTGAAGAACCAAGTTCAGAGAATTCTGAATTTGGTGTTCCTCAAATTAAATTGGACAATGAGGAAGCTGTCAAAAATTGGGATAAATTATTGAGTTACCTCCCAGAGCAAAACTGAGTTATTACTATTGAATGGGGAGATATATAGAAATAAGCTGGGAAGTACTAGTCTAATTTTGCATGACATAGATATAGGAGATGCTGTTCCAATTAAGTAATATCCTTGTGGACATAACCCTCTAAAGTTGACTTAGGTTCAAAAAGAGATTGAACACAAGCTCCAAGCTGACATAACTGAAATGAGTTACAGTGATTAGAGCTCACCCATGGTAATGGTGCCAAAACCAGATGGTACCCAACGGTTATGTGTGGACCATCGCGAAGTCAATGCACTTACAAAGACTGATGCATATCCAAATTCGCGTTTGGAAAACTGTGTTAAAAAGATGGGACAAGCAACTTATATTTCTAAGTTGGACTTGCTCAGAGGATACTGACAGGTACCTTTGTCAGAAAGAGCAAAGGCAATTTTGGCTTTCGTAACACCAATGGAGTCTATCAGTTTAAAGTCATGTCATTTGGTATGAAAAACATGCCAACTCCAGTTCAGAGACTAACCAATAAGGTCATTGCCGATTATCCAATTGTGTCGTATATGTAGATGAACTGGTGATTTTTAAGCACATCTGGAAGGTACATTTACAACATTTATCAGACTTGTTTGATTGATTTCAGAAGGCAGGCTTGTTGATAAACCTGGCTCAAAGTGAATTTACCAAAGCCCAAGTCACCTTCCTGGGCAATGTTATTGGACACAGACAAATGGCCCTATGGGAGGCAAAAATAAAGGTAATTAGGGAGTTTCCCATACCATTGACAAAAACAGCAGTACTATGATTCCTGGGATTGAACAGATTTTATTGAAAATTCATACCAATTGTTAGCAGTGTGACTGCTGCACTCACTGAATTGCTAAAGGCAAGAAACTTCTGTGGACAGTGGACTGTCAGAAAGCATTTGACTGCCTGAAAGCTGTGTTAATCACTGCCCCAGTATTAGCCACACCTAATTACACAAAGTCATTCAAGGTGGCTATCAATGGAAGTGTTGTGGGTGTTGGTCCTATGCCCTTACAAGAAAATGACAAGATAGGAAGACCTATGGGATATTCCTCCAGGATATTGAACATTCATCAGCAGAAATATTCGACAGTTGAGAAGGAGACTTTGAGCTTAGTGTTGGCGTTACAATATTTCAATGTTTATGTTACCAATAATGTATCTGAGACAATCACAAACAAAGGAACGTCGAGATGGTCGGGCACTATTTCGTTCAGGTAATTGATTATTCGGTTAATTGATTTCCTCTGGGGATCGGAGTTGTCTGTGAAGTCTGCTTCCCATTCAGGAGAGTAGGCAAAAGCACACTGTGCATGAGACCCAGTCCCTGTCCGCCCCACAATCTGGACCCCAACCCTGTACGCCCCCACCCCACCCATCCCACACCCCTGTTCACCCCCGCCCACCGTCCGACCCCTGTCCGCGCCCCCGTCCCGCGAGGCAGTCAGACTGGACACCAACAGTAAGACCGCTGCTGCCTTTGTGGGGTAAGTCTCCAAACAGCACACAAACGTGCACACACACACACACAACTTTTTGACAGGTTCCACCTCTGCCCTGTAAAGGACAATGATGAAGAGATTATCTGCAAGGGGGGTTTAGGGTACACTACTGTGTAGAACTCCAGGGAAAGTGTGGGGGGAGAGGGGGCAGGAGGTCAGTCATTTAGTGACGGTGTCTGGACCTTGAGATCCCCTTTGGATAATCCAAAATTCAGATAATTAATATTCGGAAATTCGAGGTTCCTATGTACACTGATCATAACCCATTGATCTTTGTGGAGAAATTTAAGGACAACAATGCCAGACTGTTTTAGATGGAGCTTGTTGTTACAGCATGATCAGGATGAGAAAATGTGATTGTCGACGCATTGTCGAGACTTGAATGAGAAACAGAGGCATTTAGTGGCAGGAGTAAAACAGACTGAAACGAAATGCAGTAATGCATGTTTGCATAATCATAGTCAATGTAATGTATACGTGTGTTGTAGTGTACTAACAATTTAAGATTTAAGGGGCTTTAAAATATTGAAGGTTCATTTATTTTTAAGGGGGAAGGTGCAACGATGCTGCTCCTTTAACAAGGTTATGCTGTCCTTGGCTTTTTTTTCCAGATAGGTCGTAAAAGCAGTGATTCTGAAAGGTCTAGGTTTGAAGGGTTTTAGGGCCAGTTTGATGGTAGCTAACAGATACTGCCTCAGGCAGAAGGCTTTCAAGTTTTAAAATAAACCACTTGTACAATGAAAGGGGAGTGGCTAGTTCTCCGAGCTTAGTTTTTCTCTAGTTTGGTTTGGTTTGGTTTGAGTAGTCTGGCTGTTCATTGAAAGTCGTCAATTGCTATGAAGCTGCTGGACCCAAAGAAGCAGGTCCATGCTAATCCTCCCTCTCTCCTGTAAGACCCTGTGTTTGACTTTTTCTTTTTTGCAAAGGGGTGTTTATGGTGATTGTTCCAAGTATTTGGAACAGCATCTTACATTGGAATAATCTGCTGGGTTTTTGGATAGGTTAAGTTATTCTATATTTCGTTCTCTTTTGTTTGTGTTTCATTTGGTAATCTTGTAAATAAATTGTTTTGTTTAAAACTAAGTGGTTTGACCAGCTGCATTACTCTGGAATATCTGCTTTTTACCTGCTTAAAACAAATAGCAAAATTAGGGTCTGGGCTTTTCTTGAAATGTTTTGAAGGGTCTGGCCTGGTCCATAATATACACCATCTACCAAATTTTTGCTAAAATCTCTTATCTACATCCCTTCAAAAACTCTTTAAATGCTCTTACAACTTAGTTTACTACCTAATTTGATGGCATTGGCAAAATTAGCAACTGTACATTTAGTCGCTACATCCAAGTCAGTGCTGGAAACTATAAATAGTTGAGGCTTCAGCACTAATCCTTGTTGCATTTAATTAATTAGTTAGTCAACCTACAAAATGTGCAATTATCCCTACATTGCCTCCTGTAGCTCACCAATAAAGTATCCACGCTAATACATTACTTCTACATGATATGTCCAGCATCTGCAGTCCTCACTTTCTCCTGAGTGTATGTGTTTTCTGGAAAGGAAAATTGTGTTTAATTGATTTGTGAGAGTTTTAAGAAAGCACCTTATCAAAGAGACAATTTCCACTGATACTGCGCGCATGCGCAGTTAAATGAGTTCAGATTGAAGCAGTATGCTGCTGTGAACAGAGAGATGGGAGATGTGGATGTGAACAGGGGAGCATGTGTATGCTGTCGCTGAAATAATGTAGTACATCTGGAATTGTGCATGTGCAAATTGCCTGCAGTTACAAATATTAATAGAGACTGCTTATCAGTGCCTTTTTGAAATCCAAACTAAACCACTATTGCAGGTTCCTCTTTATCCACCTTGCTTGTTACTTTCTTAAAAGTCTAACAAATCAATTAAACACAATTTTCCTTTCCAGAAAACACATATACTCAGGAGAAAGTGAGGACTGCAGATGCTGGAGATCAGAGCTGAAAAATGTGTTGCTGGAAAAGCGCAGCAGATCAGGCGGCATCCAAGGAGCAGGAGAATCGACGTTTCGGGCATAAGCCCTTCTTCAGGAATGAGGAAGGAGTGCCAAGCAGGCTAAGATAAAAGGTAGTGAGGAGGGACTTGGGGTAGGGACGTTGGGAATGCGATAGGTGGAAGGAGGTTAAGGTGAGGGTGATAGGCCGGAGAGGGGGTGAGGGCGGAGAGGTCAGGAAGAAGATTGCAGATAAAGAAGGCAGTGCTGAGTCCGAAGGTTGGGACTAAGATAAGGTGGGGGGAGGGGAAATGAGGAAGCTGGAGAAACCTGCATTAATCCCTTGTTGTTGGAGGGTTCCTAGGCAGAAGATGAGGCACTCTTCCTCCAGGCGTCGTGTTGCCATGGTCAGGCTGATCTTTGAGCAAATGCAATCTGTCAGGCCAAATGGCCTCATTCTGTACTATAATTCCATAGTTAAACAATTTTGACTATCGCACACCCAAATTATTTCGGCCATTGTTTGAATCATTGAATGTAATAACCACTTACAAAGCCATTCTTTATTAAAGGTTAGGGCTGAAGTCATATGTTCCAAGTAGTATTTTATAAGCAAGATATTAAATCATTGCAGTTTCAAAAACAAGAAGAAAACCAATCCTCATGTACAATTCCTGATGGGGAGGAGTTGGATGACTTCCCAAAATATGTCTAAATGCAGGTTCATAGCTCTTTGGAAGTGGAGTTGCAGGGAGATAGGATAGTGAAGGCAGCGGTTTGGTATGCTTTCCTTTATTGGTCAGACTATTAAGTACAGGAGTTGGGAGGTCATAGTGCGGCTGTACAGGATATGGGTTAGGCCACTGTTGGAATATTGTGTACAATTCTGGTCTCCTTTCTATTGGAAAGATGTTGTGAAACTTGAAAGGGTTCAGAAAACAGTTACAAGGATGTTGCCAAGTTTGGAGGATCTGAGCTACAGGGAGAGGCTGATAGGCTGGGGCTGTTTTCCATGATCTTACAGAGGTTTACAAAATTATGAGCGGCATGAACAGAATAAATAGACAAAGTCTTTTCCCTGGGGTCGGGGAGTCCAGAACTAGAGGGCATAGGTGTAGGGTGAGAGGGGAAAGATATAAAAGAGACCTAAGGGGCAACTTTTTCACGCAGAGGATAGTACGTGTATGGAATGAGCTGCCAGAGGATGTGGTGGAGGCTGGTACAATTGTAACATTTAAGAGGCATTTGGATGTGTATATGAATAGGAAGGGTTTGGAGGGATATGGGCTGGGTGCTGGCAGGTGGGACTAGATTGGGTTGGGATATCTGGTTGGCATGGACGGGTTGGACCGAAGGGTTTGTTTCCATACTGTACATCTCTATGACTCTATGTCATATTCTCTAAATGATACCTGCCTGAAACTTGCCATTGCTGTATTCTGTTTGATATGTCACTTATAGGATGATAATCATTTAGAGTTGAGCTTTGGTTTGTTGTTGGTCTTCTTGTAGGACTCTCAGAATGCTCGCTTTAGGATAAGATGTTAAAAATGTAATCCCACGCTTCCTGTTAGGTGGATGTGGAAGATCCCATGGCATTAATAGAAGAAAGAGCAGAGCAGTTTTCCTGAGATCATTGTTAACATTTCTCCCTCAAATCAACATAACCAAGACAGATGTTTATGGGAGCTTGCTGGGCGAATCATCATCATCATCATCATCGACAGTCTGTCGCTGACAAGGATGATTCTCTTCCACTCCCAGGGTGAGTCCATAGGTGGCTGTACAGATCAATCCAGCTTCCGCAGGCTCTGTTACACTTGGGGCAGAAGCGGTGGGCGGTGAGATGGTGTGGCAGCATGTGCCTGATGCGTTTCCAATTGGCTTCCACTTTTTCCTTTTTCGAGGTGCTTGATGCCTTCCTGGATGCTTCTCCTCTGCTTTGGACAGTCTTAGGCCAGTAATTAGGTAAACCGTTTTGGAGCTGGCACTGGAGCGTCTGCCTGGCAAATACTGGCTGTGAATCACTTTGTGATAGAAGGCACTGTATAAAGTTATTTTCTTTTTGCCTCTTCCCAACTATATTCAAAGAACAACAATTACAAACTCTGGGCGAGGCTAGTGTTGCAATAATTCAATTTCTAATTTGTTTTATATTAAAAATTCACAGGTACTTACTTTTAAAACTATTGAATTACCCAAAATTCATGTTTCTTAGAAATGGAGAGAGAAACTAGTACTCAAAGAGTTACTCATACAATAAAGAATGGGTTGAATTGCATTTAATACATATAAGTCACACTATATCAGGCATCTGTTCTCAATAAAAATAAATGCCCAAGGCCAGATTGTTGCTAAATTTACTTGTTTATCAGCCCATCTTTGAACATACCAAAGCATTGTTCCTTATAATTACTTCCGACTAAGATTTCAAATGGCACATTGAGTCTCAAAATGCAATCAAGCAATGTCAAGAGTACTGCTGTAATTTACAGAAATAAACCTTTTGAGAATTTTCATGCTGTTTTAAATTTAATGTTGATCTCACTCTTTCTGCACCTCCTCTGCAGTCATAACATTGTATTTCTCACTCTGTTCTATTACCCTCACGTACTTTGTATGATATGATTTCCTATATTGCAAACAAAATCAAAACTTGTCATGTTACCTAGGTATATGGGGAATGAATAAATCCAATCAAAGTTTGAAGTATATTATTATCTTTTTTTCAAAAAAATACAAAGAATATGTGGCTGTACTAAAGGTTTGGGAATAAAGGCATCGTCATAGAGTCATGCCCACCAGATTTCCCAAACTAAACTGGTCTTACTTGTCTGAGCTTTGCCTATATCCCTCTAAACCTTTCCTGTTCATGTACCAGTCTAAATGATTTTTAAATGTTGTAACTGTACCTGCACCTACCACTTTCTCTAGCAGTTCATTCCACATACGAACCACACTCTGTGAGAAAGGTTGTCTTCGGGTCTCTTTTAAATCTTTCTCCCCTCACCTTAAAAACATGCCCCCTAGTTTTGAACTCACCCACCCTGGGGAAAATAATCTTGGCCATTCACCTTATCTAAGCCCCTCATGATTTTATAAAACTCTATATGGTCACCACTCAATCTCCCACACTCCAGGGAAGAAAGTCCCAGCTATCCACCATCTAAGGCAGATCAGGAGGATTCCAAGTTCTAATTCTCAGTCTGGACCAAGTTAGACAACATCAGCGACAGCAGCAAGGAAGAATAATTGACATCATAATCTTGGGCTGTGGAGGTTTGTCATCTTAATGGCTAGCCCTTCATTGCACCATGCACACTATAAAAGTATGTTCAAGGCAATAATGATGCCAGACATTGTTTTCACAGAATTTATAAACCATTTTTAATATCAAAGATTTATGAAATCGTTACATTTAATCCGCCAACTGTATTGCATTCAGAAACATTAGTGTTTTGTGTTACAATCTAAAACTCAATTCATTTTTGACACGTGTTGGCCTGTACACAAACAGCAGACTTCTGAGTTTCAGAGTAGGCAGGAATAGGTAGTATGACGACTGTACAGTATAGTATATTTGAACTGCCAATGTACTGCCCAGAAAAATTCTCACCAATTAGTTCCTAAAACAGGCAGCATTAGCTTTCATCATAACACAATAACATTAACTACGCACAGCCATGAAATAAATAAAATTAACATTTACACTGGGAGAAACAAGCAAGATTACACAGCTAGAGAGCAGTGACTGTGTCTTCTACACAGAATTAATAGCACAGAAACAGACCATTCAGTCCTACTGATCTGTTCCATTGCTTAAACTCCACACTAGCCTATTTCCACCAACTTCATTTAACTCTACCAACATTTCCTTCTATGCTCTTCCACCACCCACATTTATCCAGTTTCCCTTTAACTGCAGCCTGTTATTTACCTCAATTACTTTTCGTACAAATATTTATAAACATTGTAAAAGCACAATTGTTTCAGGACAAATCATAGCTGGGTGAAATAATTTTAACAATTACCCACAAGGTGAAGGTTAAAATTAGACAATATGACTTATCTGCAAAGTTGTGGGTTATTTCATGTCTTTATGAAAAACAAAATCTGGTTATATTTTTAAAAAAACGAAAGCTCACATCTGTGTTGTGTCTTTTATAGCCTCAGGATGCCCCAAAATCCTGGGGAGAATGCGAGTAAGTGGAGTTGAAATGTCCATCAGCCATGATTGAATGGCGGAGTGGACTCGATGGGCCGAATGGCCTTACTTCCGCTCCTATGTCTTATGGTCTTAAAAGCACTTTACAGTCAATTAAATACTTTTTAAATTGTAGTCACTGTGGTAACAGGGTAGCCAATATGTACCTAGCAAGTTGCCATAAATGGAAATATGATAATGACTGGAGAATCTCTTTATATGATGTTGGTTAAATGTTAAAAAATTGAACAGGACATCAGGGATAACTCACCAGCTGTTCTATTCAGGTCTGAAAGGGTTAATACTGAGAAACATCATAAGCATCAAACAACATGATCGTTCCATATGGACTTGCAAGCTCAACAGCTAAGGATTTCAAAGGAGGGAGACCTAACAAAACAGAAATTGGTGGAAAAGCTCAGCATTTATGAAGAGAAATCACAGTGAATGTTTTGGGTCTGATGACCTTTCCTCAGACCTGATGGTAGCTAGTTTTCATGTAGAAGATAGGGTGGGGAGATGGGGTAAGGAGTAAATGATAAGTGGAGCCCAAAGAGAGAGAGGAACAAGTTGGACAAACAAGGGAGTGGATAATGATCTGGCTCGGAGGGTGAATAGCTGTTAATGGAGATAGTTAGTGGCTAGCAATGAGTAACAGCACACTGTGCTATAACTAGACCTGGTGTGCTGGGATGGGGGCTATGACATAGGAGAATTCAAACCCTAAGGATATTGAACTTATAAATCGAGAAGACTGCAGGGTCCCCAAGCAGAAGATGAAGTGTTGTTCTTCCAGCTTACACTGAGCTTCACTGCAGAGATATTGACTTGGGAACAGAGTGGTGTGTTGAAGTGCAGGCAGAACAAAGGTGTTCTGCAAAAAGCTTTCCTAACATCTGGTCCTCTTTAAAATATCTGTAAATATATATAATGTATCATTGTAGCCTGTAATTCATTGTTAACGTCCATTAAAATAAATCTTGTTGACTACAAGAGACTCTTCTTGTTGGACAAGGAAGTGGTTTTTCTCTACCAATGAAAACAATTGTAGTTTCCTACAAATGGTGACAGGAATCTTCATCATGAGCAGCACCTCATACAGTGTAATGAGTGAGCATGCCCTTACCACAAACTCTTCGTCAAAAATGCATCATAGGTTCTTTAAGTCCACCTGAAAGGGCTGATAGGTGCTCATTTTGACTATTTCTCCCAAACGAGGGCACTCTTTCTATAGTTCTGGAGTGATTGACCCACCATGGACAAATAAACAATGATGGTGGTGATCATAGAAATCATAGAATCCCTACAGTGCAGAAACAGGCCATCTAGCCCAACAAGTTCCCACTGACCCTCCGAAGAGTAATACACCCAGACCCATTCCCCTACTATTCCACATTTACCCCTGACTAATGTCCCCTACCTACATATTCCTGAACACTATGAGCAATTCACCTAACCTGTACATTTTTTGGGGCTGTGGGATGAAACCGGAGCACCCAGAGGAAATCCACGCAGACACGGGGAGAAGGTGGAAATTCCACACAGACAGCCACCTGCGGCTGGAATCAAACCCAGGTCCCTGATGCAGTGATGCAGCAGTGCTAACAACTGAGCCAACGTGCTGCCCACCGTGATGTGGGCTTTACAATATAAACAACTATAATAGTCAAATCCAGTCCAGTCTGTCCCCGTCTCTATGGAAGAGTCAAATCTGGAACAACAGTCTCTGAATGAAATCTTAATATTGTGAACACCATAAAGAATGAACAAACTGTCAGCTGTAATCCCCAAAGAATTTTTTTTCTACTCTCCTACTCTATCTACATGAGAATCAAATTTATTTCCATTTCCATTTCCATTCCCATAAAGTATCACACAAACAATATCATCACTCTGATGCAGAAAGTATACTTTGATATCTTTTTAAGTGGTGAGAATGTATCTTTTCCAAGTAAAATGCAATGAGAGGAATATTTGGGCACTTTACATCTTTTAAGCAGGGTTTTGATCCCGAGGTTTCAAATTCACTAAAAGATTGTTGAGATATCATTTCTGCAGTCTTTCTGACAGCTCTGCAGATAGTCTACATTGAAATGCATTTCTGAAGATTTGAGGCAATCTTGAGAAGCTAGGTATTCTGAGGATTGATGGTGTGACCATGTTCTCACTATCTCAATGGAATTTAAACTCCTCAGATGTAATATTGTGCCTATTTTTCTTGCTTATTCATGTGTTGTGCTGCAAAGGTTCAGAGAGATCTGAATTTTAATGCACAATTCTTAAAGATTATTTATTTGAATTTATTTTGTTTTCTAGTAGCGAATGAATAGTGAATAGTATTCTAGCACTCAGGTTTAAATACCTGGACATAAAGGCCACAATGAAACAGAAAGCAAAAAATGAATCCCCTCGAGCTAGTGAGCACCTTCAAATGACTAGAGACACAGCTAGTACTTGTCAACTCTCTGAAGTGGTCTGTATACTGGACTGGACAGCACAAAGACTAGGGTAAGTGAGTTGGCGCTTCAGGGCAAAATCATCTTTCCATGTTGTACAGACCATGTTTATACCCAATACCACTTAATTTAGCTCTCAGGTACAGAAAGATCTGAGGTGCTCCAATTGGCTTCAATGCATCTGAGTCAAATCTGATGTAGAGAACAGAAACAAATCAAGGAAAAGAAAGAAAAAGAGATTAAAAAGGTACAAATGAAATGGAAAAATATTAAAATTTATGTTTTTGAAATCTCTTCAATTAAGAGCTGAACAAATGAAACTCCATATTTTAAATTCAATTTTGGCACACAGGAGATTAGTCAACAGCAATTAACACTATTGTGTAAATACAGCAACTTTATACTGTATAATGCAAACAATTGTGAGGTCAGTAATTTCAATAATTATGAAATTAATATTGAAATAATTAAACTTGGACTATAACTTGTTGGTTTTTAGGTTTAATTGTCCCGCAGCTAAAGTTGCTACAATAGTTGATTATAAATAATAGTGGCATTAGTCTCATCGTTATCTTGACATCAAAATCAAGGACACTGACGTCTTTTAAATTAATGACGATGATTTGCAACTCACACATTGTCAAAATGGTCAGATTTATAGACTTTGAGAGCAACTGTTAGAATCACATTATTAAAACAAATCTAAATATTTGAAATAACTGTGGTAAATTTACTTTGTAGCTATCATGAAGCTAATAGTGATGGGGCATAACTTGAGCTGCAACTTTTGCTTATTGTAGTGAAGGTGGCATCGCCTCTAATTGCAACAGTCTCATTCAGTATCAGTTTCCATTTTTCAACTTGAAATCACTACACAGTATAGCAATTTAGGGTGCAAACCAAAGGTGCATTTTTAGTCAGCTCAGGCTTTTAGAAAAACTCTGTAAACACCCAAAATTACTTTAATACAGTTTGCAGGTTAAATTAGGATCATACTGTCCTGTGTTATTCAGAAGATCCATGAAGAAATAGATTTATTTTATTATTGCAAAAATATATATTATTCATTAAAAAATCTTTATGGACACAAACACACAGCAATACAACAGTTCTGTGCAGTCTTTAAGATAACACAAATAGAAAACAAACCATTGAAATTGACATTCCCGGTGGTTGCAAACAAAGGCACTTCCTACTCATACAGGATACTACTTACATACAATTTGAGGCAACAAGAAAGTTTGACATCTGAATGGAACCTCATTGTACTTTTGCAGAGAGAGATCTTAGACAGTGGTCTTTCCCCCCTGCGCCTTGGCAGCAGCTGGCTCAAGCTTTCGTGCACCCCTCAGCAAGTAATCTTGGAATGTGTCAGAGTGCAACACTTGGTTGAAGTCAACTCTTTACACTGGAAGACTAAAACATTTCAGGCAGATTAAAGAGCACCATTCACCAAGTTGATGGTCCTCCAGGTGCATTCAATGTTTGTCTCACTGTGTGTCCTGGGGAACTGCACATAGAACACAGTGTCCTGTGTTACGGAGCTACTCGAGATGACCCTTCGCAAAAAAAACTCTCTCCGGATCTTCTTTCCAAAGGCACATTCCAAAAGGAGATGTTTGACAGCTACTTTGTGGGCAGCATGCAGTGACGCACAGTGTCCAGGCTCAAGTGAAAGTTCTGACAGTGTCCTTTTCACTACCAGCCAAGTGATGTCTTGGTTCTTGGTGGAAAGTTCTGGCAATGAGGCATTCTGCCAAATGGCTTTGACAGTCTGCTCAAGAAATCTAGTGACAGGGTCAACCTTTTCCTTTTCTGAAGGGTTTCAATGACATTATGTGTTGACCACTCCTGATGGACTTATGGTCAAAGAGGTTTCTCTTTGCAAATATTTCGACTAAGGGTCAGGTGATAGGGATGGGTCCAGTTACTTGGGAGAATTTTGAGGCCATGAGGCCAGACCAATCCTTCATAACATCAGGGACAAGGGGAACGGGAACCTCATTACATAGTGACACTTGGTGGTTGCTTGATGTAGCCGCACACAGTATGACCATCAGAATGAGTGCGGCATTGGGTGAACTCCCATCCCCCCAGGGCCCTTATCCAGAGCTTTGTACCAGCTGTCCCCGCAGACATATCCACCTTTGATATACAGATGAAGTGGAAGATGTCTTGGGTGACTGCAGTGGTGCAGGTTTGGAGAATGGGGTAGACCCACACCACTTACAACACTGAGAACACTTCAAACCTGATTACCAGGTTTTTACCCACAATGGAGAGGGAATGATACTCCTGTGCGCCCAATCTCTTCTTCACATTAGTGATATGTTCCTTCCAAGTTTTGGTGCACACCCTGCATATTCAAAGCACTTAAAGGATTGGTCGGCCCAGTTCCCAAAGAACATGGCTTCATTCTTGCCTTGATTCATTTTGACTCCCAAAGCCAGTTCAAACTGGTTGCAGATCTTTACAAGTCTGTGCATTGACAATGGATCCGAGCAGAAAAAGGCAATGTCATCCACGTATGAAAGTCTATGATTTGCAGGTCTCAACTGCCAGGAACAGTCTGCTCTCTCAGGCTCACCTCCTTCTTAACGAACTCAGAAAAAACCTCTATGCAACACATGAACAAGGCAACAGAAAATGGGCATTTTAGACAGCATATCCCACATGTAGGTGTGCAATATTTGCCAAAGGCTTTTCTGGTCTAGGCAGATGAGGCAGGGGTTCAACCTCCTGTATTACATGTAAGCAATCATATCCCTGAGGAACATAAGACTCTCAGAGATATTCCTGCCTGGTACAGTATATATTTGCTGAAAAATGTGTTGCTGGAAAAGTGCAGCAGGTCAGGCAGCATCAAAGGAGCAGGAGAATCGACGTTTTGGGCATAAGCCCTTCTTCAGGAACATATTTGGTCAGGGTGAAAGACTGACCCCAGAGCAGACCTGACCTGGTTGGTGAAGATTTCAAACAGAATTTTGTAATCTATATTCAACAGTGAAATTGGTCGCCGATTTCAAATTTCCTCCCTCTCCCCCTTCCACTTGCAGATGAGAGTGATGGTAACTTTCCTCATGGATTTACACATGCTCCTTGCCAGGAGCATATTGTGATATACCTCCAGCAGGTCCTGGCAATCAAGTTGCATTGAAGTGAATACAACTTGGCCAGTAAGCCATTGCTTCTAGGAGTTTTATTCTTTTCAAAGGACTCAAGAGATTGGTTCAGAGATAACAGCTGGTCCAACTTCTCCATTGTGCTGTTGTCTAAGACTTCTTTAGAGGACAGGAACAACCAAGATGTTGCACTCTTTGTGGGCCTCAGGGTTGACCCTGTCACTTGATGTCTTGAGCAGACTGTCATACAGTCTTGCGTAAGAGAATTTGCTGATCCTAGGATGTCAGACTGAAATGATGTTACTGAGCTACAGATAGAAGATCCTTTATCCGAAATGCTCAGGTCCAGCTGTTTTTCGGAATTTGGAATTTTTCGGTTTTCAGAATAGTGACAGTTTGATGGTGAAATTTTAAAAAATTTTACCGGCGGAGCTGACTTCTACGTAAGAACGTGCTTGGCTACAGCCCCCACATCACATCTGAGTGACACTCATCTAGTGGGTGCCGAAGTTGGGGTGCTCACAGAGAAACCCCAGGCCTGTCGGTGCTTGGCCACGGCCCCTCACGTCACATCTGAGTGACACACATTGAGTGGGTGTCGACTTGGTTTTACTGTTTATTCGCCAAACAACCTTGTTAATAAGAAAAAAACTTCACAAAAAAACTTTAGGATTTCGGAACTTTTTGATTTTTGGATGTCCAGATAAAGGATCTTCTAATTGTATCCTCTCCCTTGAGGCTGCTGATCAGAGCTCCCCCGTGCACCCTCTGGAAGAAGAAAAGCCTGTATGTCTCATCCTACACCATGGAGCAGGTCCTGGATGGGAAGATTATCTTGAAGACCTCTGAGGCAAAGAGCGAGGCTTTGCTGGCTCTTCACTTCTGGAGATCTTGACATCAACTTCCATTGTCTGCAGCAGGAGTAGGTTCTGGAGTTTGGACAGTTTTCCCTGTCTCTCCCTCTCTCTCTTGCCTTCTGAACAGCTTCGAGGATGAAGAGCCTCTTGATGTTTCTCTTGACTGTTTCCCACCAATCCACTAGAGACTCAAATAGGGGTTTCACAGTTGTCCAACCTTGTAATCCCTCTTGAGTTTCTCAATGAGTTCTGGGGTGAACAGTTCTATATTCAGCTTCCACATTCACTTGCCAGCCCATTTGTTATCCTGTAGATAACAGGTGGTCAGCAGGAGGCAGTGGTCAGAGAAGAACAATAGCTTGACATCCATGGATCTGATCAAAACCCCGCAGGGCACAAATAGGAAATCAATCCTTGAGCAGATAGACCCATCTGACTGACCAGGTGTATTTATGCTGCGCTGGGGTGCTGAAGAAGTTATGCAGCTTGGCGACTTTAACCGTTTCACCTGGAATCTGGATATGGTGTCCGTCTGGATCATCCAGCTGCATCAATAACGCAGTTGAAGTCTCCAGCCAGAATGACTGACCTTGGCATCACCAGCAACTGTGGGAGCTGATGAAGGACAACCAGTCACTCTCTCCTTACCACAGCGGCATTCACACTGATACATCTCAGAGAAGTGTTTTTGTACATAATGTCTGCCGCAAGGAGGCACCTGTCCACCATCTCCTTAACTCTGGAGATGGTAAAGTTGTGTCCTTGCAACAAAATACCCAGGACAAAGGAATGGCAATCAACACCCCTCGACCAAATTGAAAGACTGTGGCCCCACAAGGTCGACCATTTCCCGTAGTTGCTAATATGTTTTGTCCCATACTCCTGAAGTAACAGAAGGTCTGCTTTGATGTTGGCCATGTAAACCAACATGGAAATCCATCATGTGGTGGCTTTTACACTCCACGCACTTACACTGGTGATTCTTAAACTCATTTTAAAGACCTTTTTTAGATCACCAAATTGTCCAAGGTCAGTTTTCCCATGGCCTTGTCACTGGGCAATTTCCTGCATCCCTGTAGTGTGGGCAAACTTGCAGGGCTGAGAGAGCTGTCTTGTTTCTCCTGGCCACACTAATCCAATCCCATTGGCATCTGAGTGAAGATAAAGCCAGGAAGGTCGGGTTTCAAATCAAACAGAACTGTGCTCTGCTTCAGAGTATTGCTGCTCCTGATTGTCTGGAGCCACGGTGTGCTGGGTAGCCTTGATTCTTAACAACAGGAGGTGGGTTTCACAGGATCCTTCACGATGACCAGTGTTTCTGGGGGCTAGAGGGGTACTTATCTCCCTTCCTCCCTTGGTATTTTGCCTCCCCTGCACATTTTCATTGTCAGAGAAGCTGCTGATGTGTCCTTTGTGCAGCTACCTATTTCCTTTTTGCTGTAGGCCAGTGGGGGCCCTTCATTGTTGTCTCTTCACATTGCTCATCACCTCTGTTCACTCTCCCGTCTCCTTCGTTGCCTCATCCTCCATTGACTCTGACTTTTCTGGTGGCAGTTGAGTCAGTTGGTGCCCTGTTGCACTGACCTCCTTTCTTTCCTCACAGGCCTTTTCCTCCTTCTAGGTGACCAAATATACAGGTCACAGTAATTGCTGTGCATGGAATTCTTATCTTATGGTTCAGGTTAATATAATTCCTACCTCATTTTAGGTTCCAAGTAAGTGCCATGTGCCAAGTTTTAAAATTCCAAAGGAGTAAATTAAGTGAGGTGGAATTGCAATTCTTCTGGATTCATTTTGAATTAGATTAGATTAGATTACTTACAGTGTGGAAACAGGCCCTTCGGCCCAACAAGTCCACACCGACCCGCCGAAGCGTAACCCACCCATACCCCTACATTTACCCCTTACCTAACACTACGGGCAATTTAGCATGGCCAATTCACCTGACCTGCACATCTTTGGACTGTGGGAGGAAACCGGAGCACCCGGAGGAAACCCACGCAGACACGGGGAGAACGTGCAAACTCCACACAGTCAGTCGCCTGAGGCGGGAATTGAACCCGGGTGCATCTTAGTGCATTAATACAGATGCAAAACTACAACTTCACATCCAAAATATGAGAGATATTACACACCATTATCTATTACTGCTTTTAAATGCCGTATGTGGATTAGAGTGCAAGATCTACTCAGGCATCAAAAATGAAAAATATGGCTAACTGATGCTTTCATTACTCATTTTCAAGCAATTTGATTACTGGGTTATAGACCAGCCTTCTTTTATGCTTCTGAAGTCATATCAGACTCAAAACATTATCTCCACAGATACTGCTAAACCTACCGAGTTTTTCCAGTATTTTGTATTTTTATTTCAGATTTCTAGAATCCACAGTATTTTGCTTTATTCTTTTATGCAAGTTATTTCATTCTTCCCTTCTCTATACCATCATTTCTGCAGTGCTTAGTCATGACTACTTAGTTCATTCCACAGCAGTTTCCTGGATAAGGAGTGAGAATGGGAGAGGCACTGACCACGCACATTTACTGGTGGCCTTGGTGATGAGCTGGGTGTGGAGCTGGACGTCGAGGTCAAGCGAATCACACTAGTTACAGTGCAGGGTTTAGGGCAGGGCTTCAAAATGCAAATCCTTCGTACGTTCAGCCGTTAACAAAAAGTTTGACATATTGGTGCTGAGCCATCAGACAGAACGGTGAATGTAAAGGAATTAGTGAAGTATTTGAAAAGCAAAACTGGGTACTGACCCCATTCTTATTGATACTGCCAGCTAGAGCCAATAGGCAGATCACTATACACTCAATTATTTTTTCATGTATGATCTGGGCTTGAATAAATCAGACCACTGTCCTTTTCTTAATATATGCTATTACCTAGTCATTCACAGCAGCACACTGGATAACTGGAACTAAAAAAAACAATGTATTTACAAATTAAACCGTGTATAATAAATTTAATAATTAAATCATAGAATCACAGAATCAAAACAGGCCATTTGGCCCATCGTGTCTGCACTGACCCTCTGAAGAACATCCCATCCAGAGCCACTCTATTCATGTAATGCTGCATTTACCATGGCTAATCGACCTAACCTGCACATCCCTACACACTACAAGAAAGTTTAGCATGGCCAATCCACCTAACTTGCACATCTTTGGACTGTGGGAAGAAACCACACCACCCTGTAGAAACCCACACAGGGAGAATGTACAAACTCCACACAGTCACTCAAGGCTGGAACTGAACCTGGGTACTTGGTGATGTGAGGCTAACCACTGCGTCAGTATGTCACCCATTTAATCACATAAATGCTTTATTTTTAAGTGTAAAGGAGTCCTGGCCAATTTCTGATGTTTACTGGGAAAATATCTGGATTTACTATAAGTTGTGAAAGAGTGATGTATCTGAAGTCAGTACCACAAAGCAATATAAAAATAAATTAAACACACATGGTTTGGGGAGTTTAGATGAAAGGTTGTCTTTAACTTCACTACAACATTTAAAGGTCACAATCTGAAAATATTAACTTTGTTTCTCTTTCTACAGATGCTGCTGGACAGGTTGCATATTTCTAACACTTTCTATTCTCATTGAAAATAGCGGTTTGATTATGTACTCACAGGAAAGAACAACATGATTTCACCTTCCAAAGTCCTCCAGCCGTACAACACATCCAAATCTATATGCTTTCAGATTCTGGCTTCTTGCACAACCCTACCACTCAAACATAGGCAGCCGTGCTTTCAGCTGCCTCGATCAAAAGCTCCAAAATTATTTGTAGGTTTTTTTTTGCAGTTCTGTGAAGCACCTTATGACATTTTACCATGTGAAAGACTCCTTATAAATAAGTGTTCTTGCTGTATTATAGGTGTTGTATTGTCGTCACTGGCACCATTGTGCCTTTAAGATTTTATTCAAATAGGAAGTCTGCAAGAGACACTTATGAAGTAGTAATCATTTGAGGTTCACTGTGCAGTTTTTCCAATGATCTTAGTCTGACAAATCAAACTATAGACAAGCCAAACTTTTTAAAATTGCTAAGTCAGCATAACTTATCTAGAATCTAACTTAAATAAAAGAAGAAATCCCACAGAAGATTTTTTGGCAAATCCTATACTTCAGCTTATATGTAAGATTCAGATTTTCTGTTACTATTCACTCTGGCCAAGTTTATGTAAAAGAAAATGAAAAAGAAGTGTTGGTAGTGTCTAAAAGGTCTGATTGCTTTTCTAAGTTGTAGGAATATACTAAATATGGCGATGAGGCAGACCCGCTAATTTTTGGCAAGGTGATCCCTAAAAATATGCCAAAAAATGAAAGAGTTATTCAAAATATTTGTTTTGAGAATTGAAAATTATAGGTATTTAGAGTGTGTGCTGTCAAAAATAAGTATTGAACTTATTTACAAATAGGAACCCATTCTTGAATAATGATATGTATTCATGTCTTCCAAATCCATCAGCTTGGACAGAATTTTCAGTTTTCACTTTGTTGATCGGTATGTCAGTTTTGGATTAGCCCTATCACACTATTTTATTGCTCCCTTATTCTTCCACTTCCAAATTTCTTGTTTTCTTTCCTGAAGGAACAAAGGGCTGGAGCACTTTCCCACAGATTAGAGGCCTTCAGTTCCTTGAGCTTTCTTTACATGTAAACTTACATAGAAAATGAGAACATGGAAATCAAAATCTAGGGTCATATTACAGCCTTGTCAGTCTTGTTCACATGTGCATACCTTCTATACAGGGTTCACTGTATAGCAAATACGAGCCAAATAATGCACTCACTTTTTTCTGTTCTTCAACATTCAGAGCATAGATCAGTTACAAGTTACTGCCAACTTTGTAGAGATCATCTAATTAAGCACAGGTCCAGAATCATACCTGAGATCCAGCCCATGAGTCAGCTCCACCTGAAAAG
Organism: Chiloscyllium plagiosum; assembly: GCF_004010195.1. Classification (NCBI taxonomy): domain Eukaryota; kingdom Metazoa; phylum Chordata; class Chondrichthyes; order Orectolobiformes; family Hemiscylliidae; genus Chiloscyllium; species Chiloscyllium plagiosum. Next base: position 15,373,730 of record NC_057737.1, on the reverse strand, counting down.
TGCATTTGTTATTACAGGAATTACACGGATGCACCAAGTACATTGATAATTGTTATGTGACTGCAATACACATTAATTAGTTTATTTTGCTATTAATCTATAAAACATAAATTGCAAAGCACTTAGTTATTGCCAATTCCCATCATTATTGATGAATCATTTACCATTTTATGTCACAATATCAACTGTGTAAGAAAATTCTGAATAAAATACAACAGCTTAAGAAATGACTGATGGCAAATTTAAGCTGGATTATTCAAACTCAAACATATGCTAACATTTATATACAATTTCAGAGCAACTCTTGAAGGTTTTGTGTCATTTGACTGGAGCTAGATGTTCGTTTGAGTCCTACTATACCGATTTAATAATGTAATCTAGATTGTGCTCCAATGCAAGAATTGAGGGAGTGCTGCACTTTTGAAGGTGAAATTGTTTGAAACAAATAAATTAAGAACCTGTCTGTCCTCTCAGGTTGATACAAAGATCTCATGACATGATTATGAAGAAGACTAGGAAGTTTCTCATGGTGTCCTGATCAATATATATCCATCAATCAGCATCTCTGAAATAAATTATCTAGTCATTATCATTCACATCTTCATCAAACCACCTTCAGCTGTTTCTTCAATGACCTTTTCTCCATGAGTTCAGAAATGGAGCCAATACCCCTCTCAAGATCTTAGGGTTTGCCATTGACCAGAAAATGAAATGAAACATTTAAATACTGTGGCTTCAAAAGGGATATTGCCTGTGTTGGATCAATTCAGCTAGAAGACAGACTAGATAGGCTGGGGTTGTTTTCATTAGAGTAGAGAAGGCTGAAGAGAAACCTGATAGAGGTATACAAAGTAATAAGGGGAATTGACAGGGTAAATAGGGACAAATCTCTCCTTGATAAGACTAGTCAATATCCAGTGGTCACAGTTTTAAGCAGTAAGGGGTTTAGAGGAGATTACTGATCAGAGCATTGAATATAGGGGTTGGGAGGTAAAGTTGTGGCTATACAGGACACTGGTCAGGTCACTTTTGGAATATTGTGTGTGTAATTCTGTTCTCCCTCCTATCAGAAGGATGTTGTGAAACTTGAAAGGGTTCAGAAAAGATTTATAAGGATGTTGCCAGAGTTGGAGGATTCGAGCTATAGCTGGAGCTATATTCCCTGAAGACTCGGAGGCTGAGGGGTGACCTTATAGAGATTTATAAAATCATAGAGGGTCATGGATAGGGTAAATAGACAAGGTCTGTTCCCTGGGATGGTGGAGTCTAGAACTAGAGGGCATAGTGTTATGAATCAGGTCAGATCCCTCAGAACATTTCAAGAATGTGGTCCAGACCCTAACTTTGCTAGTCATTTTAAGCAGGTGTAAAGTGGCTATTCCAGGAGAGATGGTCAAACCACTTAGTTTTAAACAAAACAGAATTTATTTACAAGATTACTGAATGAAACACAAAGAACAGAAAACAGAGTGAAGAATAACCTAGCCTATCCAAAAAGCCAACAGACTATCCCAACTTAATGAAGCTGTTCCAGATACTTGCAACAATTCCCCTAAATACCCCTTGACACAAAAGGTAAAATCAAACAAAGTTTTTACAGGACAGAAGTCACAGATAGATCAGCATGGACCTGCTTCTGAGTCCAACAACCTTTCTTCACACTACGGCTTAAAAAAAAACATAAAAAAGCTGAGCTGTGAGAACTGGATACTTCCCTTGTATGTGTTTTTTTTAAACTTGAAAGCCTTCTGTCTGAGGCAATATCTGTTAGTTATTATTAAATTGGCCCTAAAACCCTTCAACCACCAGACTTTTCGGAGCCTGTGTCATTTATGACCTCGCTGAAAGAAAAGCCCAGAGCTACATATCCCTGTTAAAAGAGCAGCTTCGTCACAACAAGTTTAGGGTGAGAAGGGAAAAAATTTAAAAGAGACCTAAGGGGCAACTTTTTCACGCAGAGGTTGGTGAGTGTATGGAATGAGCTGCCTTAGGAAATTATGGTGGCTGGTACAATTACAACATTTAAAAGGCATCTGGATGGGTATATGAATAAGACGGATTTATGGGCCAAGTGCTGGCAAATGAGTCTAGATTAGGTTAGGGTATCTGGTTGGCATAAACAAGTAAGACCCAAGGGTCTATATCCATGCTGTACATCTCTATGACTCTTTGAGGAACTTTTTCTCATCCAGAAGGTGGTGGGTATCTGGACCTCACTGCCTAAAAGGGTGGTGGAAGCAGTAGCCATCAAGACATTTAAACGGTACTCAGATGAGCACCCAAAATGCCATAACATACAAGGTTATCGGCCAACTGCTGGAAAATGGGATTAGGATAGACAGATGACAGATGACTGACGGCTGACATGGAAACAATGGAGTGGAGGGCCAGTTTCCACACTGTAAAACACTGACTTCAAGAGCTGATCAGAGGCTAGGGATTCTGCAGTAGGTCACTTGTCTCCTATCTTCCCATTGCCTGTACACTATAAAGTTCAAGTGGCAGAAGTATTATTATTTACAAGAAGCACTGCGTTAACTTATCAAGGGTTCTATAACAGCATCTTCCTAACCTGGAATTTCTACCACTAAGAACGACAAGGACAGAAAATGGTTCTAAAACATCATCACCTGCAAGTTTCCCTCCAAATCACACACCATCCTGACTTGTAAGTATATCGCCATTCCTTCATTGTTACTGGGTCAAAAAGCTGAAATGCCTTTCTAACAGCAGTCTCTCAACCCCAAGAACTTCAGCAGTTCAGGAAGGCTATGCACCAACACCTCCTCCAAGACAGTTAGGAAGGGGATTAGATGCTGGCTCAGCCACTTCCGCTCACATCCCATCAATCAATTAAAAACATTCAACCTCAGTTACACTGACTGACCAGGAAGTCAACCGTTATGGGTGGACAGGCAAGAAAGTGCAGTTAAGGCCACAACCAGGTCAATCAAGATCTCTTGAATGGCAGATAGGAATAAACCCAAATTACCTACTTTTACTGATATTTTTATGGTTTGTAAATGTATGTTTTCTTCATACCTTCTATGTGGTCATTCCAGCACTAATGATTCTGAAGAAATCATACAATGGAAAATTCACAACAGTCATCTCCTTGCTAAATTATCCTACAGCATCTCTTTACTGCCTATAACATGCTTAATTATCCTGCATTTCTATGCAATAGACTGCAGTTTTGCAAATTATTTTCAGTTTATAACCTATCTGGGCTTTAATATTCTGCGCTGGTAGGTGACAAGATTTTAGTCTATGAAACATCAGCACCACTTTCTCCAGGGATTACTCAAGTCTTGACTGTTGCCAACCCGTGACTAAACTGGCTGGATTTAGTTTTGTCAGAACACCCTTCATAAGGAGAATAGTTGTGTGCCCCATCTTGGGCAGATAGAAGGCGTGTCTCTATGGATTTTCTAGTAGTTTTATGATGAAATTTTTCGAATAAAGAGAATGGTTTCCAAATGCATCAACATCCAGATCCATTTCTGCAAAAAAAAAGGAAAACGTGGAGCATTTGAAAATTACGAAGAATAAAATGTTGGAAATTCAAAGGAATGCACTTCATTAGCATTATATATTGCACACAATTATATATGCAGTTTATGATTCAGATTAGATAAATCACAAAAATATAGTATTATACTTTTATTGATCAGTCACTGTAGAGTATGACAAGTGATGTTGCATTTCAAGTCAGAAGAAATGTTTGCTCTCTACCTCAAGGACTTAAAAAGCTATGCAGTACCTGAGAAACAGGCCCAATTTCTTGGTTAATGTGCTTCATATTGTCTTGTAATTTACTAGATTTTTTGCCTTCATACAAAATCCATATCATAGCTATAAAAGGTTATTGTCCAAAAATACAAATATATCTATTTTAATTCACACCCCAGCATCCATGCACTGCGCAGCATTTACATAGTTAAATCAACTAGCCTCCTGGAAGACTAGCACACTGGTATTATGGAATCCAAGCTTACAGAATGTGAAAGAAACTGATTACAGAGACCCAGCATAATGAAACATTTAAAGCTTGAACTCCATCCTCAGTATGTATTTTATGCATAAGTACAGACACCAGGGACTGAATTACAAAACAGTAATCCAAAGTTAAGTATTCAGATACTGTTCAGAGATGTTTATCGCATGTCTTGATTGTGTTATAGTCTTCTAACTCACTCACAGATATCCATTATTCTAGATGTAATTTCCTGTCTAACTAAAATGGACTACAAATAAATTGATGTTCTCCTACATTACAGCACATTTGCGGAAAATACAACAGGGAGTGAATTACAATAAACTACTATGATACAATGCATGAGCATCCAAGATTTCTAATGTGGAAACCTAGCTGAAGCCTCCACAGTGCAAACTTGAGTATTATTAATAATCTTATTGTACGTACAGAATAAATAAATGAAATAGACTCCATTCATTGACAAGGCACCAAGAAAATAAAATTGCGCATTTTGCAATGGTTTCTACGGATGGCAACTGAATACTCACAAATAAAATTCATTTGACAATCATTAAAAGGCCAACATTTCACAGTGGTTCAAATAAGATACCGTTAGATCATATACACCAGAAAATGTCACATTATGGAGGGTTTTTTCCCCTCTTAATGGGAACAAACATGGCGCTCAATGCTCAGAAAGGGGAGAAAAAAATCTGATTTGTGATCAGAAACAAGTCACTCCTGCTGCAAAGTACAACAGCAGACTGGGTGTGATCAGGCTTGGCAAAGCAGCAGGTGATGATAGTGAAGAAGGGTGCTGTGCAGGGGAGCTCAAGCAGTTGTTCTGGCAGCAGATGGTGGTGGTGAAGGAGGCAGCTGGATCAAGTGAACAGACCCCCATTGGGAGAAAAGGATGGTTTTGGGAGAAGGAGGCCTCATAGGGAGGGGAAATGGACAGGCAAAGAACTCTTCAGACCAATGTAAACCATAGGCTTCATTCCATGTAATTACTCAGTTGTCAACCTTAATTTCTTTTCATGTTTATAATGACCTGGCCAATGTAATAAATACACATGGCTTCATAACCTTTGGACTGTCCATGCATTTGAATGATAATTTACAACTCCATAGTCAAATAGCCAGCTAATGCTTACAGTCTGCGTTCATTTAAGAAGAATGGCCTTTCCAGTAAGATGGACTTTAGGTTTTGTACTGAATGTGAGTTTCATTCCCATGGGGTTAGGAAATCAGAAAGAACAAGCCTGACCTCCAGCTGCTTACCATTTCAATAAACTACCTTGATTCATTCTAACATTTCCATCATTGTTCTGCTACAGTGTTCCAACAAAGCTCAACGCAAGCTGGAAGAACAGCACCTCAGTTTCTGCGAAGACACTTTACAACCTCAGACTCAATATTGAGTTCAACAACTTGAGAGGATAATCTCCATCCTCTATTCTGATTAGAACCTCTGCCAATACTACCAGTCATTGCCCCCGGTAAGTCCATGTCTTGTCTTTGTAGCTTTGCTCTCAGCAGAACAGTCCCATTTTCTCCTTGGCTGTGTCTTCTGACGCCTTCAAAAAGGTTCACATTGCAAATGCACACTTTGTGAAGCATATTCAGTTAAAAACATGCCAGCATCCAAATAAGCATAATAAATATGAACTAATAGGATGGAATGATGTCACTAGCAGTAGTGGCAGGGGTACTGCACATGCAAGTTTTGCACATGCATACTGACTGTTTTGATGGTGTCAGCAGACATTCTCTTTATCTTTTCCACACTTATCATTTATGTCCATGTCACATCTCTTAATTGTCTTTTACCAGCTCTTGTCTTTTACTCTGACATTCTCATCATCTGCTCCACTCATTCTTTCTTCCCTTTTGTCAACAGCATAAAAATACATGATTTTGCAGCCCCTTTCAATTCTGAAGAAAAGCCATGTTGGACTCAAAACTCTCTCTCCACAAAGCCATTGGTGTCTCATTTCAATATATCCAGAAAAGGAACTGAATCAACTTTATTTAAATCCAATTAAATTCTGTTGGAGTATTTGTCTTTAATACTGTTGGTGGGTGAAAGCAAACCATCACACATGACCTCTCAAAATGCAAACTATGAAGGCTAACATGAGCCATTTGAACAATTAGTGGCTTTCAGTAGCAGCTGTGAAAGCTATTGGATTTTCTACCCAAATTAATAGCAAAGAAGAAGCTTGGAAGAAGTCCCAGAAAATGTCATAATAAAGTAGAAAATTACAAATGTCTGCACAAGATTTAATTTGCAGCTACTTCCCCTGGTCCTATTTTACATGTCATCATGCTCACTACCAAAATGAATACCTGGCACTACTAACGAATCACAAATCTGGTTGCACTTACTCTCGTATTAGCAGTGAACCAGAACACAAAGGGATTAATAGGAGACCCAATTTGCAGACAAGTATCTTAATGCTGGTAATATCTTAACATATGAATAGTTAAGCGCAGTATACAACAACTAAAGCATTTTGTGGTCTAAACTATCTCTCATTAAGACCCATTTAGCAAAATACAGTATAGCATTAGGAAATTACATACTTATAGTAAGGATTTTTGCCATCAGAACAAAATGTGAATATAAATATTTGGCTACTCAATGTCTATTCCTAAATGTCAACAATACCAGTAATACTGTGGTATTTACACAGAAGCTCCAAAGAAGCCTGCAGGTTTTGCATTAGTCGCCTTTTCTTCTGCGTTGTCTTATGTTCAGCCACTTTCTGATCCAAAGAAAACAGAACAGCTACAGCTGATTACTTCAGGTCATCTTGGAATGGCTTCATCACCCAAAGCTAAAATGCAAAATACAAGAGGAAGTGATATTTAAACTCTTTTTTTTAAAAAGAAGACAATTTATCACTATTTATTATAAACTATATTTCTTTGCTAAAATAGCATGTCACCAAATATTTGTTTTACTTTACTTTCAAATTAATTGTGCTGCTCTGAAAATATATGATTATGTATTAACCTTACTTGTCAATCACTAATAAAATGTTTAAAGACAACACACTTAATTGAGAACTGTACAGCGAATATTTAAAACAATTAAAAATTATACAAGGGAGATGCCTTACGTTTTACTGCCAGCAACGTGTTTCCATGACAACATGCAACGGAGGTAACAAAATAGGGATTACTTTCATCCAGGTGTACTTGTTTAGGTATTCCAGTGTCTTCTTCTTTCCTTCCCAGTCTTCCTCTGGCACCTTTTCCCCAGGTATAAATTTCTCCTTCTGTTGAGGTAAAAAAATGTTTTTAGCACCTTGTCACACTAAATTGGGCTGCAAATATTAAACTAAAATGCAAGCATTCTTATTGGTGTTCAAGATCAAATATGTGAATCTTATTAACCGATCTGTATTAAACGTTGGAAGACTAACAGTATAATCTACCGTGATACAATGCCACATAGACCTGGAAGATCTCAAGTTTGATCTTTAGTTAATCGTAACTGTAGAACCACTTGATTAAAACAATTGACTTCAGTGACCCAGGCCTATTGTTGCGAAACTGGCGTTTGTAAAATTCGGAAAGCATTGCATGATCCCATTAAAAGATGGTGTTCCCTCCCCTGCACTTACAAATTTAAATGGGATGTTTTGGAGCAGTTCGGGGGTTTTTGCAGGTACAAAGACAGCACTCAAATTTAAACATTTGTGTCAAAAGGCCATGCAGTTAGCAGACCAAGCAGCAGTTTTTACCAAGACAAACTTTGAACTTAGCTAATCAATTTAAACCAGACACTTAAATAGCAAAAACCTGTTAAATTTAAATCTGATGGTTTGATAACCTAGGACCAATCCGATGCAAAAATATTGATAGGTCATCAAGGGTATAAAAGGAGGTAGTTGAAAAATTGACAGAGCTCACTACCATCTGCTAAGAGATAACAGTTCTCAGGTCTTTGAGAAAGCACTATCTATTTACCACGGTACCGCAGCACACTATCTAAATTCATGACAGAAGAACCTACTGTGAAAACGTTCCTGACAGAAGGCTCAGCAGAGAAGACACAGAGTTCTGAAAGACACATAACCTGGCTGTAATTTCGAAAGACTAAATTCTATTGTTTTGTCACACAAGCGGAATTTGTGTTTATTGGAACCACATACCATTAGAATCTTGCATTATTAGGGAATAGTTAGTAGCTCGAAGGGAATTGTTCAGTCAGTTAATAGTTTAGCTAATTTGTTCACTGTTAGTGTTAGATAAATAAATTGTTACTTATGGATTGTAAAGCGAGCATTAGGGATTTATTTTATTTAACCACTAGAAGCTGCTGAAAAAAAATGGATTACATCCCTTTACACATTCATTTTAACAGATTATATGGTGAGGTGGTCCCCTTTGGCTGATTCAGTTTTACTTCTCAGAGGGTGTCAACTTCCACTTTATAACACTATTGAGATAGTTTTAGCATGAAATTCTAGCTTATTTTCAACCACTGACTTCGGCTAAAAATTGCAATTATGTGGATATCAGACTTGGACAAATTCAAGATCGACCATGATACCTAAAGATCACCATGCTTGTTGATTTGCACTCTTTATGATCACAAAAGTATGATCACCTGAGCAAGACGCAATTATGTAGTGAATGCCTGTGGAACTGTACACAAAAGGCTGAAATACAAGAGTCACCTGATGTCTTTTGTGAATTGAAACCCTTTCTCAGTCTCAGATAGAACAAGAGGTACATTGCAGACTGGCGCAAATTAATTCCTTTTCCTGAAACCAATCCGAAAGCATATCAAATGGAACGAATCATTCGAAAACAAAGCCATTGACTGTTTCAAATTCTCAAGATGTTTCAGGACAACATGGAATGTTGGAATCAATATACATACCACTCTTTATTTGGAAAAGGGCTGTGTGTAGAAGGCTACACAACATGGAAGCCATGGTTTGCTTTCAAAATCACCTGGAAGATGTTTGCAGTGTTATAATCACAGATGGTGATAATATTGGACAGGTCAGATTCAAGAGTGAAATCTGGCTTTAAAGGTCACAAATATGACTTATGCAATTTGATTACTATTGTGGTAAATCACTGAATATATCCAAAAGAGGCTGCTGGTCTACTTTTAACAAAAGAACAAAATTTATTGATTAGATTAAATTAGATTAGATTCCCTACAGTGTGGAAACAGGCCCTTCGGCCCAACAAGTCCACATCGACTCTCTGAAAAGTAACTCACCCAGTCCCATTTCCCTCTGACTAATGCACCTAACACTATGGGCTATTTAGCATAGCCAATTCACCTGATCTACACATCTTTGGACTGTGGTGGAAACCGGAGTACCCAGAGGAAACCCATGCAGACATGGGAAGAATGTGCAAACTCGACACAGAGGCTGGGATTGAACCTGGGACCCTGGTGCTGTGAGGCAGCAGGGCTAACCACTGAGCCACCGTGCCGCCCATTGTATATAAAAAGAAAGAAAATATTATATTTTACCTCAATGCGAACTATTTGAGATGGTCTTATTACAAGTATCAGAAATATTCAACCCTTTCAGCCCCCACAAGAACTTTATAGATACTCAACGTTCAGGAAGGGTCACCCTGCTTCCATTTTGTAGCTTCCTATTCAGTGGGTACTGCTGGACTTAGTTTCATTCTGACAAATGTCCATATTCACTCAATGCCATTTTCTTTATTTAATGCCTCTTCATGATACCCTTAAACTGCCAACACACCTCACCTATTAGATTCCTTATTTCTCTTCAACAGTCTTCGATCTCTGGAGCTCTCACTTTCTGACATTAAAGAATCCACAACTGTTTCTCTCTTGCCCTTATTGCTCTGGAGACTGTTAAACCATACTGCTGCTCTTACAGACTTCCCTGTGCAACATGCTTCTATCTGAAAGAAAAAAAACACATGCTTTTGGATGGTTTAGTCTTCCTAAAAGAACTGGTTTCTGCCTCTGTATGTCTGGCATATAGGATACCTTGTTGCTCAGCAACAGTTCGTTTATTGTCTTTCTACAATTTTTTTTTCCTTAAAGCACTGAATTATTTTCTTCAAGATTTATGTTTTAAAGCCTTATTTAAATACTTTACAATACAATAAATTACTTTCCAGATGCCCGCTACCTCTCTCAGAATTCATGTACAAAAGTATTTTCCTTTTTAATCCATGCATTGTAGAAACATAAATCAAATTTAAAGCTATAAATAATTTTATCCATATCAGAATTTCCAAATAAGAATATTGTGAACCTTTCAGCAACAGGAAGTGTTCACCAGAAAGCCACCAAATCAACAATTCAGTGGTTAGGAAGACATCACAAAATTCCCTCCTCCATTGAATGATCATGATTGATTTGATAATCCTCAAATTCATTTTCCTATCTCTTCCTCGTAACCCTTGATTCCCTTACTGATTAAAAATCTTTCTATCTTAACCTTGAATATATTCAATGACCACCCTCAACAGCCCTCTGTGATAAAGAGTTCTACAGATTTACTACTCTCATAGAAAAAAAATCCTCTTCATCTGTCTTAAATAGGCCACTTCTTACTCAGAGATTAAGCCCATTGGTCCTACACTCCCCAAAAGGGAGAACAACTTCCCTGCATCTATCATGTTAAGCCCTCTAAGAATCGTATATATTTTGATAATATCTCCACTCATTGTCCTAAACTCAATTAAATACAAGTTGAACCTACTCAAGGGGTGGCACGATGGCTAGTACTGCTTTCCACAGTGCCAGGGACCCACGTTCAATTCTAGCCTTGGGTGACTGTCTGTATGGAGTTTGCACATCCTCCCCATCTCTGTCTGGGTTTCCTCTGGGTTTCCTTGGTTTCCTCCCACAGTCCAAAGTTGGGTAGGTTAGATGGATTGGCTGTGCTAAATTGCTCATAGTGTTCAGGGATGTGCAGGCTAGGTGGATTAGCCATGGGCAATGCAGGGTTACAGGGATAGAGTGGATCTAGTCGGCATGCCCTTTGGAGGGTTGGTATGGACTCAGTGGGCTGAATGGCCTACTTTCACAGGTCGGGATTCAATGATATGATGTGAAAGGAGCTACCTATCCTCATAAGAAAATCCATCCATACCACAGATCAACCTACTGAACCTTCTAAGGACTGTCTCCAATGCCAGTGTATCTTTCCTCAGATAAGGGGAGAAAAACTGCTCATAGTATTTCAGCTTTGGTCTGACCAGTGCCTTGTATAGTTTTAGCAAGACCTCCCAATTTTATATATCATTCCCTTTGAAATAAAGGGCAGCATTCAATTTGCTTTCCCTATGATCTGCTAAACGTGGATGCTAGCTTTCTGTGATTCATTCATTAGGACCTTCCAAAATTCCTCTGTGCTACAGAGTTCTGCAACTTTTCCCCATTTAAATAATATTCAGCTCTTCTATTCTTCCTGCCAAAGTGCATAACCTCACATTTTCTGACATTATATTCCACTTACAAGTTTTAGTCTATCTGCATAACCTATCTAAATCCTTCTGTAGACTCCTGGTATCATCCTTATTACCTGTGTTCCCATTTATTTTTGTGTCATCTGCAAATTTAACAGTAGTGCATTCACTTCTGTCATCCAAGTAATTAATATACATTGCAAATGTATATTAATTAGCACAACACTGATCCCTGTGGCACTCTACTAGTTACATGTCACTATCAAGAAAATAACCCCTTTATCCCAACTCTTTGTCATATATTCTCTTGCATATAAAACATACAGATCAGTGCTGCAAAGGGAACACATAAATTCTGTCTGTGACAAATGTCACCACATTTTTATTTTAATGGAACACTAAGGAGTATGGAATCAGCAAGCAGGTAGCAAACAGCAAAATGAAGGAAAGAAGATGTAGGAGTAAAGGCAGTTTCTTGGAATAGCTAGAAGCAGATAGTGACATCTCACCATTGGTCAGGGCCAGATTGATTAAAACGTCTACAAGTCAATTATTTGGATACAAGGCTAGATGGAAATTTGGAGGCCAAGTGTTAACAGAAGACTTTGTAATAATTGACAACAAAAGGAAGCAAGTGAATATTATAAGAATATTATAAAACACAAATAGAATGCAATGTTAATAAACTTAAGGTGGTACATGCTATGTGAAGAACAAATAATAATTGTACTTTGAATGGGGCAGGAAGGGATGGAAAAACTGATTGATGCAGAAGAGTCACAAGATTTGGAAGTATAAAATCATGGGTGCTGAAAACATCTCAGCTCGATTGGCCATTAAAAAGGTGAAGGAATACTGGATTTTATGACAAGAGAATTACAGAACAAGAATTAGACAATGATAAATCCATATTAAATCACAGTAAGACCACAGCTAGAGTACTATAAGGAGTACTTACAGCTTCATATTACTAAAAAGATATTAAAGGAATAGAGCATAGATTCACGAGGATACTATTAAATAATATAATTGATATCTTGAAAGGGTGATGCTACTATTACTGAATTAATTAAGAGTCTAGGGTGATTTGATAGAGATGACTAAAATTATGAAAGCATAAGGAAGAGTCGATAGAAACTACCCAAGCAAGGATAAAAAGATAAGAATAAATACAAGAAATTTAGAACAGAGAGCAAGAGGAATTTCTTTTTAATACAAGAACTGAGAGGCTGTGAGATACACTATACAATGTATATTAAGTGACTGCAGAGGTACATTTAACAATTCACCAGGTAGGCAGTTGGAGGAAAGGGGATTAAATGACAAGAGATTAAAGAGGGAATATGTGTTAGTAAGATAACTGCTCAAATTAAGGATAAATGCAACTATAGTGCATTTGACAAAATGACATGTTTCGGTATCATAATTTTTTTAAAAGAAAATCCTCAAAAAATAGAATTGACAGGGAAAGACAACTTGTTCCAAGCTTCAATCAGCTTCTATTTCATACTCAGCTTCAAGTAGATTCTTCCTGGCACTGATTCATTTTGGTCATTACTTCCAAAAACAAGTCCAAATCTAAATGTTTTCACTCACCACGAGTAGCATTGATTGCTGTTGGATCACATTAGAAAGGTATATTGACATAGGAACATTGCAAACTTTGCAGAATGTAAATATCTTGAGGTCTTTTCTCCACTTCAATTTATTCTGCTTAGCTATTCTCTTTGAAAGTCAGTAACTTGTATTTGACTTTGCAGCAACCCATTACATCCAAATGTCAGGACTTCAATTCTGATCCGGGACACGAAGGTCTAGATTTTTCATTTCTCTTATAATCATCACTCCTCCCTGCCCCCTGAAGGGTTTTCACTCACGAAAGAACAGCATTGATTGTTGTTGGATAATATTAGCAATTTATATTGGCTTCCTGGATTTGAGACAGAATTGTTTTTTTCAAACATGCACGCTCCACTCCTCTCCTTTGTTTCTGGGATTTCCCATGAGCAGTAACCAGGAAAGAACTATTTATCGATCTTATTCACCACAGCCCAGATTGCAACATCACAAAAATGATAAGAAAACCTCAACCAACATATCAATTATGTCATAACAACGGATTTCAAACTAGAATCTGTAGTAATTGTAATGAAAATCAGCCAGTTGGACCTCAGAATATGGGTTCCCTGATTGGGGCTGTTAATTTAATCCAATCAGAGTTAAAAAACACACAACACTAGGTTATAGTCCAACAGATTTAATTGGAAGCACACTAGCTTTCGGAGCGACGCTCCTTCATCAGGTGATTGTCAGATGAAGGAGCGTCGCTCCGAAAGCTAGTGTGCTTCCAATTAAACCTGTTGGACAATAACCTGGTGTTGTGTGATTTTTAACTTTGTACACCCCAGTCCAACACCGGCATCTCCGAATCATAATCCAATCAGGAAAACCTGGCTGACATAAAATGATAGATATTAGGAATATATAGAGTCATAGAGATGTACAGCATGGAAACAGACATTTTCCATCCCGTCCATGCCAACCAGATATCCCAACCCAATCTAGTCCCACCTGCCAGCACCCAGCCCATATCCCTCCAAACCCTTCCTATTCATATACCCATCCAAATGCTTTTTAAATATTGCAATTGTTCTAGCCTCCACCACTTCCTCTGGCTGCTAATTCCATACACGTACCACCCTCTGCGTGAAAAAGTTTCCCCTTAGGTCTCTTTTATATCTTTCCCTCTCACCCTAAACCTATGCCCTCTAGTTCTGGATTCCACCACCCCAGGGAAAAGACTATCCATGCCCCTCATAATTTTGTAAACCTCTATAAGGTCAGCCTGGAAATGTGTTGCTGGAAAAGCGCAGCAGGTCAGGCAGCATCCAGGGAACAGGAGAATCGACTTTTCGGGCATAAGCCCTTCTTCAGAAAGAAGGGCTTATGCCCGAAACGTCGATTCTCCTGTTCCCTGGATGCTGCCTGACCTGCTGCGCTTTTCCAGCAACACATTTCCAGCTCTGATCTCCAGCATCTGCAGACCTCACTTTCTCCTCTATAAGGTCAGCCCTCAGCCTCCAACGCTCCAGGGAAAACAGCCCCAGCCTCTCCCTATAGCTCAAATCCTCCAACCCTGGCAACATCCTTGCAAATCTTTTCTGAATCCTTTCAAGTTTCACAACATCTTTCCGATAGGAAGAAGACCAGAAGTGCACACAGTATTCCAACAGTAGCCTAACCAGTGTCCTGTACAGCCACAACATGATCTCCCAACTCCTGTACTCAATACTCTGAAAGCATACCAAACGCCGGGGGAGTCAGTCCTTTGGAGATGGTGCCTGGACTGTCCAGGGCTGTTCTCGGCAGCATTTCAGTAAGCCGAGTTCATTTTAAATCATTGTACCTGTAAACAAAAGATGCGATCAGGGTTGTTACAGCTCTTTGACGTAATGTTTCTATCGGGACGTTGAGATCCCCTTTGGATAATCCGAAATTCAGATAATTGATATTCGGATAATCGAGGTTCCTCTGTTCTGAGCCTCTGAATGCCTGACTCAAGGACAGGCAGTGCTATTGTGGAAGATTCTGTATTTGTAAATAAAGGCTGATTGGTGATGGAATGCTGGCCTCTGAAGAGTTATTTCAGTGGCAATGAGAGTAAAGCTTGATCCTGAAGATACCCATTCATAGCAGTCACTTTGAAGTTGGGGGCAAGCATTTTCTGACATCATACCTCTGTTTGGGAAGCTTGACTCATTTGACCCTGCCATTGAAGACGAGGCTCAATATGTGAAAAGAATGCATTATTTCTTCCGGTCAAATGGCATTGCAGCAAATGAAAAACAACAAGGCAATTCTCCTGACTGCCTGTGGAGCTGCAGCATTTTCTGTTATTAGTAGCCCAACTCTTCCTGAGGCAACCTGAATGAAAGTCTTTCAAGAATTGATTGAACAATCAAGGAAACTCCAAACCTCCTTGTGACAGGATATTGCTTTTACTCGGCAATTTGAGAACCGGGTTTTCGACTAGGTTATAGCTGGCAGAAGCCTGTGAATTTGTTTTAAACCTTAACTAGATGCTTAGAGACCACACCCCCACCCTCCCTCCCCATCTAGTTAAGGGATTATTGATGTGACTGTGCAAAAAATGCTTACTGGCAGAAGCTCAACTGGACTTCAAACAAGCACTCCAACTGGCTTTATTACTGGAAGATGCAGCAAGCAGAGCACATGAATTGCAAGGTATTCTAATGGAAATGGACATCCTCGCCAGTCCGCCTGAGTTTGGGTGCAAGCAACTGCATAGCCTCACTCAGGAAATAGTCTGATAGGAGTAACTCAAGGTCAGCCCACAGCAAAACCCCAAAACAAAGCAAAGCAAAGTCTCGGCCAAACAGTACAATTTTCTTCAGTATCCCTCGCGGTAAGACACCATAATTGTTGTTGATATGCGGATTCGCAATACCAACAGAGCTCGACTAGACTTGAATGGAATAACTTAAGTTGTAGGCCAGTAGGGTGTCCAGGAATTTGCACCCGCATCTGATTTGGAACAATTAAATTGCTTAGCAAAATCCCAAAGCAGAACCAATCAAGATATATTCTGGTGAGATCGCAATCTGGTTCAAATGGAATCAAATTCAGTGCCATCATATCAATAATTGCAGAGCCATTTTTTGGTAATGTTCACTTTGGATTCCAGCCCTTAAATTTACACAAGATTTTAGCTTGGCTGAGAACCCATACCAGGACTGGTTTGGCTACCAGAGATTGTAGTAGGAGGCTCAGGCCCGAGCTCAATGGGGCAAAATTGGTTGCAAGAAATTCACCTGGATTGGCTCAACATTTTTCAATTAGAAACTGGCTGCCTGAGTGAAGTCCTAATTAAATACCTGGAAGTCAAATATAGAACATAGAACATTACAGCACAGTACACGCTGTTCAGCCCTCAATGTTACACCGACCTGTGAAACCAAACTGAAGTCTGTCTATTCCACACTATTCCATTCTCATCCATAGGCCGAGGCAATGATCATTTAAATGCCTGTAAAGTTGACGAGACTACTCCTGTTGCTGGCCATGCGTTCCACACCCCTACTACTCTCCGAGTAAAGAAATTACCTCTGACATCTGCCCTATATCTATCATCCCTCAATTTGAAGCAATGCCTCCTCGTGCTATCCATCACCATCCGAGGAAAAAGGCTCTCCACCCAATCTAACCCTCTGATTATCTTATATGTCTCAATTAAGTCACCTCTCAACCTTCATGTCTCTAACGAAAACAACCTCAAGTCCCTCAACCTTTCCTCGTAAGGCTTTCGCTCCATACTAGGGAACATCCTAGTAAATCTCCTCGGAGGCCTTTCCAAAGCTTCCACATCCTTCCAATAATGCGGTGACCAGAACTTCACACAATACTCCAAGTGCAGCCGCACCAGAGGAAAAACTCTGCACTATAGATATAGGGCAGACGTCAGAGGTAATTTCTTTACTCGGAGAGTAGTAGGGATGTGGAACGCATGGCCAGCAACAGGAGCAGTTTTGTACAGCTGCAGCATGACCCCATGGTTCTGATACTCAATCCCTCTACTAATAAAAGCTTACACACCATATGCCTTCTTCACAGCCGTATCAACCTAGGTGGCAACTTTGAGGGATCCATGTACATGGACACCGAGATCTCTCTGCTCATTAACACTACCAAGAATCTTCCCATTCACCCAGTACTCTGCATTCCTGTTACTCCTTTCAAAGTGAATCACTTCACACTTTTCTGCATTAAACTTTATTTGCTACCTCTCAGTCCAGCTCTGCAGCTGATCTATGTCCCTCTGTAACCTACAACATCCTCGGCACTGTCCACAACTGTACCGACTTTAGTGTCATCTGCAAATTTATAACCCGTCCTTCTACGTCCTCATCCAGGTAGTTTCTAAAAATGACGAACAGCAGTGGACCCAAAACAGATCCTTGGGGTAAACCACTGATAGGTGAACCCCAATATTTCCCATCAACCACTACCCAATGTCTTCTTTTAGCTAGCCAATATCTGATCCAAACCACTAAATTGCTCTCAATCACATACCTCCAAGTTTTATGCAGTAGCCTACCGTGGGGAACCTTATCAAATGCCTTACTGAAATCCATACAGACCACATCAACAGCTTTACCCTCATCCACCTGTTTCGTCACCTTCTCAAAGAACTCAATAAAATTTGGGAGGCAAGATCTACCCTTTACGATATGTTGATTACCCAAATCAACTTATTCCTATCGAGATGATTATAAATCATATCTCTTATAACTTTTCCAACACTTTACCCACAACCAAAGTAAGACTCACTGGTCTGTAATTACCAGGGTTGCCTCTACTCCCCTTCTTGAACAAGGGAACAACATTTGCTGTCCTCCAGTCTTCTGGTACTATTCCTGTAGACAATGACAACACAAAGATCAAAGCCAAAGGCTCAGCAATCTTCTCCCTGGCTTCCCAGAGAATCTGAGGATAAATCCCATCCGGCCCAGGGGATATTTCTATTTTCACAATTTCCAGAATTTCTAACACCTCCTCCTTCTGAACCTCAATCCCATCCAGTCTAGTTGCCTGTTTCTCAGTATTCTCCTCATCAACATTGTCTTTTTCCAGTGTGAATACTGACAAAAAATATTCATTTAGTACTTTCCCTATCTCCTCGGACTTCACGCACAAGTTCCCACTACAGTCCTTGATTGGCCCTAACCTTACCTCAGTTATTCTTTTATCCCTTATATACCTATAGAAAGCTTTAGGATTTTCCCTGATCCTATCTGCCAATAACTTCTTATGTCCCCATCTCGTTCATCTTAGCTCTCTCTTTAGGTCTTTCCTGGCTACCTTGTAACTCTCTATCGCCCTAACTAAGCCTTCACATCTCTGTCCTAAACTCCACATTTCTATTGTGCCCATTCCCTGCAGTTTCCTTCCTCATCCTATTCATCCTAAATCTTGTCTAATTGCATTGCAATTGCCTTTCCCCCAGCTGTAGCTCTTGCCCTCCGGTGTATACCAATCCCTTTCCATCCCAAAAGTAAACATAGCCGAATTGTGGTCACTATCACCAAAGTGCTCACCAACCTCCAAATCTAACACCTGGCCGGGTTCACTACCCAGTACTAAATCTAATGTGGCCTCACCCCTTGTTGGCCTGTCTACATACTGTGTCAGAAAACCCTCCTGAACACACTGGACAAAAACTGACCCATCTAAAGTACTTGAACAATAGCATTCCTATCAAGGATCATCTTTCCTATCCTTTCCTCTACATCTCTGGAACTATTCGGAGGCTTATAGAAAACTCCCAACAGGGTGATCTCTCCTTTCCGGTTTCTAATCTCAGCCCGTACTACCTCAGTTGACGAGTCCTCAAACGTCCTTTCTGCAGTCGTACTATTTTCCTTGACTAACAAGACCACACTCCCACCTCTTTTACCATCTTCACTGTTCTGATTGAAACATCTAAATCCTGGAACCTGCAACAACTGTTCCTGTCCCTGCTTTACCCATGTCTCTGAAATGGCCACAACATCGAAATCCCAGGCACCGACACATGCTGCAAGTTCACCCATCTTATTCCCGGATGCTCCTGGCATTGAAATAGACACACTTCAAACCAACTTTCTGCTTGCCAGTGCCCGCTTGCGACCCTGTAGCCTTATTTCGGACCTCCCTCCTCTCAACCTCCTCTATACTCTTTAGGTTCCCATCCCTCTGCTGAATTGGTTTAAAACCACCCGAAGATCATTATCAAACTTTCCCCCCAGGATATTGGTACCCCTCTGGTCCAGGTGAAGACCATCCTGTTTGTAGAAGTCCCACCGATCCCAGAAAGAACCCCAATTATCCAGGAATCCAAAACCTTCCCTCCTGCACCTTCCCTGTAGCCATGTGTTCAACTCCTCTCTCTCCCTGTTCCTCGCCTCGCTTGCATGGAGCACGGGTAACAAACCAGAAATAACAACACATATCAATAAGTCTTGGGACTATCAGAGGAGCCTAAGCGACTTTGCATGTTAACCAGGAAGCAATTCCACAATCCTTCAATGCCCATGCCTTACTGGCAAAAATAGAAGCAGAACTCAGAAGACTGGAAAGCGAAGGAATCATCAAACCAGTTGAAAACATGGAAGAGGACACCAGTTGTACCAATTTTGAAGCCTGCTGGGTCAGTCTGCGTTTGTGGGAATTTTAAACAAACAGTAAATCATTTATCACAGCTGGATAAATAGCCAATGCTGCAGATAGAGGATTTGTATGCAAAGCAGGCAGAGGTTGTCCTTTGCAAAGCTTGACATGAATCATGCCTATTTACAATTGCATTTAGACCAGGATTCTGTGAAGTATACTACAATTAATATCTATAAGGGCTTGTACCAATACACAAGTCAGCATATCATTCAGCATATCATCAGCCTACCTCAAGTCACCATTTACCTCGGTGACATTCTGATAACAGGGAAAACTAAGAAGGGAAATGTGAGCTCCAGGCCTCCCCAACTGACTTATGGGGGCTACAGGATCAACAAATCCATATTGCACCCATTGGAAGGTATACTGAAGGCGATCAAATGTGCCCTGGCTCCCCTGTCTGTCAAAGAATTTAGGTTATTTCTGGGTCTGGTAAATTACCATGAAAAGTGCATACACAATCTGGCATCCACCCTGTCACCATTGTGTGTGTGCTTGTGGGGGGAGGTGGGGGGGTTTGAAACAGGATCAGGAACTCCGTCAAGCGAGAGAGACAATTTGATGCATGGTTCAAAGTTTGGTGGAAGAATCACAGAAATGGCCTTGCATGGGTTAAGAAACATGATTTACATGAAATCAGGACAAGTGACTTCGAAACTCCGGGTACGTGCAATGTCCCGAATAAGCATGTGGACCATTTGAATTCTGCAAGTTCACTGAGTGTTTGGGAGCAGTCAGAACCTTCCGAAATACTTCAGGGACCTGTTGATTCACCCTCTCTATCAAACATTTGTCAAATCCTCTGAATCAGACATGGACATGATGGAAGTGGCCACCTTGAAGCTTCTGCATCCAGAAGAAGGGAGTGAAAGTCAAGTGAAACGTTCCAGGTGCAGGAGGTAAGCTCATGTGTTACACATCCCCCATGTTGGATTCCAAGTTGGAGAAACCTGACCCAGTGTTAAGACATCCCAGGAGGCTCTCGAAGGAATCAGACCACCTTGTGTCAGTTGTTTCAGAGGGGGAGGGATGAAGTGATTATAATGAGGTCAACCAGCTGGGCGTCATAGATTATGAGTTCCCTGACTGATCCAAACAGGGAGACATGGCTTATATAAAAGGATGAATGTCGGGGGTATTGAGCTCCTGAATGACTGATTCAAAGAGAAGCTGTACATTTATAAACAAAGGGTGATGGAATGCTGCCCTCTGAAGAGTTACTTCAGAATGCAACATCATTATGGATAGTGGGAGGACCATTAATTCATGGGGCCAAAAGCTCATTATTAATTTCAGATTGGTAATCTAGGTGTAGCTTTATTAAAATTAAAGAATTTTTCTAATTTATCAGGGAGAAGGCAAGCTGCAACAGTCTTTTACAATCTATTCCAGCTATCCTCTGCTTCCCTTGGCACCCCTCCAGGCAGATTTTCAGCCAATCGGTACAAAAAAGTACAATTAGACTTTAGGTCTGCTCAAGTTAATCTCTGCCCCAAACTCTACTCCAAGCAGATTAGCGGCCAGAAAGAAAAATGTAAATAATCCTTAAATCAGAAATTTTTCTGTGATCAGAAAATCTTTCTATAAAAGAGAACAATCCTGACCATGGTATCAACAGGTTTCCATACAGCAACTACAGGGTCACAATCAGCAACAGGAACCCACCGAAAATTTAAGTTAAAGGCTGTTAACATCAGCAGTTATTCTCTGGCTCGAATTCCAACTAAGATCAACTAGTTCAGGAAAAAAAAGGAGAGATCTTGGGGTCCTTCTGGGCTGCAACACCCAATAACCAAACCTGCAATACATTTACCTACTGAACCATTACAGTGTTATCTGTAACTTTTAAATGTTCCGTAAAACATCTCCAATATTCTTTGCTTCTTTCTATGTTCCAGACAGCAGTAACAAGCCAGTATGATTCGTGGCAGACGTTATTAATAACCACTTTCCATGGCATTGAAACCACATTTAAAAACCCATCTACCCTGCACACAAAATTAATTAGCCTTGTGAATCAGGTATTGGAGCAATTTCTACCAAGTTGGACAGAAACTGTTTGATTACCAGCATCCTCTTTTAACTGGAGAGGATGAAGAAATAAAGTAGGGCAAGCTTTAATTATATAAATGTACTGTATTTCCGCAATAAAGGAATGTTCAGAGCAATCACGATATTTGGAACAGAGGTTTAATTGAAAGGTAGTTTATCAACTTCACTGAGTCATGCAATTATTCTAATTATCCAAATATTTAAGTGAATGTATTTATCAAGATTAGTTTTAATTTTGAAAGCAGCTATTTAGTGTCCAAGATCAATACAACAGATCAGTCTGAGAGGGTGATATAATTGTACATATAATTGAATATTAATTTGATCAACATAATTGGATTTACAATTTAGCATTGGTCAGAGTTTTAACAAAACACTAATTATCATTCCAACATTTCCACTGCTACGTACCTGCTCCAATCGCGACTGTGAAAGCATCACCACAAGCAACCATGGTAACCTTTACTCCGCATAGATTAGAAACCAAGTACGGCAATCGATTATTGTGACGTGTGTTGGTGCCTAATTGTCCATGTTGATTACTGCCAAATGTGTAACATTCTCCAGTTTCTGTAATGATCAAAGAAACAATCATTTTCTTACAGAATCCTTAGTTAAAGACCCGAGTTGGACAGTCTGGTAGTACAACATAGCGAACAAAGAGAAGGATCACTCAGCCCCTGAGTCTGGTCATCATTTAATAAGAGTCCAAAGAGTGGTCCTGATGAAGGGCTTTTGCCCGAAACATTAATTTTCCTGCTTTTTGGATGCTGCCTGACCTGCTGTGCTTTTCTTGACTCTAATCTCCAGCATCTACAGTCCTCACTTTCACCATTTAATAAGGTCAAGGCTGATCTTTCTCTTTTTTTGAAGGGCACACCTATCTACCTCAATAACCTTCGATTCTTGTTAGGCAACAGAATCAATCTACCTCTGCCTCAAAAAATATTCATCAGTCTCACCTCCACCACCTTCCAAAGCACAGAGTTCCAAAGTTGCACAACCCTCAGATAAAGAAATCTCCACATCGCTGTCCTAAAAGGCTGACAGCCCAATTTTTAAACGATACCCCCGGTTCTGTATTCACTCAGAGTAAACAGTAACGTTCTTAAATACTGGCTGTACCAGCATACTTTTTGAGATTCATGCACCAGAACACCTAGATCCCTCTTTCTGTCAATCCTGACATTCCAGCAATAGAACTGAAGACATGCGCCCCAGAATTAGCCGTGCCCCTAACCACTCTGTTCTAATACAGCCATAACACTGGCATCTAGCAACAATGTGGAAAATTATCAAGGTATGACAAATATCAGGGCAGGATGGGTATATGAATAGGAAGGATTTAGAGGGATTAGATTAGTTTAGGATATCTGATCGGCATGGATGAGTTGGACTAAAGGGTCTGTTTCCATGCTGTATATCTCTATGACTGGAACTCATCCAGGGTCCTCAGACTTTACTTTACAAATTTAGAGTGTGGTGCTGGAAAAGCACAGCAGGTCAGGCAGCATCCGAGGAGGAGAATCGACGTTTCAGACAAAAGCCTTTCATCAGGAATAAGGCCTGATCTCCAGCATCTGTAGTCCTCACTTTCTCCCAGTACTTCACAAAGCCGTGATTTCTTTCACTTAGAAGGACAAGGTCACAGATACATGAGGTATGACAACCTGCAAATTATGCTCTGAGCCACATACTCTCCTAACTGGAATTATAAATGCCATGCCATGTCAGCCAATGGATCAAAATGCTGGAATTCCCTTCCTCACAGCACTGGGCATATTTCAACATTCCAAGGTCCAAGAATGCAGATCACCATCATTAGAGATGGGCAATAAATGCTCACAATGGCCACATCTGATGAATGAATTAAAACAAAACTGATGATGACAAATGAGATAAATGTTATACTGTGCAAAATATAATGCACTGTTCGAAAGCTAAACTATAGCTGTGCCTGCACTTTAAGACTACCCAAAATTTAATTAACATGAAGTAAATATTTGGTTTTTACTCATTTTAAGGTCAGTTGCTGGAGATCAGGACACTGGTTTTGACTGTGGGAATATCAGCCCTGTTAGTTCTGTTAGTTAGTAAATGTGGTTTCTGTGCATTGCAAATATCAGCCTTTTTTTTAGAAAGTGCAACAACAGAATTCAGGATTAGACAGCATGTGACATCAAGAATATGATGGACAGGAGAAAGCAATTAAGCAGTGTTTATATTGTGGATTCGAGGCAAAATCTTGATGACTATCTAGGTATTTTCAGTTTACATTAGCACTTCAACATGTTATAGCCACTGAAAGTTTTAAGAAGAGGAAATGTCTCATGAAAACTCTTTCTGAAACATTTGGAGAATATCCAAATGTCTTTTGGACTCAGTAGGTGATGTTGAACTCTACATTTGACTTGCAATACATAAACATTTGAGTTTTTCACAACAATAAATAAGTTACAGGCAAAGACTATAAGCAAAAGTTAGTCAAGAAAAGTATGTAAAGCTTTTTTGTTGACAGTTCATTGATGAAAAAAATGATTTTCAGATCAGAATCTCTGCATGAGTTCACACACTGCATTATTCATTTTCCTTCAACACCCAAAATTTAGTCTTCCACAGAATAGTCACATTTTTACCCACCCAACCTCTCCTCTCCTTCAGCAAGTTTCTTTGACCCCAATTCCACAAAGTATCATTCTGAAGGAGGAAGAAATCCTGAAATACCTCACAAAGTAACATGTGTTCAAACCAGGTAATGACAGTTGATGGACAATATAACATTATAAAGTACTGTCAAGCAGTATCTAGTCACCAAAGCTTAAATACATATACTTTCCAGAATGGAGTGATGGATGGCAAAAAGGAATAGGAGACTTAGCTGATTTTATGTATGTTAGCAAAAGGGCAATAAAGCCAATTGCAATCCCTTCGATAATGTTCTAAAAGGTTAATACACTTCTGTTTTTAATAGAACTAATAGATAATGTTATTACATGGTTCAGCTAATAGGAGGAGCACTTAATATAGTGCCAAAACTGAATGTTATTGATTTTTGCTAAAGAGGATACTATGAGAGTAGCAGTGTAGTGCACAATGTGGTTGGTACCTTCAAGTGTATAATTTTACTGAGATTTAAAATTTAATGACTACAGTGCACAGCAATTATCTGAATTGCCATTTTAGATTATTTGTATTACCAGCTTCCTAAAACTGCTTTAAATCAGTGTATATGATTGTATACAAATGTTAATGCATATCATCATATTGCAGTTTTAATGCATTTTAGTATGGTGAAATTTTAATACATTTAATAATATCACAATGCAGCTTTACCATTCTGTTTTCTGTTCAGAACTACCAAAAAGATTTGTATATTATTATGTTTCATCGAATATCTCTGTCCATATAAAATATTAAACAGTGACTTAGAGTTACAATTTTCCAATTTTGTTTCAGGGAAGGTGCTGAGTTTTATCATATACAGTAGCTAACGTGTAAAATAGGCTACCTCTTGAAAAATGGTGAAGAAGTGGATGTTATTAATATCTAGCAAGTGATGAATTTTTTTTTTTGCAAACAGGGCTTGCAAAGGCTTATTGCAGATAAAACATGGCATTAGGAACAAAGAAAATTACAGCACAGGAATAGGCCCTTCGGCCCTCCAAGTCTGCTTAAATCGAAATCCTCTATATAAACCTGCTGTCTATTATCCACAGATCTGTATCCCTCTGCCCGTTCATGTATCTGTCTAGGTACATCTTAAATTACACTATCATGTCTACCTCTACCACCTCCGCTGGAAACGCACTCCAGACACCCACACCCTTTACATAAAGAACTTTCCACGCATATTTCCCTTAAACCTTTCCTCTCTCATCTCAAACTTGTGACTCCTAGTAACTGAGTCGCCCACTCTGGGGAAAAAAGCTTTCTGCTATCTACCCTGTCCAAATCTCTCATGACTTTGTAGAAGTCAATCAGGACCCCCCTCAACCTCTGACTTTCAAATGGAAATAATCTTAAACTACTCAACCTCTCTTCATAGCTAGTGCCCTTCATCCTGGTGAACATCTTTCTGGTAGCAAGTTTTGAGAAGATTTGTAGCTCTGGTTGAGGTTCTGGATGTAGGTTTGCTCACTGAGCTGAAAGGTTCATTTCCAAACGTTTCATCACCCTACTAGGTAACATCTTCAGTGGGCCTCCAGGCGAAACACTGTTGATAATTCCTACTTTCTATTTATTTGTTTGGGGTTCTTTGGGTTGATGATGTCATTTCCTGTGATGACGTCATTTCCGGTTCTTTTTCTCAGGGGATAGTAGATGGGGTCTAAGTCAATGTGTTTGTTGATAGAGTTCGGGTTAGAATGCCAAGCTTCTAGGAATTCTCGTGCATGTCTCTGTTTAGCTTGTCCTAGGATGGATGTGTTGTCCCAGTTGGAGTGGTGTCCTTCCTTATCTGTATGTAAGGAGACTAGTGAGAGAGGTCATGTCGTTTTGTGGCTAGTTGTGTTCATGTATCTTGGTGGGTAGTTTTCTGCCTGTTTATCCAATGTGGTGTTTGTTACAGTTCTTGCACTGTATTTAGTAAATGACATTAGTTTTGCTTGTTGTCTGTGTGGGGTCTTTCAAGTTCATTAGCTGCTGTTTTAGTGTGTTGCTGGGTTTGTGGGCTACCGTGATGCCAAGAGTCTGAGTAGACTGGCAGTCATTTCCGAGATGTTTTTGACATAGGGGAGAGTGGCTAGGGTTTCTGGACATGTTTTGTCTGCTTGTTTGGGTTTGTTGCTGAGAAATCGGTAGACTGTGTTCATTGGGTACCCATTCTTTTTGAATACATGGTATAAGTAGCAACCAGAACTGTATGCACTTTTCCAAATGTGGCCGAACCAAAGTCCTAATCAACTGTGACATAATATGCCAAATTTTGTTCTCAATATCCCGTCCAATGAAGGAAAGCACGCTCTATCAACCTGCGTTGCCACCCTCAGGGTGTAATGGACCTGTATGCCCAGATCTCTCTGTACATCAATTTTCCCTAGGGCTTTTCCATTTACCCTATAGTTTGCTCTAGAATTGGATCTTCCAAAATGCATCACCTTGCATTTGCCCGGATTGAACTCCATCTGCTATTTCTCTGCCCAACTCTCCAATCTATCTATATTCTGCTGCATTCTCTGACTGTCCCCTTCACTATCTGCTACTCCATCAATCTTAGTGTCATCTGCAAACTTGCTAATCAGACCAACTATACCTTCCTCCAGATCACTTATGCATACCACAAACCACAGTGGTCCCAGCATGGATCCCTCTGGAACACCATGGTCCAGTTCTCCATTTTGAGAAACTCCCTTCCACTACTACTCTCTCCTGTTACCCAGCCAATTCTCTATCCATCTAGCTAATACACCCTGGACCCCATGAGACTCACTTTTTCCATCAGTGTATCATGGGGAAACTTGTCAAATACCTTACTGAAGTCCATGTATATGACATCTATTGTCCTTCCCTCATCAATCAACTTTGTCACTTCCTCAAAGAATTCTATTAAGTTGGTAAGACATGACCTTCCCTGCACAAAACCATGTGACCTATCACTGATAAGCCCATTTTCTTCCAAATGTAAATAGATCCTATTTCTCAGTATCTTCTCCAGCAGCTTCCCTACCACTCGCGTCATGCTCACCAGTGTATAACTATCTGGATTATCCCCATTACCCTTCTTAAATAAGGGGTCAACATTTGCAATTCTTTACTTGTCCAAGAACTCACTCTTGCTCAAGGATGCTGCAAAGATATCTGTTAATAGCCCCAGCTATTACCTCTCTCACTTCCCGCAGTAAGCTGGGATAGATCCCATCTGGACCTGGGGACTTATCCACTTTAATGCCTTTTAGAATATCGAACACTTCCTCCCTCCTTATGCCAACTTGAGCTAGGGTAATCAAACATGTATCCTTAACCTCAATATCCATCATGTCTCTCTCCTCGGTGAATACAATCCCAAAGTACTCATTAAGAATCTCACCCATTTTCTCTGACTCCACACATAACTTTCCTCCTTTGACCTCGAGTGGGCCAACTGTCTCTTTAGTTACCCTCTTGCTCCTTAGATACGAATAAAAGGCTTTGGGATTTTCCCTAATCCTGTTGGCTAAAGATATCTCATGACTCCTTTTAGCCGTCTTAATTCCTTGTTTCAGATTAGTCCTACCTTCCCGATATTCTTCCAAAGCTTCATCTGTTTTTAATTGCCTAGCATCCTTTTTCCTCTTAGCTAGTCTCTCAATTTCACCTGTCATCCATGGTTCCCTAATCTTGCCATTTCTATCCCTCATTTTCACAGAGACATGTCTGTCCTGCACTCTAGGAGAAAGTGAGGTCTGCAGACGCTGGAGATCAAGATCCCTCCTCCCTACCTTTTATCTTCTCCTGCTGAAATCCCTCCTCCCTACCTTTTATCTTCTCCTGCTGAAATCCCTCCTCCCTACCTT
>NC_057737.1:15313148-15344584 GCF_004010195.1 Chiloscyllium plagiosum | reverse complement strand
TCCGTGTTGATTCGGTCGTCTGAGATAGAAACAGAAAGGTCTAGGAAGGGGAGGGAGGAGTCCGAGACTGTTGACCTCTCCGCCTCCATCCTACTCCGACCTATCACCCTCACCTTGACCTCTTTCCACTCCCTCCAGCCCGGCACCGCCTTCCTGACCTGCAGTCTTCTTCTTGACCTCTCCGCCTCCACCCTACTCCGACCTATCACCCTCACCTTGACCTCTTTCCACCTATCACATTTCCAACGCCCCTCCTCCAAGTCCCTCCTCCCTACCTTTTATCTTCTCCTGCTGAACACTCTCTGCTCATTCCTGAGGAAGGGCATGTGCCCGAAACGTCGAATCTCCTTTTCCCTAGATGCTGTCTGACCTGCTGTGCTGTTCCAGCAATAAAGTTTCAGCTGTCCTGCACTCTAATCAACCTCTCTTTAAAAGCCTCTGACATATCAAATGTGGATTTACCCTCAAACAGCTACTCCCAATCCATGTTCCCCAGTTCCTGCCAAATTTTGCTATAGGTGGCCTTCCCCCAATTTAACACTTTTCCTTTAGGACCACTCTCATCTTTATCCATGAGTATTCTAAAACCTATGGAATTGTGATCACTATTCTCAAAGTAATCCCCTAGTGAAACTTCAACCACCTGGCCGGGCTCATTCCCCAACACCACATCCAGTAATGGCCCCTTCCCGAGTTGGACTACTTACATACTGCTCTATAAAATCCTTCTGGATGCTCCTTACAAATTCTGCTCCATCTAAACCTCTAACACTAAGTGAATCCCAGTCAATGTTGAGAAAATTAAAATCTCCGATCACCAGTGCCCTGTTGCTCCTATTATCTGTCGACATATTTGTATCTCTATCGCATAATCGTTGTTGGGAAGCCTGCAGTACAGCCCCAACATTGTTACCACACCCTTCCTATTTCTGAGCTCTACCCATATTGCCTCACTGCCCATAGTGCACTCCTTCAGCACAGTTATGATATCCTCTCTGACCAATAATGCAACTCCTTCACCCCTTTTATCCCCCTCTCTATCCCACCTGAAGCATCAATATCCTGGGATATTTAGTGGCCAATCTTGCTCTTCCCTCAACCAAGTCTCAGTAATAGCAATAACATCATACTCCCAGGTACTAGTCCAAGCCCTAAGTTTATCTGCCATACCTACTACACTTCTCACATTAAAATGAATGCACCTCAGACCACCTGTCCCTTTCATCATCTGTTCCCTGCCTACTCTTCCCTTTAGTCACACTGACTTAATTATCTAGTTCTTTACGGGGTTCAGTTACTACCTCCTTACTGTCCACTAACCTCATTTGGTTCCCATCCCCCTGCCACATTAGGTTAAACCCTCCCCAACAGCGTTAGCAAAAGCACCCCCTAGGGCATTGGTTCCAGTCCTGCCTCGGTGTAGACCGTCAGATTTGTAATAGTCCCACTTCCCCCAGAACCAGTACCAATATCCCAAAAATCTGAACCTTCCCTCCTGCACCATCTCTTAAGCCACGCATTCATCCTGCCTATTCTTTCATTTCTACTCTGACTAACACCTGGCTCTGGTAGCGATCCTGAGATCCTACTATTTAACTTGGCTCCTAACTCCCTAAATTCTGCTTGTAGGACTTCATCCCGTTTATTACCTATATCACTGGTGCCTATATGCACCACAACAGCTTGCTATTCACCCTCCCCCTTCACAATCTCCTACAGCCGATCTGAGGCATCCTTGACCCCAGTGCACCTGGGAGGCAACAAACCATTCAGGAGTCTCATTTTCAACCACAGAACTGCCTATCTACTCTCCTTACAATTGAATCCCCTATGACTATAGCCCTTCCACTCTTTTTCCTGCCTTTCTGTACGCAGAGTCAGCCAGAACCTGGCTACTACTACCTTCCCCTGGTGAGCCATCTCCATCAACAATATCCAAAATGGTAAGCCTGTTTTGGAGGGAGATGACCGTAGGGGACACCTGCACTGCCTTCCTGCTCTTTCACTGCCTTTGGGTCACCCATTCCCTTTCTCCCTCAGCAATCCTAATCTGCGGTGTGACCAATTCGCTAAACATGCTATCCACGACCTCCTCAGCATTGCAGATGCCCCAAAGTAAGTCTAATCACAGCTCCAAAGCCTTTAGGCAGTCTAACAAGAGCTGCAGATGGACATACTTCCTGCACATTAAGGAGTAGGGGCACCAGCCATGCCCCTGAGCTCCCACACTGAGTAAGAGGAGCATAACACGGGTCTGGAATCTCCTGCCATTTTTACTCTTAAGTTTAACTTAGTCCAACTGTAATATCAAATAATAGATAAATGAAATGAAAAAAAATTTACCAATCACACTATGTACCAGCACACGATAAAAAAGAAAAAGAAAAATATTACATTATCAACACACCAAAGAGTCTTTTTTTTGGTTAGGGGAGGGCAGCATGGTGGCTCAGTGGTTAGCACTGCTGCCTCACAGCACCAGGGACCCAGGTTCAATTCCTGCCTTGAGCTACTGTCTGCGTGGAGTTTGCACATTCTCCCAGTGTCTCCGTGGGTTTCCTCTGGGTGCTCCGGTTTCCTCCCACAGGCCAAACATATGCAGGTTAGGTGAATTGGCCATGCTAAATTGCCCAATGTTAGGTGCATTAGTTAGAGGGAAATGGGCCTGGATGGGTTACTCTTTGGAGGGTCAGTGTGGATTTGTTGGGCCAAAGGGCCTGTTTCCACACTGTAGGGTATCTAGGCCGGCAGGTGGGAGACACTGCACGAGTAGTGTCTCTGGTTTAGCCACTGTCCAAATATATCAGTTCACTCACCTTCCCAGACCATAATTTCACCGTCCCCACTCAGTTCCTCGCTCTCACTGCTGCAAAATAGAGGCTGCTGATTCCAAGAGGTAAGTATTTAAATGGGAAATTTACCTTCCCAGGAGCCCCCTAGTCCTCGCTTTCACCACTCCTACTGCTGCTGCAAAATTTCCTGAATTTTGAGTTTGGAAATGATGGAAGTAATCTTTATCAATCCTGTTCAGTCCTCTGCTCCCAAGGATACTGAAAGTAGTGGGGTGATGTTTTGGAGGTGGGCAGCGGTAGACGACCAAAGGAAAGCAGGATGTGCAACTTAATTAGAGCCAGTTATGAATTATGGTTAACTATTTGTGGCTTAGTTTGATTATATTAAATGAAGTGGTTTCCCATGCCTTTATCCTTGCCTGAAATTTAACATTACTGATGTTTGGGTACAAAGTGCACCGAGCTGTATTATCACACTATTCAACTAAACATTGACAAGTATTGATGGGCCTGGTACACCTTCTTGTCTTTTTAATATGTTTGTAAAATAACAACTGTGATAACGAATGTCAGAAGAAAAACTTCAGTATTCCAGTATTAGAACAACAACTTGCATGTATATTGCCTTTAACATAGCAAGCTATCCCCGGATAGTGCACTCAGTGGATATTGAGTCGAACAAGCTGATATTAAGTAGCAATACCAAATATTTGGGTAATTAGGTAGGTTTTAAGAAGGGTTTTACTATAAGTAAGACAGGAGAGAAATTTCAGAGTGAATTCCAGAAGGTGTGGGCTAGACAATTGCATATGCACATGGAGTAAAGGGATAGGAAAAACACAAAAGATCATGGTCAGAAGAACAGACAGTGAGTGAGTTTTGTGGCAAGTATCTATTTGTACTTCGTCCTCTGTAATATGGATATTTTTCAAGATGTCACCATCTATTTCCCTACATTCTATATCTTCCATGTTCTTTTCCACAGTAAACACTGATGCAAAATACTTGTTTAGTATCTCCCCCATTTCCTGCACCAACACACAAAGGTCGCCATGCTGATCGTTGAGGGGCCCTATTCTCTCCCTAGTTATCCTTTTGTCCTTAATGTATTTGTAAAAACCTTTTGGATTCTCCTTACCTCAATTTGCCAAAGCTATCTCATGTCCCCTTTTTGCCCTCCTGATTTCCCTCTTAAATATACTCCTACCGCCTTTATACTCTAAGGATTCACTCGATCTATCCTGTCTATACCTGACCTATGCTTCCTTCTTTTTCTTAACCAAAAACCCTCAATTTCTTTAGTCATCCAGCATTCCCTATATCTATCAGCCTTTCCTTTCACCCTAACTGGAATATACTTTCTCTGGACTCTCGTTATCTCATTTCTGAAGGCTTCCCATTTTCCAGCTGTCCCTTTACCTGTGCACTTCTGCCCACAATCAGCTTTTGAAAGTTCTTGCCGAATACCGTCAAAAATTCTTGTTTGAATAAAGGGAATATCTTCGCAGGGAGGTCTGATAGTGCCAGTCAGGAGGGTCTAAACTAGTGTGGCAGGAGTTGGGAACAATACCAAAGATGACACAAAACTATCTGTTAAGGCCCTTGTTATTTCCTCACTTGCCTCACATACTATCCTGGGATGGATCCCATCTGGCTCAATGGACTTCTCTACCTTAATGCATTTCAAGACACCCAACACTTCCTCCTTCATTATGTTGATTTGCCTGTCAATAATTATAAAGACCTGGGAAAAGCTTGAAACTAAGGTAAATATAGCTAAAAGGAAGAGCAATCAGGGAAAGGTTGCTGAGCTCTGTGGAACTGGAAGCTTGGACTGTATTTGCTTCAATGCAAGAAGTATAACAGTTAAAATGGATTAATTTAGAGCCAGGATGAATGTATGCAGTTGTGATGTTGTTGCTATCACAGAGACATGGTTGAAAGAGGAACAGGATGGCAGCTTAACGTTCAGGGATATTGCTGTTTTAGATGATTTAGAGGAGAAAGCAGGGTGGGGGGGTGGTTTACATTATTGGTTAGGCAGCATATCACAGCTGTGATGAGGGAGGATACCCTGGAGGGATCTTGTAGCAAGACATTATGGGTAGAGCTCAAGAATAGGAATGGTGCAATCACAATGCTGGGATGGTATTACAGACCTCCCAGCTGCCAGTGGGAGATAGAAGAGGAGATATGTAGTCAGATTCTGTAAAGATGTGAAAGTAGCAGGGTTGTTGTGGTGGGTGATTTTAACTTCTTACATATTGACTGGGACTCCCTTACTGCCAGGAGTGTGGATGGCAAGCAATTTGTTAGTTGTGTCCAGGAGGGATTTTTGAAACAGTACGTAGATAGTCCAATGAGGGAGGAGGCCATACTGGACTTGGTATTGGGAAATGAGCCTGGCTAAGTGATCAAAGTTTAGCAGGGTCGCATTTTGGAAGTAGTGACCATAATTCCGTACATTTTCAGATACTTATGGATAAGGACAAGAGTGGACCTTGGATTAAGATGTTAAATTGGAGAAATAGCAACAATAACTGAATTGAAGGACGCAGATTGGGAGCAGCTGCTTAAGGGTAAATCCACATCTAACACGTGGGAGTCTTGTAAAGACCAGCTGATTATAGTGTAGGACAGGCATGTTCCTATAAAATGAAGGACAGGAATGGAAGCATTCAGGAACTTTGGATGACAGTGGAAATTAGTCAAAAAAAAAAGAAGCATGCCTAAGGTCTAAGCATCCAAAAACTGACAAAATCCTTGAAGAACATAAAGTAGGAAGGAGCTCAAATGGGGAGTTGGGGGCTAAAAGGGGCCATGAAACGTCCTTGGCCAACAGAGTTAAGGAGAATCCGAGAGCATTTTGTTTATATATTAGGAGGAAGAGGGTAGCTAGGGAAATAGTAGGCCCACTCAAGGATAAAGGAGGGCAGCTATGTGTGGAGCCAGAGGAAATGGGTGACATCCTTCATGAGTACTTTACATCGGTATTCACAAAAGATACGGGGATGCAGGATGTTGAGACTACGGAAAGGTGTGTGACTCTCTCGGGAAAATCAATGTAATGAAGGAGGAAGTGTTGGATGTCTTGAATTGGATTAAGGTCGAGAAGTCCATTGAGCCAGATGGGATCCATCCCAGGATAGAATGGGAAGCAAGTGTGAAAATAGCAAGGGTCTTAACAGATAACTTTGCGTTATCTTTGGTCTCAGGCCAGGTTCCAGAGGACTGGAAAGTAGCCAATGTTGTTCCTTTGTTTAAGAAGGGAAAATAAGATAATCCACAAAATTACAGGCCGATGAGCCGCAAGTCAGTGATAGGGAGAAGAAACTGAGAGACAGAATTTATTTACATTTGGAAGTGAATGGATTTGATCATGGTAGGCAGCATGGGTTTGTGCAGGGAAGGTCATGTCTTCCCAAATTGATTGAGTTTTTTTTGAGGAGGTGACAAGAATGATTAATGAGGGAAAGGCAGTGAATGCTGCCAACATAGGGGACTTTAGTAAGGCATTTAATAAGGTATCTCATGGGATCCCAGGTGTATTAACGAGATGGATACAAAACTAACAAATCTTGAAATAGTAAGGATGACAAAAGTATTCTCTGTCATTAATCATCTGAAGCCCACATATCCATAGCTAAATGCAGAAATCTCCCATAAGGTACTGCTGAGAACTTTACCTTTCATTCTCCCAGATTTGTGATCAAAGACCTGGATAAATTTATACCTTGTTGAACAAGGTGTAACTTGTGTTTTAATGGTATACGAAGTTCACGCTGAGCACTCTCACTGGTCCTGAAAAACTAATTGATATTTGTGAAATTTAAAATCTCTTCATTTTATATTTTTTAAAAATCACACTTTTGAAATAAACAAGGTTTCAGAAAAATGCTACACTGTTGCAGTTTCTTCCTTAATGCTGCATGTAAGTCCTATTTTAACCATTATTTACTTTGCTCTCTAAAGCTTTAATTAAAAATGAAAATGCTGACCTTGCTTGATTGCGTTACTGATGCTTGGAGGTCCCTTGATTTGGCACCACATTCAAATAGAACTCAGAAAAAGGGTAATCCATGCCAGAAACAGATCGCTAGATCTTGATATGTAACTTTTTTCAAGGTCAGTGGTTTCACTATCCCTTTGCCAATAACAGTGAAATCTAGCTATGGTAACTCAACAGAAGACATCAATTTTGGTCTCAAAATTTATGTCTTCTGTACATTCACATCCAGCATCTGCAGTCATTGTTTTTACCTATTCCCATCCACCAACTTATCCAAATAAAACATAATAAATGAAACATTTTCATATGTAGCCTTCTACCACCTCAATAGATCCCATAGTGCTTTAAAGCCAGTGAAGCACTTTTGAAGTATATTCATCTTGTAATGTAAAATGTACAATGGCCAATTTGTGTGCAGGAAGATCCCACAGTATTATGATAATGACCAGATATTTTGTTTTTTTGATGTTGATTGAGGAGCAAACGTTGCCATACACAAGGAATAATATTCCTCCTCTTTTATAAAATGGTCCCATGGTATCTTCTCCATTCATGTGAAAGATCAGACAGCACCTTGGTTTAATGCTTGATCTAAAACTTGCATGGTACCTCCAGTAATGCAATACTCTCTCATAATAGCATTGGAGTTTTGGTCTAGATTAATGAGCTCAAAACTGTGGAGTCAAAGGAGCCAACTGGTTTTCAAATAGTGTCTCTCACCTGTAATTGCTGCAGAGTGTGCTGTTCCTACATCCACATGCACAATATTCCCTTCATTAAGGGGGAATGATTGCACAGGAGTGAAAACATGAACTTCTTCAACTTGATTAGAGGCATGAGAATCCTCAGCTGCAGTTAATTTATCCAAACCAAGTTTGTTAAATCTGGAACACATATTTAAAACAATGATAGTTATGTATAATAATAAAAACAAATCAATATAGAAACGTATTTTATGCTTTATCACTGATACGCATACTTCTGACTGAAGGAACAGGCATGCTCTGCAGAAAGGAGCTTCACCCATTGACAGATGCTGGTCAACTACAAAGAACCAAGGTTGATATTGAGGGTTACCATATTATTTGATTCAATCACATACTTATTTGATATACCTGAAACCTATCAATGTGTTTAACAATTTCTAGAACAAGCTACTAAACAATCTCCATTCATCTGGCTTGCAGTGTCCTAACGCATAAATGACAATGAGGTTACTTTGTAGGTATGGCAAATATTTAATAAAGACAATAGAATATTATCACTCATTGCAAGATGAATTGAAAACAAAACAGGGAGGTTATGCTTCAGTCGTACAGTGCATCGATGAAACCATATTTGGAGTACTGCATATAGTATGGGTCTACTTATTTAAGAAAGGGTGTAAATGCATTGGAAGGAGTTCAGTGAAAGTTTACCAAACTAATACTTGGAAGGGCAATTTGTTTTCGAAGGAATGGTTAGATAAGTTAGGCTTTTATTTGCCCGAGTTCAAAAAAGTAAGAGGTGACTTGCTTTAAACATATAAAGATCCTGAAGATCTCAAAAGGGTAGATGTGGAAAGAATGCTTGCTCCTCTGAGAAAATGTACAACTATTCACATTATTTAAAAAAAAGGGACATCCCATTTAAGACAAATGAGGAGATATTTGTCTTTAGAAGTCTTCCCCAAAAGGTAACAGAAGTCTTTGAATACTTTTAAGGCAAATTCTTGATAAGCAAGCGCATGAAAGGTTATCAGGGTAGACAGGAATTCGGAGTATCCAGATCAACCATGGGGCTGCTGAATGGCTGCCTAAGTGGCCTATTTCTGCTCTGATGCTCATATGTAAATGAAAACAGATACCTCTCAGAAGTGACAACAGGTACTAACATAACTCTTCTCAAAACAAGTTAACTCATATTATAGTCAACTGAAATTTTTTGGGAGGCATTGTTGAAGTTTTTTAATTCTAAAGGCCCTGTTACCTGTTACTCCCACAAGCCAAAATGTGATTTTGTGTTGTGAGAATCATTGAACAGTCAATTCCACATAAAATTTTCTGGGCTTCATGTTCTGCAGGTACACACACTTGCTGAGGAGAATTGTGTGACTCCTGAGATTCCAAGCCAAGCCGACCTGCATTGAAATCAGAAAAGAAAATCAAGAGCTAATTGTGTAAGAAATTAAATTCATAAGCATCCCGTATATTGATGCTCTAAGACACTTAAATCTCCGACTTAGCCCCTATTATTTCTCAAGTTTCTTAATAATTCACTTTATAACTTGAAACAAACAGCTGAAAAAGTTTTTTATATCAAAGACTCTTAAAAGAACTGAAAGGTATAAACCATTTAACCATTTTTTGCATTAATTTGTTTTGTTGACCAGGTAAACGTATTGGCATTTTAAAAGATAACTTATGAATCAAAACAATACAAATATGAATCAAATAATAGACAAGTCAACAGACTTAATTATGTTTTTAGTTTGATCAATAATTCACATTTTCAAGCAGTCAAACCAGTTAACTACCAAGGGATTTTATATATATTTGAATCTCACCCCCCCATCTGTGCTGATACAATCAATTGAGGTTAATTGTAGCTTCTGAAAAAGGGTATGAAACAACCATGATTGTTGGCAATGAACAGGAGACAAATGACATCTGAAATGCACAAAAATAGTAAAACAGCTGCATGTTCTTCAAGAGTATAAGAATATGATGTTTACAGGAAAGAAAAGGTGAGCAATATGGAGTGAAGACAGACTTATGCATCCAATGTTTCTTTAAATCTACCAACAATGCAAAGTAGTCACATTTGGTCAAGATTATCTCTTTGGTTTTTCCTCTCTTCCAAGCATGTGTTTAATGGCCGATATCACGCATATAACAAAATCATTTTCTCAGTACTTTGCTGTCAGTATGAGACAGAATTGTAAAATAAAAAGGATCAACATTAATTTAACAGAATTACTATTTCAAGGCCATCAGTGATTAAATTACTGCATTTATGTTGCCCCTTGTGATGAATGTCAAATGACTGAAAGTGCTATCATACGATGCATTACTCTGAAAGGTACCAAACACCAAATAAACAAGCAATGTTGAAGCTTTTCTAAGCACAGCAAGATCAACAAGCTGCAATGAGATTAATAACTATTTAAACTGTGATGTTGGGAGAGGAAAGGAGTTTGGCAGTATAGCTCTTCAGAACAGAAAACAGCACATTTCCTAGACTGCAGCTTGGTCTCAGTAGAAAGCATAATTTATGCAGGCCTCACATTGCAAGTGAGCAACAAGAGGAAAGCCTCCAGTACAAACATCTCATTCCCAGCCAGATGAACTTAGAACATTCTTTTCAAGGTGAAAGCAATTACCCACACTGAATTCGTATTGTGGTAAATGATCAGAATATTAAATGTAACTATCAAATCAGACATTTTATCATCAATAGTTATCAACTATATAATAATGATCAGTCATTCTAGCTTAAAACAACAGCAGAACATTGTTAAAGTCTCCGATGTGGCAACAGTAGGGAAGAAAACTTGGAACTTGTCTGAGGGGAAAGGGGTACTGCCTACACTTAGTTTTCATCCCTTATTCTGCACGTGTGCCATGCCTTCAAAACCTTGCTGTGTCAATTCAGTCAGTCACCATTTATCTGCCTACTTCCACCACTCTTCATTTCTTGAAATTCTTATCCATACTGTGTTCCTTCAGCAACTCATGTGCATGCAGTTTTCAGTTGTGAACCTAACAGGAATTATTTGGTTCTGAAGAGGAACTTTGCCTCATAACCTCTTGTACATACAGAGGAACCTTGATTATCCAAAGGACTCAGGCGGGGAGTATTTCATTCAGTTAATCAAATGTCAGATAATCGAATGCCAGATAACATAGTTTAGCCGAGCATCGGGACCTTCCGATCTTACCAGATAATCTGAAATTCGGATAATCAAATGCCGGATAATCATGGTTCCTCTGTACATATTACGCAGCACTAGAAAGCAAACAGCAGTCAGAACCTAGCTAGTATTTTTCCTCCTTCATCACAGAATGGTGAAATCAAAAGTAGCACTGCTAATGCTGGCCTGACTGGTATCAGCCTGTTCAGTAAGTACCAAGGAGAGAAGTTGGGAATTCCTTAATATGCAGGCACATTTTCATAGTGGGAAGCTCATTTTACCAACTGAGGGTAGGCCATTACATGAATAATTTTTCAAAAATGTTATAATTCATTTCATTTTTGAAACACAAGTGGCACTCTGAGCTCAAAAACCCCCAGCTCGTGAAACCTAAACTCCACAGCAGAACAGAAAATCCCACTCTTGACTCTTGTGTGCTTAATCATTGTTTCCAATCTGGAAGTATCAGGAACCAAAGAAAATGCTTTAGGTTAACTGGTAAAACAAAGCCGGAGGAGATTATTCAAAAATAAAACTCAAAGTTTTTATCATGGACAATACACTACCTGAGAGTGTGATGGAAAGGTTAAATAATAACTTACAAAAATGAAGTGCATATAACATTAAAAGGAAGCATTTGCAGGGCTGAAGAAAGAGCTAGGGAATGGAACTAATGGGTTGCTCCTTCAAAGAACTGGCAAGAGTACAGTGGGCTAAATGGCCATCTTCCGTGCTGTACCACATTATGATTCTAACTGCATTCAAATATACCTATCAGGTGTCTTCTTTAAAGGTGAGCTGTGGGAATGCATTATGACATTGTGTAGTGACAATGGCGTGGTAATGGCTTTCTGCTTTAGGAACGTAGTTCATCTACTATGCAGTCACAAATGGGCATTGTTATTTGCTAAAAACAGTGTGTACAAGTACATATAATTCTGTCCTTAGTGACAGATGGAGAGTCAGTAACAGGGTGACAGCACTGCTCACAGTACCCTGACCATACCTTCAGTACATGGCAAGTACAAGTCTAACAGAATACTTTTGCCTGCCTGTTTACTGTTTGACACACTTACATTAGCCCTTGTGCATTCAGAAATTAGGGCACCTCCGATGTTTGTGTGCTGACCCAGTGTGTGCATGCTACTGAAACTGGCCTACCTCATCTGACAGCAGAATTAAAGATTGTATCAGCAGGAATAAGGAAGCCAATGATCAATGTATAAATAGAAAGGGTCAGTACACATATGCTCAATTTTCCACAATGCAAGCTAAACAAATGCCAATGTAAAAGCAACTATCAACTAAACCACAAGTAGAAAAACTTGTAGTGCGTTGCAATTTAATGCTAGATTCACATCAGTGTTAACAGGCCTTTAGGTTTTACACCACAATTTTATTCTAAAGACAACTCCACACCAGCTTCATTTGCTAACAGAAGCTTAAATTTTGGAAGGAAGGATGCTTAAAAGCTTGAGGCAGAAGTGATGCTCACCAAGCAGGAGGCAACAACAAAAACTGGAACTGTTAAGGGAAGTGAGAAAGACTTGTTAAAGAGGAGGATGTTTAGAAGGTTTTTGAAAGCAGAGTCGGAAGTGACAAACTGCAGGATTAGAACTGAATTGCAGAAGTCAACTGTGGAACAGTTACAAATTGGTTAAAAAGACATAGGAACAAAGGAGAGAAGTAAGCCATTCAGTCCCTATCAAGCCTGCTCTGTTATTCTAAACTACCACATCACTGTTTTCCATTCATTCTACCCTTTGCAGAACTTTGTAACTTTCAGTTAGATCACCTATCATTCTTCTAACCTCCTGAAAATACAGGCCCAGTGTGCTCCTAAAACAGACCAGCCACCCCAAGAATCAATCTGGTAAACCTCTGATGTATCCTTTCTACAGCAAATATATTATACCTTAGCTAAAAGGACCTAATGCATTACAGGGACTAAAATGTATTTACATATAATATTCTTTAATCTAAAAATGCAAAACAATTTTGATAATTTACATTAAATTAAAGACAGCATTAAAATACAGATCAATAATAGATAAGTCATCTGGAAGTATATCTTTTAAATATTTTCATCCATGGTTAATTTGCACCAATAATCATTATTAATTCACTTAATATGATGCAATTCCATTTTACATTAAACAGATTGATATATGCATTCATTGTGATGTTATGCTTAGAATTTCCCCCAGTGAGAAGAATGTTGTTACTTCAACAAAGCTCACAATTAAATAATTAAAAACTCTTCAGAACTTTTAAAACAATTCATTTACATGTCTAAAAATTTAAGCGAGGTGGCTCAGTGGTTAGCACTGCTGCCTCACAGCGCCAGGGACCCAGGTTCAATTCCAGCCTCGGGCGACTGTCTGTGTGGAGTTTGCACACTCTCCCAGTGTCTGCGTGGGTTCCACCGGGTGCTTTGGTTTCCTCCCACAGTCCAAAGATGTGCAAATTAGATGGATTGGTCATGCTAAATTGCCCATAATGTATAGGGAATGTGTAGATTAAGTGCATTAGCCTTGGGAAATATAGAGGGATGGGTCTGGGTGGGACACTCTTCAGAGGGTAGGTGTAGGTTTTTTGGGCTAAATGGCCAGTTTCCACACTGTAGGTATTCTATTCTATTCTATTCTATTTTTGCTCCATTCAAATTGAGACTAAGATAGTTCAGGTTGTAACCTGCCAAGCTTGCAAGCTTGCAAACAAATCTCATTGAAGTCCACAATTTAGCATTCCATCATGTCAAGAAAAAAGCATAACTACAAGGGTCATAAAAATTCATCCATGTGTAGCATTACATGGTCATGTCAAGTAGATTTCTTGGCTCAAAGGCAAAGGAACAATGCATGGTCTATCTGACCACATCAAATGCTGCAAGACTGAAATTCTGTCAAGGTCAATGTTGGATTAGTTGGGCAATTGCTGAAAAGGGACCTTCATTTACCAGCAAACTTTCAGAAAATTGTGTTAAATCTAAGAGAAAGTGATTGAACATTATACAGGTTTTTATAGAAGTTTTATATTTCAAATACAAAAAATTCTCACCATTGTCTCCTCTTCCCCAAGAGAACACTTCACGGTCATTGGTTGCTGCCAAAACATGTGATGCCCCACATGAAACCTGGGCAATCTCATATCCGAGCAGTGCCTCAACAATTTTGGGCTGTGGGGATGGATACAGAAACAAAAATACCTCAACACATTAAGTGCAAAATGCAATGTTCTACTGATTTTTGAACAAACTAGATATGCTTGTTTGGCCTCTCCAAGAAGAACTTTTCTTTTGCAGAAACCATCAAAAGTGCTGCTATAGTCAATGCAAGAAACTGTTTCTTTAAAGTATATTAGTTTGTCACTTGTTGTCATTATTTCTCCTCACTCCTTTTCCTGAACAGACAATAACTGGAAGTCTGGATATAATTCCACAGGTAGTAGGTAT
The DNA here is from genome assembly GCF_004010195.1 of Chiloscyllium plagiosum. Classification (NCBI taxonomy): domain Eukaryota; kingdom Metazoa; phylum Chordata; class Chondrichthyes; order Orectolobiformes; family Hemiscylliidae; genus Chiloscyllium; species Chiloscyllium plagiosum. The sequence goes on along the minus strand of NC_057737.1, from coordinate 15,330,437 downwards.
CCATTGGTCTCTTATGTAAGTGTCTGCATTTGAGTGTAATCCATAATGACAATTGCAATTATGCACAACTTATGCACTGCTTGCTAGAACCACGTAAAACATGGTTAAAGAGATAGGTTTCAATTCTTACAGAAATAAATGGTAAAGAAAGGTTTACAGAAATAAATCCAAAAAATTACAGCTTAGGCAGCTAAAGGTGTAGCTGCCTATGTGGAATAATGGCATAGAGTATGGATAGGCTGTTCTGTAAGGCAGCTTCATGACTAAGTCTGAGTGCTAAATGGCAACTTCATCAACAGAGCTACAGCACAGCAAAAACTCAGATATTCAGGAAAGGAAAAAGGGAGATATAGCAAGGAAACAAAAGCTATAAGCATAAATGAAAAGAGGTGTGGAAGAAAATTCAACTTACCTGTGTGACATCATTGAAAGTGCCATGACCTAAACAACCGCTGCTACCATTTCCAAATGACATTATTATCCCTCTATCTGAAAAAGAATTAATTGTGCAAATGTGTAAAACACAGATTAAACATTAAAAATGACCTAAACAGGAAAGTCTTCTTCTACATATTTAACACCATACTGCTGAAAAAATACACATTTTGTCTAAGCTTTTTTGCTCTGATCAAGACAATTTACAAGAAAAACTAAAGTAAGGAGAAAAAAAATTTATACTATGCAAGAGTGGTTGACAATCAGATTCTGACTGATAGAGGCATTGACACAGAGATGCACCAGTTACATAATGACTAACAGTTAACTGCCAAACTTTATTTAGATATTAAACCAGGAAGGTTGACTCTGATTAGCCAAGACATTGGCCTGAGAAATGAACCATTTTTGCTGTCACTTATTTTGTTGTATTGAAACAGGCAAGCATGTGTACATGTTCTGTGTATTAATACATGTAGCTTCCAGCACATACAAATATGCCATAGTTCAAGTTCAAATGACTATCTTATATTGGTTTGGATTTTACGAGTCCATCAACATTATTTTCAAGCATTAGAAACAGCTGAAGCAACTATATATTGCCTATTCTCTTCTTCTGGATATAATCTTCATTTTCTTCAAGTCGTCTGAACTGCATATCTTTACCCTCTGAACTCTAATGGCTCTGTCTTATCTTATATAGTTCAACCAGAAGTTAGTTTCCAATCTCAGTTTCACTCTTAGTTTCCTTGACAATTAGAAGTATTAAGTATTTATTTTCTCAGTTGGGGTCTGGCTCAAGAAAATACAAGCTTTGGCCACAGATTTCATCTTGCTATATGCTGCATTTCTGTATCTCTCATAGGAATAACTGAACAGGAGAAATTGCAACCCAGGCTATTCTAAATTCCAAGGCCAACTGCCAGCTTCCCACTGCCATCTCATCCATGGTGAAGAAACTGAACTCAGATCTAGGAACAAAATATACCTAGAGTTGTGATATTCTAATCTGAGTCAACAGGAGGTTTTAGTACAATATTAAGCTTGATTAAGCAAATTGGATTTCCACCAATTTGGTGGCAATATTTTCAGAATTTGAAAAGTTGCAGTTTCAAAACAGGTACTATTCGAGCGGAACTTCAATTTGTGCAAGGCAACAGTGATTTCTCTATTATTGAAATGCAGAAGTACTACTGTGCCAAAGCATTTATTGCAAAAGCGAGATTTATATGTGAAGTATATTGAAGTACTAATGTTTCAGCAAAAACATTTGGGTTTCTAAGAAAAAACTGCAATGAGTAAAACAAATGAATAAAAACTACTGCGGCAACAATAACCTGCACTGTGTCTAGATTGTGCTATACAGTTGGTTCTACTATAACACGGTAGTACTGTTCTCATGTAATCCCACGTTGTAAGAAAATCACATAATAGCAGCACCGTTTAAACTAATGGGGCTGGAATCGCATTATAACCAATACACGCTTTAAAAGTTTGCGCTTCAGAAACAGTGTCTCCAATTCATCAATCGTGTTAAAGCGAATTTGCATTAATGAAACGCGCGTTATAGCAGAATGACTGTTTGAAACTACTTGAACAGAAAGGAAAGAAAGGCTTGCAGTTATATAACATTTCATCACCACTGGACCACTTTACATGAAGCACTTTAGAAGTGTTGATCCTATTATATGAAATGCAACAGCCAATTTGTGATGGCAAATTCCCACAGATAGCAATGTGAAAATGATCAGATAATCCACCATTATGATGCTCAATGAAATATAAATATTGGACAGGACACCAGGAATAAACCCCTTGCTCTTCTTCAAATTGGCACTGTGGATTATTTTACATCTATTTGAGCTGACAGATAGATCTCGGTTCAATGTCTCATAGAGACAGTGCTACCAGTAATGCAGTACTCCTTAAGTACTGCACTGAAGTAAGCCCAAATTATTAAATCTTTTTAGTGCAAAACAAGTATTTTAGTCACCTGCATTATCCTACCTGTAAGACATGCTGTAAAAAGGTCTCCACAAGAGACATGCTTGATTGCCACTCCAGACTGACCTTCTAGAAACCTAGAGATAAACTGGGGCTGGGTCTGCTCTAAGGAACCAGGGAGAGATATATCTCCAGTACCTACAGGAGAAGCCTGAAAAAAAAGTAGGGTCAGTTAGAAGCAGTTTAAGCACTAATTAAGGTGCTGTGTATTATCAAATTTTATTGAATTCTGGGAGAGTAACATCACATTAACTTCTTGTGTACACTGTTTTCACTTAACAATTACTCAAAATACAGAAATAATGGGAAATCAATCAGGCATCTGGAGGATTGTGTGAAGAAACAGTGGTTATCTGCTCTGAAGAAAAATGAAACTTGAAACATTGTGCTAAATCTTACTGTATGTTGGCAAAGTTTAATTTTTATTGAGTTCCATGGCGGGCTTCTCTCTATAGTGCTTAGTGTGTTTTCTTGCACTATCATCCCAAATTCACCTCATTAGCTACTTACCCTGTTTCGCTATGGCAGGAGAAAGTGAGGACTGCAGATGCTGGAGATCAGAGCTGAAAATGTGTTGCTGGGAAAGCGCAGCAGGTCAGGCAGCATCCAAGGAGTATCAGGATTCCTGAAGAAGAGCTCATGCCCGAAACATCGATTCTCCTGCTCCTTGGATGCTGCCTGACCTGCTGCGCTTTTCCAGCAACACATTTTCAGCTCTGTTTAGCTATGATGACTCTTTCATTCAATGCTAGCTCAATTTGCCCACTCATTGTTGGTCAGTACTTGCCATTGTTGGGATATCCCAGGATACACCTGCACCTCGGCACAGTGCAACCTTTAGAAGAGCATCTCACACCTGGCCAAGCACTGGTAAGTCTGGAGTTACCTGTATGTTTACAGAGATTCATTCCAGCTATGGCTGAGAAGGCAAAATTAGGTCTCAACTGCGTGAATAGGGATCAGGTCATCTGAGCGGAGGGTATGCTACAGAGGAGGGAGGTCCTCTTTCCTCAGGAGTGGCCATGATTCAGAGCCAAAATTAGAGTGGTGCTAGAAAAGCACAACAGGTCAGGCAGCATCCGAGGAGCAGAAAAATCGACATTTCAGGCAAAAGCCCTTCATCAAGAATTAGGAATGATATCAGATCCTGCCAGCTTGGCCCAAGGTTGCCACCCAGATCAGGGCAGACTCCATGATCCAGGGGAATACCCTGCAATACAGAAAGAAGGTCAGTCATCTTCTCTGAGCCGCCAGGCTAAGTGCCACCATCTTCTTCCTATTGCTTCACAGTACCTTTACTACCGCACCCAGCTCCTGCCAAGACTCAAGCTCTCTTATTCCTCATTATTGGATGCAACAACCTTCCTTATTTGCTTCTACCTACTCCAAACCTCCAATGCACCCTCCCCATCCCATTAACCCTGCATGCTGTTTGTACCATCACACCTTGGTCACTTCACCACCTTTCCCCATCTGCACCAGCACTAACAGGTGTGCTACTTACTTTCATCTCAATCAATCCTTCCCTTTTTGACTTCACAAAAGAAAATGGACCATAACAGGACAAAAAGAGCCTGGGTGGTAGTCAGGTGTTGGATATTTGACTCCTAACTTCCAATGAGGGGAGAAGATCCGGGCTCGGGCAGCAAATACCAGGACTGCTCCTGTGGGATGCCGAAATTGCCATAACCCAATAACCAAATAAGAAGCTACTCTCCAATTACTACCACTGGGCATTTAATGTTAACATGCCACAATTCTTACCTCTTGTTAGCTTTCATTCTCTCCTTGTCTCCTGCAAACAACAGGAATATGTTCATGGTGTCTGCCATCAAGAGGTGCACCCCACAGACATGCTGCCTTCTACCTCTGAGAAGACAGCACAGATTCCTCAAAGGAAACACTGGCAAGGCTCACAACTGGCATCACCCAACAACTCAGATGCTGATACTTCAATGGGCATTTTATCTAGATTAGATTCAGGAACAACAGCTGGTGAGCGCTTAGAGTCATAAAGATGTACAGCACAGAAACAGACCTTCGGTCCAACTCGTCCATGCCAACCAGATATTCTAAATTAATTTAGTCCCATTTGCCAACATTTGGCTGATATCCACTAAACACATCCTATTCACATACCCATTCAGATACCTTTTAAATGTTGTAATTGTACTCACCTCCACCACTCCCTCTGGCAGCTCATTCCATGTATGCACTACTCTTTGCATGAAAAGGTTGCCCCTTAGGTCCCTTATAAATTTTTTCCCTCTCACCTTAAACCAATGCCCTCTAGTTTTGGACTCCCCCACCCATGCGTGCCCTTTATGATTTTAAAAACCTCTGTAAGGTCACTCTCCAGGGAAAATAGCACCAGCTTATTCAGTCTCTCCCTATAGCTCAAACCCTCCAACACTGACAACACCTTTGTAAATCTTTTTCACTGTCATGACTTCACGACTGGCCGAGGAAGGAAATACACAAGTTGCTGGCAGTTAACGGACTGCAAGAAACCAGGCACCTTCTCAGTCCCAGATAGGAGAGGACCTCATGCTGTTGGCAATCAGTCTGACATGCACAATCAGACACAGAACAACATGAAGATTTGTTAGGGGCTCTGGGCAAGATAAAACAAAGACTGCAGGACTGCAGCAACGTGGTTGGGACCATGCTGCCTCAGGCATGTGGCTATAGTTCCCTCCTTGGACAGGTTGGTAGCCTCCATGGAAAGACAGGTCCAGGATCCCAAGAGTCTGCTGGATATACACACAGAGCTGTACTGCGTTGACCTAACCATTAGTACTCATCAACAATGGCAAGATGATAGGATGAGGAGGAACCATCAGCGCACTCTAGGTGCCTTTACTCACAAGGAATCACGACCATGTCAACAAACACATAGTCTGAGAAGGTAAGAGATACTTGCTCCCGAGAAGCCTCTTCTCAGGACACACAAGACTTGGCCAGTTTTCCAATTCCACCCTGCCTGCTAGCCTTAGCCTTGGGAGGTCAAGCTGAGAAAGGTGCACTTGCCTCTGGGCAGGAAATACTCAGCATGTATGGGCCTTCTAGACAAAAGTGAACCCAGAGTCACCCAATCAAACCTTCAAGGCAAATAGGCTTCACTATAGGCCAGGCTTCCTCCATCCAGGTGCAAATCCCAGGACTGCATTCAGACATAGTGACAGAAAAAGAAGAAAGTCAATATTCCAAGGGCACGTAAGTGACATGGACGATAAGTCACAGTAAATACACTAACATATCTGTAAATATAAACTTTCTTTTCACCATCAGGTATGAGTGTCCCTGGCTAGCTGGTACTACAACACTGAAGGTACAGGGCTAACTGCCTTTAGTGTGACATGATGTTCCATGGTCCAAGTTGTGAAGTGAGAAGCTCCTGCATGCAGTGAGTAAATCACAAGAGACTGCTACTTTGGCAACTATGCTCATCTTTCAAAGTAGATAAACATTGCTACTACATCACATACATGAGTGGTATTCCTTCATTATTTCTACAAGATATGTTCAGGAGTACTTGGGGTAAAGAATTTGACTGAACATGGTAGACCAAAGACTAGGGATCACAAAGCACGAAGAGCTTACATCTGTGTTTCACCATCAGCATATGGATGTCTGTGTAATGCTGTTGCCCTTTGAAGGGGCTCACATTGTTAGAACCTGAAGCCCCTTCTGTCATAGGAAAAGGTCCTTAATCCACCCACTCATTGCATCCAGCCATTTTCATCTTCATTGTGCACTTTTTACAGCACGAAGGAAGGTAACAACACTGAGTCTCAGGCTCCAGATCTGTCTCTTGGAGAACCCCAAACCTAAACATCCCCTCCCTTGTAACAGGGTGTTCTTTACCATCGAGAACACCCCCAAACTTTCACAAGACCCTTTTCCCTGTCATGCTCTACCATCTTGAGATGTCCTCCTCTTCAATATGGTAATTCATTCCACATGCCAGCATTCTAACTTAATATCAACAATTAAGTTTCCTAATCTCCCTCCTAGAATTCCCTCTAAATGTTTAGAGGATGCTTCCGCCGGACTGGCCATTGCCCACTCTCTTGAGTATCTTAGCTAGACACCTCTGAATAAAGAATGACCAGACCCTCGAATGACACCAGTATACCACCCTATTTCTTCTATTTCACCAGAGTGTTTGCACAAGATCCAGGGGGCTGACCTTAGCCCATTCCCAAACAGCAGAGATCTGGACACCTAGATCATGATGCCCCAACCAGCCAACTAACAATGCCCAAACCCCTAGACTGATATCGGAGGCTGCCATTTACTTACAGTGCCAGGACCCCCTGACTGACAGGTGTCTCCCTAGACTTGAGTAAGAACTTGAGTCATGGCCACGTGTTTTGACATGTATGCATATTGTGCAGACATCATATTGACAGAAAAGTGTGCCGTACTGCAATATGTCCACACTCTCAACTAATGACAACTGACAAGCACGTCAAACTGCCTGTTTTGTGCCTATGATAAACTGTAAGGCCAGACAGAAATACAGTGAACCTTTAAAGTGAGATTGAGGGAATGAACCACTGTAAGGCAAAGCAAGGCAGGGATGCTACATGCATCCAGATAGGCATCAAGCACTAAAAGAGCAAGCGGGCAACTACAAGATGAAGCCTGGTCAAGTCTGTGTCAACTGCCTGTTTCTGTGCACAAAAGGTCCCTAAAGCAGCAGTGTAATGAAAGGTGCCAGTGCATTCCAAAGTGCAGCATGGTAGTACAGAAATATATTGTCAATGGATTGGGAATGTGCCATGATGATGGAGACAGGATGTCATATGTCAGGTGGCAGCATTCACGAACATGGGGTGCATGCAGTCACTGTCCATCGACTGTGCCCTGCCATGAGATGTTGATGCCAGGTGTCCAAGATGGAGGTGCACAGGGGCTGTAGTCGCCAGGTACTCATTCTGATTTTCATGCTGAGAATTGTCGATGTCAAGTTTCTTTCTGGCAATTGGTAGAATAGGAGAGTGCACATTAAGGAGGCAGGATTAGTAATAATGAGGGATGATAATGAGGAATCATCACCACTCACTATCAAGAATCTCGTCACAATATCTAGATCTTAGTTGAAAAACATGACTTGTTCCAGACATCGAACTTGCGTAGCTTTTCACACAATTTCTCACATTTTTCACAAAGTTTACATCATTCAGTGTCTGGGAAGATTCTGCCCATAAACTCTTCTGCCCTCTTCACAAATGCCAGTAAACCTGCACAGTACTTCAGCACTATTTAAACTTATAGATTTCCAAACCATCAGTATCTTGTTTTTATATCAGGAAAACTTGTGGACATGCAGTGAAATAACATCATTATTTTAACTCTAACTTCCAATTAGGCTCCTGGTGACATTATTGCCCACAGGTATTCCTAACCAGTTGATCAGAGTGGGCCAGACGTGCAGTGTGAGAATGACACAGATGTTTTATCCACTGATTCATTTGCTTCCTTATGAAGAAATACCTGCTCTCACAAATTTATTGTTCAGAAAATCCTGCAGCCTTCTTTACATTTACAAACACAGACTTGGTGACCGCTTTGCAGAAGGTCTATGCTCTGTCTGTAGGAATAACTCTGACCTTCCAGTGATTTGCTATTTCAATAAACCACCTTTCTCTCATGTTAACATTTCTGTCATGGGCCCATTGCAATGTTCCAATGAATTTCAATGCAAGTTTGAATTAGATATTTTACATTCTCAAGGTCTCAATATTGAATTCTATAACTTTAGAAACTGACCGCATAATGTCTGTTCTCAACTTTTCCTTGCTCTCCTTCCCCTCTCCCCACAGCCTTGTCTTGTTTGTGTCTCATTTACTTTGCTATCTGTACAGAGGACTCATTTCACCCTTCACAGCTTAATTTATAACTCTTACACATCTCAGACCTTTGAATGGACCCCTTAAATGATAATGTTGATTCCTTTTTGCGCATTCTCAGCAAATTGTATCCTGCATTGTGTTCTGTCACTCTGATGCACTTATATACTACAATCTGCCTGTAAATCATGATAGACAACACTTTTGACTGTATCTTGGGCCACATGATAATAATAAAGCAAATTAAATCAAATTAAATCTCCTTTTCTCTTTCTCCACTATTAACAACACCTTTTTCCTCCACACTGGGCCTCAGCCTCTGTCAAAATTAAAAAAATTCCAGCACCTTTCTGTCCTGAAGAACATCAACATAAAACATTAGCTCTGTTTCTCTCTCCACAGATACTGTCAAACCTGCTGGAGTTTCTCCAGCCATCTCTGTGCTATTTCAGATTTTGAGCATCTGCAGTATCTTGCCTTTATGGCGAATTCTGCTGTATGCTCCATCAATATCTAGGCATTGCTTTCTGACACAAGTAATGTTCCCCTAATTGAAAAAAATACCCCGGGGCCTGATGAGATCTATCTCAAATACTGAGGAAGGCAAGGGAGGAGATAGATGGGATCTTGACAGAGACCTTTGTATCCTCTTGTTGTTGTTCCTTTGTTTAAAAAGACCAACAGGGAAAACCCACAAAATTATAGGCTAACGAGCCCTACATCAGTGCCAGGAAAACTAATGGAGAAGATTCTTAAGGGCAGTATTCACTCACATTTGGGAAAGAATGGACTTATTAGGGATAGTCAGCCTGGCTTTATGGAGGGAGGGTCTTGTCTCACAAATTTGAGTGAATTTTTTAAGGAAATGACAAAGATGATTGATGAGGCGACGACAGTGGATGTTGTCTATCAAGGAATTTATTCAAGCATTTGACAAGGTTCCTCACTGCAGGTTGGTCCAGAAGTTTAAATCACATGGGATCCATGGTTAGTTAGTTAATTGGATACAAAACTGGCTTGTCATACAAGACAGAGGAAAATTGTGGAGGGATATTTTTCTGACTGGAGGTCTGTGACCAGTGGTGTTCTGCAAAGATTAGTGCTAGGACATCATTTTTTTGTAATATATATCATTTGATGAAAACGAAGGTGGCCTGGTTAGTAAGTTTGTGGATAACAAAAATTGGAGGTGTTGTGGATAGTGAGAAAGATTGTCAAAGGATATAGAAGGACAAAGATCAGTTGCAAAGTTGGGCGGTGAAATGGCAGATGGAATTTAATCACGGACCATAAAGGGTGGCAAATGAAGTTGCAGCTGGACAAAGCTTTAGATAGACCACATATGGAGTAGCATGTGCATTTCTGGTTGCCACACAATAGGAAGAATGTGGGGGCTTTGGAGAGGGTACAAAAGAACTTTATCAGGATGCTACCTGAATTGGTGTATTTTAGCTATAAGGAGACTTGGATTGTTCTCGCTGCAAATTCAGAGGCTGAAGGGTGACCTGATGGAAGTATTTAAAATTATGAGAGGCAAGAATAGGGTAGATGGTGAAAGTTTTTTGTTCCCCAGGGTGGCAACATCAAATAATTGGGGATACAGGTTTAAGGTGAAAGGGTGAAACTTTAAAAGAGATGTGCAAGGCTTTTGTGTTTTACATAAAGAGTGGTAGGTGCCTGGAATGTTCTGCCAGTGGAGATGTTAGAAGCCGATATGATAGCAACAATTAAAAAGCAGTCACATGACAAGCAGGGAATAGAGGAACTTGGCCGATGTGCAAGTAGATGGGATTAACTGGGAGTGGCAATGTGATCAGATGTGGAGGATCAAAGGGCCTGTTTCTGTTGTGTACTGCTCTATGTTCTTTGTTCCGAGCTGATGATTTTATACAATTTGTAGACTATAAATAATTTTCATTTTACAAATTCAAAAATACAATTACATTCTACATGGTGGCACAGTGGTTAGCACTGCTGCCACACAGCACCAGGGACCTGGGTTCGATTCCAAACTCAGGCGACTGTCTGTGTGGAGTTTGCATTCTCCCCGAGTCTGCGTGGGTTTCCTCCGGGTGCTCTGGTTTCCTCCCACAATCCAAACATGTGCAGGTCAGGTGAACTGTCCAAGCTAAAATGCCCATAGCGTTCAGGAGTGTGTAGGTTGGGTGCATTAGTCACGGGTAAATATAGGGTAGGGGAATGGGTCTGGGTGGGTTACTCCTTGGAGGGTCAGTGTGGACTTGTTGGACTGAAGGACCTGTTTGCACACTGTTGGGATTTAAGTTCTATTCAGACTTAAAGACTTGTATACATTGCATACAAGTGATTTGGCCCAAACTACCTATACAAGTGTTTATACTTCAGATAGGCATTTCCTATTCTTTCATTGTATCATTCTTCTTCCATAAATTTCATAAAGTGCTTTGATTAGATGATATAACACGCAAGGCATAATTTTAGATTTCTGGCATTGTTTGAGGGAAATGGCATGAACTCTTTGCACTTTGTTGAATTGCCCAATTAGCTTTTTGGCATTTAACTGAACCACCAGAATGGGTAGGCAGTCTAACGCCACTTCTGAGTGTCATTATCTCTGAAGATGGAAAACTCTTTTAGAGGAATTAAGGGCTACGGGGAGAACGCTGGTAAGTGGAGCTGAAATGCGCATCAGCCATGATTGAATGGCGGAGTGGACTCGATGGGCCGAATGGCCTTACTTCCACTCCTATGTCTTATGGTCTCTTTCACGATTATGTTCACACTCTGCAAGGGTGTTTGAATCTAGAATATCGTACGCTTACTCGCTTTAAGTGCTGGTAACTATAATTTACATTTTATCACAAGACTTTCTTTATCTCTTCGACACAACTGCATTTGCAACTTTTTCTAAAACTTACCTCCCACATGATAAGTCGTCCTGATCTGGTCACTCCTGCCTTTTGAGTTCTCCCAGCAGAGACCTGCACTACCTCAGTGTTGAGCATTGGCAGCCTGAGAGGAGAAATTATTCCGCTCCCCCAAGTATACACAGTGGAAAGGGGAAGAGGTATCCCTGACTTACTGGAGTTTGTAAGGAATCCACCTGTCATCACAGAAAATACAAGGAGAATGTAATATTCTGTTTAAATACATTGCAATTACAATATTTTGACTAATATAAATATATTTTAGATCAATATATTTAATACATGATAAAACATGAATGAATCTTGCCAGTGAATCTAGGTGGGAAGAAGTGCAATATTTTCTGAAGTTGCAGTGACATTGGGGTTATTGCTGCTACACTAAATAATGTTGCTCTTCTCAATTATATGATCTCTGCTATGGAAATACAATCTCAGATTTTAGAGATCATACAAAATTATGTAGCATGTTTAATTATGAAGAAGATTGTAAGTTATTTCAAAAGATATGTTCAGATGAGGAATGACTCTTGGTCCCCCTTTGCCACATTTGTGTTTCCTAAATTACTCCATTACTTATGCTTCCATTAATCTGCTTTACAGATATTCCAACTTCTGAAAATACTGGGGAAATAAAAAAAATCTGGCACAGGTTCTAAATTCGCTTTCTTTTTACAATTTAAATCTTTGTTTCCACCACTTCCATTCTACCTTAACAATTTCATATGAAACAGTTGACAGAATGGAATGCTATCTAATGCAATTCCTGAAGATTGCCTCTAAAATGGCAGATTTCATGGCTAAAAAGCCCGTCGCTCAGGCCTTTTCTCACAATTCAGATTCCTGAATTTGAATGTCTCCTGTTCACCCAAATCAAGAATTGAATATTGTACAATCTGACCAAAATAATAGTCCTGTTTGATCACAATATCCTCTGATTTGTGTCCTGTTCTCTGGTTATCTAGCTCAGTATTCTGTCCTACTTCAGAAAATCAGAGCAAAATTGGAAGATTGTAAAGATCAATACCTGATTAATAGAGGAAAATTTAAGATAAAACTATCTCTGAGAAAAAATAAAGAATTGAACAGTAAATCCTTTTGTGGGAGTAGAGGTGAAGGCAGATTATCTATTGATCCTGAAAAACTACTTTCAAAGGATGTGGACTACCTTCATGGCCCAAAATCCACTCAGATTTAATCCTTCTCACTATATGTCTGCAGCCAATGTTCTCCTTCTCCCTCACTGCACTTCCACGTGACCATGTACATGCAGTGTGCACATACAGAATTAAACTAAGACTATCTCAAATGACACACTTTACCCAGCCAAAATGGAGATTATAGAGAAACTCCCCTCATTGTCAATAATGTCTGGAATTGATTTTATGTCGATAACATGTATAATGAAATTATCCTCAAATCACTGTATTCTGCTGGAAAAATAAATCTGTTTTTATTTGGAGACTTTGGTGCAGTTGTCATGAGTTCAGTTTGCTGCAGTCCATAGAATCTACACAGAAAAACACAATCTTCATTTGCTGACCAAATAAACTTTGTTGTAAAATAGACAGTTTGCTGGTAATAGTGCCATGAATATCACCCCACCTGCAACATACTAACAGTAGACTCAAAAGTCACATCAAAATCAAATGCCTATAAATTAGACATGGCACACCTCTGTATCCCTCTGCACAAATTACTCGCAGGCATTGCTCAGAGCAAAAGACCAATATGAACATGTCTCTGCATCACAATATTACCTGTCAGTAAATAACATGTAACTACCAGACGTGTATAATTTTCTATTCCAGGTATCAGCTGGATCTCATCCAAAAAGAGTCAATAGAAATGCATCCCACCCAGACCATATCTCAATAGGGAGCATTCTTAACATAGCAGAAATATGTTAGAAGACAGTTAAAATTGCACAATTCAAATTATGAACACAGTGGGTGTGAGAGTCAAGAGAAGGAAAAGAGTAGGACATGGCTGTGCAATGGATGCAGTGCTCATCCACACTAATGAGTATGAGTCCTAAACCCTGTCAGTTTATGAAAGTAAATTCAATAAATTTGATGATGATTGGCTGGGTAGCTGTGAAATCTGTTGAGTTGTCATTAAAACCTAATCGCTTGTAAATGTCTTTCATCTGACCTCCTATAACTCAATGTTCCATCTTATAGTCTAGCAAACTACTCAATTAAAAACAAAATCACTGAGATGCCCATCATCGTTCTTTCAGGGCAACTGGGGATGAGTAATCAATACTAACAAAGAATAAAGAAAAGGTGCTAAAATGAAGAAAGGCATATAAACATTGCTCTGGTACAGTAGGATGTATTTAGCCAACTGCTGCTAGAGATCGCTAATTTTGAATGAAACAGTTCCCCTTCCAGGACAGCTTTCCTTACCTCTTGACCTAGCACTGTTTACCCTTCCACCAGTCCGCCTGTGTGAAGCAGGTGCAACTGTCGATAATGGTTTTTCAATTCTGTCAAGATCAAATTGGAGCCTGCTTTAATTTCCACTCATTCCCCCCGATAAACTCATTATTACAGTTGTACATGTGAAATTATTATTGTAAAATTCCTCCATTTTCACTGAATGTTTTTCAAAAGCATCATTAAAAAAGTACATAAAACACCTGCATATTCAGGATGTGAACTAGTCCAGGCCACTTACCTCCTCATTTTGACACTGCCAATGTCAGTGTAGAGATTCAGAAGAGCCCGGATGCAAATTGGCTGAGCCATTATCTCACTGAGCTGTGGGCGTTTGGATGGGTCAAGGCTCAACATGTTCAGGATCAGCTGGCGCAGCTCGGGACTGTACTGGTCAGATATGGGGGCAAATGTACCACTCATGATCTTCAGCACCAAAGCTGGCAGATTCTGAAAAGGTAGTCAAAATTGAATAGATGTCAAAGCACCTTGCAGAATTTCTTTCCATTCATTTAACTAAAGCTTCAGTGGAAAAATGAAATCTCAGCATGTTGCAAAATTCCAGCAATCCCAACAACCTCCATTAAATAACTCTATTGAAATATCAAAGTTATCCTGGTGATATTAGATTTGATTAGATTAGATTACAGTGTGGAAACAGGCCCTTCGGCCCAACAAGTCCACACCGACCCGCCGAAGCGAAACCCACCCATACATTTACCTGTCAGTAAATAACATGTAACTACCAGACGTGTATAATTTTCTATTCCAGGTATCAGCTGGATCTCATCCAAAAAGAGTCAATAGAAATGCATCCCACCCAGACCATATCTCAATAGGGAGCATTCTTAACATAGCAGAAATATGTTAGAAGACAGTTAAAATTGCACAATTCAAATTATGAACACAGTGGGTGTGAGAGTGGGGAGAAGGAAAAGAGTAGGACATGGCTGTGCAATGGATGCAGTGCTCATCCACACTAATGAGTATGAGTCCTAAACCCTGTCAGTTTATGAAAGTAAATTCAATAAATTTGATGATGATTGGCTGGGTAGCTGTGAAATCTGTTGAGTTGTCATTAAAACCTAATCGCTTGTAAATGTCTTTCATCTGGGAGAACGTGCAAACTCCACACAGTCGCCTGAGGCGGGAATTGAACCCGGGTCTCTGGTGCTGTGAGGCAGCAGTGCTAACCACTGCGCCACCGTGCCGCCCATATAGCATTCTATATTTTCTTCCAATAGTATACAAATGTCATAGCCAACATTAAGATGCATTAAATACACCCACAGAAATCAACATCTTCACAGGAGTTATTTGGTCAGCCTGATTGTGGAGATGTCTCTTAGGTCTCACCACTGGCATTACATTACCTTCCATTTATCAGCCCTTTTAACATAAAAATCTTCCAGAATCTCTACCGAGATTTTTAATGTAAAATCTTTATTACCTCGATATGCCTTTTCACTTCCTCTCATCTTGCCAAAAGCATTTTATTATAACTTCAAAAAATGAAATGAGTCAAAGTGTTACATTTCGCGTATCTCAGCAAATAGCACTGACCTTTCTCGTTCTGATTTCCATTTTCTTCCTCATTAGTAACAATATCTTTAACAGTTTCAAGATTAACAGAATGTCAGTCAT
The DNA here is from genome assembly GCF_004010195.1 of Chiloscyllium plagiosum. Lineage (NCBI taxonomy): Eukaryota > Metazoa > Chordata > Chondrichthyes > Orectolobiformes > Hemiscylliidae > Chiloscyllium > Chiloscyllium plagiosum. The sequence continues at coordinate 15,315,152 of NC_057737.1, read as the reverse complement.
ATGCAATCTGACACTGGTCGTCCCAATCAGCTGCCAATATCATCTAAAGACAAAGTCTTCAGCATGTGTAACCTCATCATTCATCTGTTTCACCACTTCCAATAATTTTTATTACTTTGAAGATACTTTTCTTTACTCCTATATATATATTGCAAGACAAAACTTTTGAGTATCTGAGAATATATATTATCCACCAGGAGTAGTAGTAATGTCACTGGACTAGTAACTTGAGGATAATGTTCCAGGAACACAGGATTTGAACCCCACAATGGCAGATGGTGACATTCAAATTCAATAAATATCTAGCCTAATGGCAATCATATCAAACACTGTCGATTGTGGTAAAATCCCATCTGGTTCACTAACATTCTGTAATGAATGAAATCTATCATCCTTAACTAGTCTGGCTTTCATGTGACTCCAGACTGTCATCAATATGTTTGAGTCTTTATAGCCCTCTGGGCAATCAGGGATGGGGAAAAAAATGCTGGCCCTGCTAGAAATGTCTGCCTCCAACAAACAAATTTAGAAAAAGGTTCCCTCCATCATACCTATCAATAGAGGTTGCTCTGTACTGTGCTACTCTTTATTACACTCTTTCTTCCATGGTTTTAAATTGTATGTACATCTTACAATAGTTGAATTTACTGCTGAGATAATGCTTCGTTATTGAATTTAACTAGATGCTTGGCTCAATATCGACAATCCACCAGAATTACCCGACAATGTAGCAACTTCATTCCCTATACTGGAACATAAAATTATCCTTATCTTATACAACCATTCTTCCTTCCTATTGTAATTCAAAGCATGTTAAATATATATCATAGTTAAAAAAAAACGAATGGAACAAGAGCAATGGTACATGATTCATCATGTACTGAATCCATCCTCTAACTGCAACCTCCAATACAAAGACAAGGGAGTCTGCAACCGTTTACTTTTTATTGAATAACCAGTTTGTTTAGTCTAATCTCTTTAAAAGGTTTAATTCTGCATTATATTGTAAATACACTGCAAATCTTACAATATAGAGGACATCAAATTTTGTATGTGTATTTTGACTAATCAATTTTTGCTATGGAACACTGAAATCAAAGATTCAGGTAATGATCTGATCAGGAGGTTTCACCATGTGAAATAAAACCCATTCTGTAGTAGGATTATATCATAAAATTTAATTCTGTTCATAAAAAGCTTTGGTTTCTTACAGCAGCTTCAAAGGCTCTCTTCAAACTGGCCAGCTCATATAGTACACAGCCCAGTGCCCAGATATCACTCTTCTGGTTATATGGTTTTCCTTCACACAGTTCCGGAGAGATGTAACATGGAGTTCCCACCACCTATAAAATAACAACACTGACTTCATTTAAATCAACATTTTCATCATTAAATAGGCCACAAGAAATAGGTTTGATTAGTAAATCAAAATAATTTAGAGCAACTCGCCTCTTCTTTAGAGACAGAGGGCACAATTCAATACAATTGTACCCAACCCATTAATATGATAAATTTGTTTTCATTAACCCACAATAGATTCACAAGCCTATAGCTAGATGGTTACCATGAGCCCAAAGAAAGCAGAACGTATAATGTTAATACTGGGAGCTAGTGCACCAACATCTAGCTCCTAAAACCTGAACTAAAATGTAAAAACGTACAGTAGCAAACAGACCTCTTGGGTACCAATGAAGAGTCATAGAGATGCACAGCATGGAAACAGACCCTTCGGTCCAACCCGTCCATGCCGACCAGATATCCCAACCCAATCTAGTCCCACCTGCCAGCACCCGGCCCATATCCCTCCAAACCCTTCCTATTCATATACCCATCCAAGTTCCTCTTAAATGTTGCAATTGTACCAGCCTCCACCACTTCCTCTGGCAGCTCATTCCATACACGTACCACACTCTGCGTGAAAAAGTTGCCCCATAGGTCTCTTTTATATCTTTACGGGCGGCATGGTGGCACAGCGCCAGAGACCTGGGTTCAATTCCCGCCTCA
>NC_057737.1:15260315-15312541 GCF_004010195.1 Chiloscyllium plagiosum | reverse complement strand
AGATCCTGTTGTAATCTGAGGTAACCCTCTTCGCTATCCACTACACCTCCAACTTTGGTGTCATCTGCAAACTTACTAACTGTACCTCTTACGCTCGCATCCAAATCATTTATGTAAATGACAAAAAGTAGAGGACCCAGCACCGATCCTTGTGGCACTCCACTGGTCACAGGCCTCGAGTCTGAAAAACAACCCTCCACCACCACCCTCTGTCTTCTACCTTCCAGCCAGTTCTGTATCCAAATGGCTAGTTCTCCTTGTATTCCGTGAGATCTAATCTTGCTCATCAGTCTCCCAGAGAGAACCTTGTCGAACGCCTTACAGAAGTCCATATAGATCAACTCTACTGCTCTGCCCTCAATCATCTCTGTTACTTCCTCAAAAAACTCAATTAAATTTGTGAGACATGATTTCCCATGCACAAAACCATGTTGACTATCCTTAATCAGTCCTTGCCTTTCCAAATACATGTACACCCTGTCCCTCAGGATTCCCTCCAACAACTTGCCCACCACCGACATCAGGCTCACTGGTCTATAGTTCCCTGGCTTGTCCTTACCGCCCTTCTTTAACAGTGGCACCATGTTAGCCAACCTCCAGTCTTCAGGCATCTCACCTATGACTATTGATGATACAATTATCTCAGCAAGAGGCCCAGAAGTCACTTCTCTAGCTTCCAATAGAGTTGTTGGGTACACCTGATCAGGTCCTGGGGATTTATCCACTTTTATTCGTTTCAAGACATCCAGCACTTCCTCCTCTGTAATATGGACATTTTGCAAGATGTCACCATCTATTTCCCTACAGTCTATATCTTCCATATCCTTTTCCACAGTAAATACTGATGCAAAATACTCATTTAGTATCTCCCCCATTTTCTGCGGCTCCACACAAAGGCTGCCTTGCTGATCTTTGAGGGGCCCTATTCTCTCCCTAGTTACCCTTATATCTTAACGTATTTGTAAAATCTCTTTGGGTTCTCCTTAATTCTATTTGCCAAAGCTGTCTCATGTCCCCTTTTTGCCCTCCTGATTTCCCTCTTAAGTATACTCCTACTTCCTTTACACTCTAAGGATTCACTTGATCTATCCTGTCTATACTTTACATATGCTTCCTTCTTTTTCTTAATCAAACTCTCAATTTCTTTAGTCATCCAGTATTCCCTATACCTACCAGCCTTTCCTTTCACCCTAACAGGAATATACTTTCTCTGGATTCGCGTTATCTCATCTCTGAAAGCTTCCCATTTTCCAGCCATCCCTTTACCTGCGAACATCTGCACCCAATCAGTTTTTGAAAGTTCTTGCCTAATACCGTCAAAATTGGCCTTTCTCCAATTTAGAATTTTAACTTTTAGATGTGGTCTATCCTTTTCCATCACTATTTTAAATCTAATAGAATTATGGTCGCTGGCCCCAAAGTGCTCCCCCACTGACACCTCAGTCACGTGCCCTGCCTTATTTCCCAAGAGTAATTCAGGTTTTGCATCTTCTCTAGTAGGTACATCCACATACTGAAGCAGAAAATTGTCTTATACACACTTAACAAATTCCTCTCCATCTAAACCCTTAACACTATGGCAGTCCAACAAATTCCTCTCCATCTAAACCCTTAACACTATGGCAGTCCCAATTTATGTCTGGAAAGTTAAAATCCCCTACCATAACCACCCTATTTTTCTTACAGACAGCGGAGATCTCCTTACACATTTGTTTCTCAATTTCCCTCTGACTATTAGGGGGTCTATAATACAATCCCAATAAGGTGATCATCCCTTTCTTATTTCTCAGTTCCACCCAAATAACTTCCCTGGATGTATTACCGGAAATATCCTCCCTCAGCACAGCTATAATGCTATCCCTTATCAAAAATGCAACCTCCCCCCCCCTCCTCTCTTGCCTCCCTTTCTATCCTTCCTGTAGTATTTGTATCCTGGAACATTAGGCTGCCAGACCTGCCCATCCCTGAGTCATGTTTCTATAACTGCTATGATATCCCAGACCCATGTTCCTAACCATGCCCTGAGTTCATCTGCCTTCGCTGTTAGGTCCCTTGCATTGAAATAAATGCAGCTTAATTTATTAGTCCTACCTTGTCCCTGCCTGCCCTGACTATTTGACTCGCTTCTGTTCTCAACTGTACTAGGCTCAGATTGATCTCTTTCCTCACTATCTCCCTGGGTCCCACCCCGCCACCTTACTAGTTTAAATCCACCTAAACAGCTCTAGCCTATCTGCCTGCCAGTATATTAGTCCCATTCCAATTTAGTTGCAATCCATCCTTCTTGTACAGGTCACTTCTACCCCAAAAGAGATTCCAATGATCCAAAAATGTGAATCCTTCCCCCATAAACAAGCTCCTCAGCCATGCATGCATTAAAGATCAGTCATACTGACCCGTTATTATTTCTTGTAAGTCAATGGTAACAATGACTGAAGTAAACTTCTAAAGCAAACTGAACAGAAAGTGTTTGATTATCCATAGTCATATTGAATGACAGGGTCAGCTTAATGTGCTAAATGGCCTATATACCTAGGCCTACATACCTATGTACTTTATTTGGTATACCAAAGTGCCATAAAAAACAAGAGATGATTAACACAGAGACAGAGAGATGTACAGCACGAAAACAAACACTTCGGTCCAACTCATCCAAGCCAACCAGATATCCTAAATTACTTTAGTTCCGTTTGCCAGCACTTGGCCCATATCCCTATAAACACTTCCCATTCATATACCCATCCCCCTGCCTTTTTAAATGTTGTAATTGTACCAGCCTCCAACACTTCCTCTGCAGCTCATTCCATACTCACATCATTCCGAAAGATTTGCCCCTTATATTCCCTTTAAGTCATCCCCCTCGCATCATAAACCTATGCCGTCTCATTTTGGACTCCCCCTCCCGGGGGAAAAGACCTTGTCTCTTTACCCTATCAATGCCTTTCATGATTTTATAAACCTCGATAAGGTGACCCCTCAGTCTTCCTCTTTGAACTTTCACCCTCTAACCTTAAATGCAGTTTTAAATATTTCAGCTCTGGGCAGGGTGGAGAGGATAAAACTTCTGACCATCAACTCTACCGATGCAACTCATAATCTTATAGACTTTTATTAAGTCTCCCCTGGACCTCCACTGCTCCAGGGAAAACAACTTGAGTTTTTCTAGCTTCTCTATAGCTCATACCCTCTAATCCAAGCAGCATTCTGCCAAACCTCTTCTGTATCCTCTCCAAACCATCCACATCCTTCCTGTAATGTGGTGATCAGAATTAAATGCAATTGTGAACACAAACGCAAAAGTTTACCAATTGTCCATAATAATACTGGTGACTGACATGAAGTAAACTAAACCAAACCATTGTAATTACACATACTTTTAGCATTAGTTTGAGAGTGTCCTCTTGTACCCATTATATGGAAACTTTCTTTATGCTGATTCATAGAGTCATAGAGATATACAGCGTGGAAACAGACTCTTTGGTCCAACTCATCCATGCCGATCAAATATCCTTGATAAATTTAGTCCCATTTGCCAGTATTTGGCCCATATTCCTCTAAACCTTTCCTATTCATAAACCCATCCCACTGCCTTTTTAAATGTTGTAATTGTACCACCCTCCACCACTTTCTCTGGCAGCTCATTCCATACACACATCACTCTGTGTGAAAATGTTGCTCCTCAGGTCCCTTTTAAATCTTTCCCCTCTCACTTTAAACCTATGCCCCCTAGTTCTGGACTTCTCCAACTGAGGGAAAATACATTGTTTGTTTACCCTATCCATGCCCCTCATGATTTTATAAACTTCTATAAGGTTACCCCTCAGCCTCCGACATTCCAGGGAAAACAGCACCAGCCCATTTAGCCTAGCTCAAACCCTTCAACCCTGGCAACAACCTAGTAAATCTTTTCTAAACCCTTTCAAGTTTCACAACATCCTTCCAAGAGGAGGGAGACCACAATTGCACACAATATTCCAAAAATGACTTAACCAATGTCCTCCCAACATGACCTCCCAACGCCTATACTCAATGCTCTGACCAATAAAGGAAAGCATGCCAAACGCGTTCTTCACTATCCGATCTACCTGTGATTCCATTTTGTCAGCAACACTCCCCAGGACATCTGAATAAATTCTGATAATAAGTCACAAATCAGAAATGTTGAACTGGATTTCACACTAAGGAACGTGAATATGTAATGAGTAGGCACTGATATCACAGCGCCTTAATTTATAGGTCTACCTGCCTGTGAACTACCCGTAGAATGTAGCCCATTAAGTCTTTCATTCTCTCCACAGAAAGTGTCAGATTTGTTAAGTTTTTCCATCACTTTCTGTTCTATTTCACACTTCTAGCATCCAGACTATTTTGCTCGAGAATAAATCAGTTTCAATTCAAGGATAAAGTGCTTATTTTGGCTTGTACACAAAATCATTTTGGCACGACTGAAGTCTTGGCAGTCTGCATGTTCTAAAGCAAAGAAAAGGTGCTGCATTTCAAAGGCTTTCTAAATACAAGCTCGGTCAATTATTAAACTTTGCCAACAGCAAAGAGAACCTGTCAACCATTACAATTGGATCAGGATCTCTATAGATTCAAAGAGCAAATGGTGACCTTGTGTTAGTTCAGTTAATGGCTTCAACTCAAACACAAAAAGCAGAAAACAGCTTATTGAAAGGCAGAGAGCATACATTTAAAATAATCAGGATGTTTAGAAGAAGATATTTTGTAGAAGGTGATGAAATATGTTTCAACTATGTGACAGAGAAGTCATCATTTTAAATAATTTAAAAACTTCTATGAATCAAGATCTTATAGTTATACAGCACCTTTAACATATCAAAATGTACCAAGAAACTTCACAAAACATTGTTAAGAAAAATTAGATGCTCATCCATATAAGATATGATAATGCAAAAGCTTGGTCAAAGAAACATCTTAAAGAAAGAATGAGAGATAGAGACTTGGAGAGATTTTGGGAGAGGATTCCAGACACTGCGGTACAGGCAGCTGAAGGCACAACTTAAATGGTGGAGCAACTAAAACCAGAGGGATGCTCAAAAAGCAAATAAGGTAAGTGAAGGGTTTAGAGATGGAGGTGATAATAAGATATTGAAACAAGTAATGCCATGCAGCAACTTGAAATTTGAAAGGATGAGATTTTAAGTTTAGTCAGAATGCAGATGTTTGCTGCTGACTGAGTTTTATTCGTTAAGGAATGCATGCATTACTGACTGTGCCTGCACTTATTGCCCATCCTTACTACCCTTGAGATGGTGGTAGTGACCTGTCTTCTTGAACCACTGCAGACTATTTGCTGCAGCTAGACCCATAATGTGGTAAGGGAGTGCAGGTTTAAGATGTTGGCCCTGCGAGAGTGAAGGAACAGCAATATATTTCCAAGTCAGGATGATGAGTGGTTTGGAGCCGAACTTGCAAGTGGTGCCATTCTCATGTATCTGCTTGCCCATGTTCTTCTGGATGATAAAAATGGGATTGGAAGATCTTGCTGAAAGAGCTTTGGTGAGTTGCTGCTGTGCACAGTAGACTGGTCACACTGTTGCTACCAAGTGTCGATGGTGGAGGCACTGAATCTTTGCGGATGTGCTGCCAATCAAGTGGGCTGCTTTGTTCTGAATTGTGTCAAGCTTCCTTGAATGTTGTTCAAGCTGCAATCAACAGGCAACATTCCCTCACACTCCTGACATGTGCCTTGTATATGGTGGACTGGTTTGGGGAGTCAGAGGTAAGTTACTCACTGCAGAACATCTAACTCATTCCACTTAGTGGGGAAAACTAGCCCTCTGAAAAGTATTAATGATGTTACCTCGAGAGCATATGATCAACTTTTACAACAATGTCAACTATAACCTTCTAAAAAGGTAATGGGCAACAAATGCTGGCTTAGTGAGTAACACATATATCCCAGAAAATAATGAATAAAAATCTTAAAAAGCTGTAATTGTATATGTAATTAGGACTTTAGAGGGCCCAATACTGTACTATACTGAAAAGAACTGTTCTGTTTCACATTTCATATACCGTTACTTTTGAACTGTTATGAAGTGGGGAAACAGTGGTCTGCTGGGAACATCACTAGACTAATAATCCAGAACCCCAAGCTAATGTGCTGAGACATGGGCTTGATTTCTACCAAATCAGATTTAAATTTGAATCCAAATAAAAATCCGAAATAAAAGAAGGTTAGCCTGAGGTTAACCAAGAGACCACTTTTGATTATCAGAAAGACTTATCTCGTTCACAAATGACCTTCAAGGAAGGAGATGTGCCATCCTAACCTGGTCTGGCCAACATGTGACTCCAGACCAACACAATATACTTGCCTTAACTGCACTCTGGGAAATTAGGGTTGGGCAAGAAATGCTGATCTTTCAATGAAGTGATGCCACATATGTGGAAACATTACTTTATAAATTTCATGAATAGAGTACACTTTTGAAAAAAAGTATAACATCTTGTTGAATTCGTTTTCTTGGCTGTGAGAGCAGAGATACACCACAAGATGCTTTCCAAATTGAAAAGCCTCTTAAATACAGCATCGATGGCATTTGTGTTCCATGCTTAGTCTCACGCAGCCTCCCAGTTTGTCGATCTCATCAAAAATAGTTTTTAGAACATGTCTAAATAAGTAATTGAAATTCTGAATCAATCAATATTTGTTCATCAACACTTCCATTTCACATACACTTAATCTGGTACCTCTATCACTTCTGTCCTTACCTTCAATACCTTTCTAGAATAAATCCATTCTCATTTACCTGTTGCCTCTTAATTTCAAATCTCCTTCAACCACTAAATGGCAATGGCCTTTGGCTTTCCAACTCTAACCTTAATTGCATTCGGTGATGTTTCCTCCGGCATTTATAGTGATTTGTATCTGCCGCTTCCGGTTGTCAGTTCCAGCAGACAGCTGGAAACATCACAGAAGCGTAGCATTTTTGGTGGTGTAGCATTTTTGAACTCGATAGTCTACAAACCACTGCCTGAACATGTTTTTTACCTCACCAATTCCAAAAGTCTCCTCAAACACTTTGATTTTGGTCATCGCCATACTATCCAGCTTTTTCTCCCCCTTATGAGCATCAAGAACATAGAAGTAGAATATTACAGCGCAGTAAAAGATGCTATATAATTATAAGTTATTGTTGGTGATGACCCAAAAAGGTAATCTTACTGTGTAGGCTTTACTTTTGCTGCTTAGAATCTTCGAGATACCAAAATCACCGATCTTCACTATCATTTGATACTTATCAAGTAGGATATTCTGTGTTTTCAGATCACGGTGCAAAATAAGCTTGTTATGCACGTGATGGAGGGCCAAAAGGATCTGTACAAAGAAGTGCAAGATGGTCTCTTCATCTAACAGGGAGTTGCGTTTCTGGATATAGTCAGCCAAAGTACCTCCTGAAATCAAAAAACACGAGTGAATGACTAACAATAACTCTCAAGACATCAAGTTCAACAAGGATATTTCCGTACTCTAGGATGGTTTACAAAGCATTTTCTTTAGTTAGCTTTCTCTTAGTTATGGGTGAATTTGCACTATAGGCAGTACATCTACACTGCAAATTTAAAAGTTGCATTCGGTTGTTATTACTTCCCCCTGCAATGTTGTGGTTCTGTTCGCCGAGCTGGGAATTTGTGTTGCAGACGTTTCGTCCCCTGTCTAGGTGACATCCTCAGTGCTTGGGAGCGTCCTGTGAAGCGCTTCTGTGATGTTCCAGCTGTCTGCTGGAACTGACAACCGGAAGCGGCAGATACAAATCACTATAAACGCAGGAGGAAACATCACAGAAGCACTTCACAGGAGGCTCCCAAGCACTGAGGATGTCACCTAGACAGGGGACGAAATGTCTGCAACACAAATTCCCAGCTCGGCGAACAGAACCACAACAACGAGCACCCGAGCTACAAATCTTCTCACAAACTTTGTCCCCCTGCAATGTGTAAAACCAGATTGAGACTCTACCTAACTCTGAAGTGAGGTGGGCTGAGAATTCTTTCTTCCACAAGTCTCAACCAGGTGCTAGATCAGGCTCTGGCTCTGCCTACAATTATACCTTCACTGTAGTGTTCCTGCTAAGTGAAACCATTTTGTGACAATTGTGCCAGTACTGTAAATGGATACTCAATACTTCCCTTCTCCATGTATCTCTTTAATGGACTATTGAACTTTACACTTTTGCCTTCCATTCCATCATCCCCAAACAACCAGTTCCAAATATGACAAACTTCCTACTTCTTACATGCTGGCTGCATTTAAATCTTGACAAATTGCGCAAATCTCACACACTAGCTCATGTAGACCACTTAGAGACAGGAAGCAATAGATTCAAATAAAATAACAAAAGATAAAAGGGCAGTGTTCCAATCCACTGCATCTATCCAGCCTAACCACAGTATATTATTTAGGAGAAAGTGAGGAGTGCAGAAGCTGGAGATCAGAATTGAGAGTGGGGTGCTGGCAAAGTTCAGCAGGTCAGGCAGCATCCGAGGAGCAGGAGAAGCAACACACTGATGAAGGGCTGTTACCCAAAATGTTTATTCTCCTGCTCCTCGGATGCTGCCTGACCTGCTGTTCTTTTCCAGCACCCAACTCTCAACATAGTATATTATTTAGCAAGTGCAGAACACTTTTAATAAATCTGACCTGGTCATCACAATGCAGCTGATTAATATCAGTTACTTTCATTTTATTAATCAATATCCAATTCTGATGAAAGGTCATAGACAAACATCAACTCTACTTCTCTCTCCACAGATGCTGCCTCACCTGAGTTTGTCCAGCATTTTCTGTTTTTGAACATCTGCAATATTTTGCTTTTCACCGAGTTCAATTGGATGAGCTGTGCTTTAAGTTCGCCTATGTGTTCTTTTTACATCATTGGTCTCTGCAGGCTTTACTGGGGTACCAGTGAACATCAATGCAAGGAAATCACAAGTAAATGCTTTGCTGATGCTGACCTTCAAATGTGCCCTATTGTTCAATAGATCTATTGGTTGTAAGGCTAAACTAAACCTCCTTCACAATGGTTCAATGGGATTACCTTAAAGCTGAGCATCGAGACAAGCTTTCTAAAGCAAAGAAACATATAGGTAAGATTTTAGTAGAAAAATAAGATATGGAACCAAAGTAGTAGATGGAGTTGAGGTAATGATTGATCATGATCTAACTGCAAGACGCAAAAGGCTATAAAAGAGTTGAATATTATACTTCTGCACCAATCCCTTGCCACCACCGGTATGTAATCCTAGACTTTGACTATTAGCAGGCAACTCAAATAAATGAGGCATCACAACTAAATCATACAAGCTGAGAAGGCACTACTCAATAATAATTTCACCTTATCAATCCTTATATACCTGGCGCGTATTCCATGGCTATCATTAGTGCCTTGTCCTCCAGGAAGTTTTCATAGTATTCAATTATGTTTGGATGGTTGAGGAGTTTCAGCACTTGGCATTCATTCTGAGCAGCCAGTCTCTCATCTTTAGTCATCTGTTCGACGGGAATTTGTTTAAGGATCACCAGTTTTTGGTCAGCCTTCCGCAAACACAGATGGACAATACTAAAAAAAACATATAAATGGACAAGTGCACATAACATTAAATGCAGTGTGCCCTTTGCCCTTCCAATTTCAAAGCCACCAATGCTATAAATCAACAACACGTGCTGAATACCATTGTGTCTCACCAGCCATTGAGACTAAGGTTTTCTGCTCTATTGCTCACTACAGTGAATAGATGGAAAATCATGCATTGTTCACCACAGCAGTGAAAAAACTTCAACTTTAAAATTTAAATTACTTTTTCCATTTTATACAATATAAATTATAAACATAAATCAAACATCAGGCTCTTGCACTTAGTGCCCAGACTTAGAAAGTACCCATTAATGTGGAATCAGGGTTAAGAAAAGTCCTTTCGAATTCTCCATCGCCACAATTTAAAATTGGTTGATGTAATAAACACTGGGAATATAAGTGAGTTGTCAGAGTTACATGGGTCAGATTTCCTGAATTTGCACACTATAAATGATCCATGGCCTTAGGCCGAAAGTTTCCTGAAAAAGTGTATTGTTGTAGTGCCACACCAATATGCAGATTATTATTTTAGCATATTAAACCCAGATTTCAGTCAGCAAAGTAACAGTGCTCACCATTGACCTTAAAGAAAGAGATCTCAAAACATCTAGCAGTCTCTGTGAAGTGAATTTTTCCTTTCCCAATGTTAGTTTGAATAACAGCCAATTCAAGGAGCTCTCCAAGCATCAAGCTTGATAACATCAAACAGGTAATTATAAGAAATATTCTCAATCAGAAAACCAAGAAGCAAAAATTGTAATGACACCTTTGAGTTTTAACTACATTTTACATAGAGTGAAAGAATGATTGGGGCATACAGGAGATTAAGGTAGCTGAAATTTCATGACAAACTTTTTTTTTAAATTACACCTTTAACATCATAATATTGTTATGAAAAAAAACTGACATTCTACAACATAACAGTTTAAGGGTCAGGAACACTTTTCAACAATAATTATGAACTTTGCACACTGTTAAAAATCTGCTTACACCTGATTCAAAAGGTGCAACTTGTTACAACAAAGAGAGATGGCGGCACAGAAGGCATGTAACTAGACTCGTAGTCCAGAGACCCTAGCTGATGCTTGCACTGAGTGGGTTCAAATCTCACTATGACAGCTGGGGGATCTTGAACTGAATTAATAAATCCGGATCACCAAGCTAGTCCCAATAATGGTGGCCATGAATCTATTACTGAATCTTGTAAAAAACCATCCAAATGTCCTTTCTGCTTCTGATGTACTGGGACATAAGTTAAAATCCCACTACTGCTCTAATCCGATTTTCCTGCTCCTCGGATGCTGCCTGACCTGCTGTGCTTTTCCAGCACCACTCTAATCTAGACATAGCAATGATGTTGATTCTTAACTGCTCTTCTGGGCAATTAAGAATTGGTAATAAATTCTGACCTCGCCTACAACACCAACATCAGATAAGCAAACTAAAAGAAAACTGATATATAATGTACAGTGATATAAGTTAAGTACAGAAATCTGATCCATGCTTTCAGTCAACTTGGCTCTAAAAGACAGGTAAATTAGGGAACTTTTTTTCAGCCTTTGGTACTCTGAATTTTTAAAAATCTTCAACTTCTGTGATGACTCGAGGAATAGTGGAGCTATCCCAGTGAGGCATGACAGTTTGAATGCCACTATTAGATTGTGCATTGTTAAGTGTGCTGTGTTGCAAGGGATATCGATTTTCAGAGCAGTATATAAACTGAGGGCATATCTGTCTGCTCAGGCAGATGCAAAAGATCCCATTAGACTACTTGACAAGCTGCAAGTTTGCTGTCCTGGCCAATATTCATCCCTAAACCAACATTAACATAGATTATCTTTTCTAAATGTTAGTGTAGGTTTACTGCTGGTAAACCGCACCTAACCACAGAACTGTAACTATACTTCAAAATTGCTGAGGTATAATCCTGAGGTTGCAAAAGGGCTCTTTCAAGTCAAAAAGCAATCTGTGTCATAGGATTAAGCACCTCATGCTATCAGATATCTGAACTATGTTGACTCCTGTGTCTAGATTACCCTGATGTGAACTTTTAGAAAATCAACTTCAGTTTTTTTTATATGAACTTTCAATCAGCGATTCAGATTTCAATGGCCTAACACTATAAAAGCCCAAGCGTAGAGTGCCATTCTGTTCTGGTTTGACTGAAATACAAACGTAACCCAATACTGAATTGTTAAAAAATTTCCAATAAATTACTTTAACACAAGGTTAAATCCAATTCAGCTAAATTAGTTCTTTTTTAATTCATTCATGGGATGAGGACATTGCTAGCTAGGTCAACGTTATTGCCCATGCATAACTGCCCTCTGGGAAGGTGGTGGTGACCTGCCTTATTGAGCCACTTTAATCCATGGGATATATGGACATGTGCTATTATAGAAAGAGCTCCTAGATTTTAGCCCCATGACAGTGAAGGAACAGCTATTTAGTTCAAAGGCAGGATAATCCGGGCATGGCTTGGAGAGGAATTTGCTGATGATTGCATTCCTTTGCATCTCTGGCCTTCTCTTTCTAGGTGGCAAAGGTTGCAGGTTTGGATGATGCCATCAAAGGATTTTTGGTGAGTTGAAGTGTTGCTCCTTGTAGATAGTACATCCTGTTTTCACTGTGTTATTGGTGAATGTTGAAGGAGGTGCCAATTGTGTTGAGCTTTACGTGTTGTTGGAGCTGCAACCTCCCAGACACATGGACAGCATTCCACGATGTTTCTGACTTGTGTCTTGTAGATGGTGGACAAGCTTTAGGAGTCAAGAGATGAGTTATTCGTTGCAGAAATTTGAATCTCTGAACTGCCCATTTCCATAGTATGCATGTGACTGGTACAAAGTTGTATAATGGAGAATTCAGCATGGTAATGTTATGGAATGTCATGAGGCATTCTCTCTTGTTGGAGATAGTTATTACCTGGTACTTGGTTGGCATGAATGTTTCTTGCAACTTATGTAATGCAAGCCTGGATATTGTGCACATCTTGCTACAATTGGACAATCACCGATCAAGCATTGAGGAATCACAAATGATGTTGAATACAGCGAAATCATCAGTGAGCATCTCCACCTCTTACAATGGAGGGAAAGTCATTGATGAAGCAGCCTAAAAGTTTGGGTCTAGGACCCCACTTTGAGAGTCTATTGCTCTTGCTATTCCTATGATTAAGATAATGGCCCCCAGCAACACTACCATGTTCCTTTGTGCTAGATAGGATTCCAAACAGTGAAGTGTTTTCTCCCAATTCCCATTGGCTCCATTTTGCTGGGGCTCCCTAATGCTACACTCAGTCAAATTCCACCTTAATGTCAAGAACAGTAAGCCTCCCTTTTGTCTACATTTGAAATGAAGTAACAATGAGGTCAGAAGATGCATGTGCCTGGCAGAATCCAAACTGAGAGTCAGTGAACTGGTTATTGTTGATTAAATGACACTTGATAGCACTGTCACCTTCCATTACTTTGCTGTTGATGGATTAAATGATTTTTGGTTAAGTTGGCTTTGTCCTGCTTTTTGTAGGCAGGGCATACTTGGGAAGTTTTCCACATTGCTAGATGGATGCCAGCATTATAGCTTTCTGGAACAGTGTGGCTAAAGGCACAGCTAGTTCCTGAACACAGATCTTAATTACTATTATTCAACTTGTTACTCACCATAACCTTTTCAGTATTCAATACTCTGAGCAATTTCCTGAAATTACGAGGAATGAATCAACTTGGTTAAAGATTGGCATATGTGATGCTGGTGACTGCAGGAGACCAAAGATGGATCATCCACTCAACACTTCTGGTTGGAGATGGTTGCACATGCTTCAGTCTTGGCTTTTACACTGATGTTGTAGACTTCACCCATATGAAGAATGGAAATATTTGTAGAGCGTCCTCCTCCTGAAGATTATTAAACTATCCACCATCATTCGTGACTTGATGAAGCTGGACTGAAGAACTTAGGTCAGATCCATTTGTTGTGGGATTTCGTGGCCCTGTATATTACGTGCTACTTCCACTGCTTGACATGTTAGTCATCTTGTGCTGTAGTCAGAACCCAAGGCAGGGAGCTCTCAAGGCCCAATAACTGAGCTCCAAATCCTAAGGGTGCACTGTGCTCAGGTTGGGGGCCCAGGCCAAGACCAGAATGGGTCCAGTATTCCTGTCCTTGCCCTGGTTGTAACTTCACCAGGTTGCCACCTCATTATTAAGTTTGCTTTGTAATGTTCTTGGCATGCCCTCCTGCACTCTTCATTGAATCCCTGGCTTGATGGTAATCGCAGAGTATGGGATAAGCCAGGCCATATGCTAACAGATTGTGTTTCAGTACAATTCTCCTGCTACTGTTAATGAACCACTGCGCTTCATGATGTCCTGTCTTGAATTCCTAGATCTTTACGAAATCTACCCCATTGAGCACCAAAGTGGTACCATACAACATGATGGGAAGTATGCAAAGTTGGGGCTTTGTCTTCACAAGGACTGTTAGGTGGTCACTCCTACTGATGACATAGACAGATGTATCTGCTACAGATAGATTGGTTAGGCTGTGGTCAAATATGTCTTCCCCCTTCTTGGTTCCCTTACCACCTGTCATTGGCTCAGTAAACAGTTTTGCCCTTAGGACTTAGCCAGCTCAATATTGGAGTACTACCAAGTCATTTTTGGGAATGAACATTTGAATCCAAAGTGCATTCCATCCAGAATTCACCATCCACATCCCCAAACACAATGCATTCTGAGACTTTGCCTCCCTCAGTGCATCCTTCAAATTGTATTCAACCCAGGGGATCACTGATTACTAATTAATCAGCCGAAGGGAGTGAAGTAGGCGGTAATCTTGCCCATATTTTACCTGATGCCATGAAATGCCACAAGATCCAGTGGTGTCATTATTGAGGACTCCTAGGGCTTCCTGACTGTTTACCACTGTGCTATCATCTGCAGTGGACAAAATGTCTGGTCTGACAGTTTGTATCCAGAAACAGTGATAGCAGTGGCTGGGACACCTCACAGACTCATACCTTACAGACAACATCATTTGGCTCTCTAATTTTGCATCACTGCCTGCTTTTCCATTCAGTTCAACTCTTTTTATCAGATTTTGTAGCAGTTAAAATATAATTGATTGACTTGCTTTCAAAGAATGGTTAAAAACTAACCACTTGCTGAGGATCTGGAGTCATAGAAAGAGCAGACAACATTAGGATGGAAGATTTCCTTCCCCTAAAGGGCATGAGCAAACCAGATGGGTTTTTACGACAATCAACAATCATCCAATGATCACCATTAGACAACTTATATTTATAGATTTTATTAATTATATTCGTATTTCATCATCTGTTGTGATGGAATTTGAACCTACATCACCAGAATACTCTTGGGATACTTGGGATTAATATTCAGTAGCATTGGAAGTATGGCACTCCCTCTCTCTGCTCATCAATAATATGGGCAAAGGTACTCCCAAGGTGTATTCTTGAGATTTTTTCTAGAAACAAGAAGTGGCAATAAATGGCTGCAGTCAAACATCAAAAACACAAAATGAAAAAAAGCTAAAGGTGCTCAGTACATTAGAGATTCCATGAAGAGATACATGTTAACATTTCATGCATTATTTCACGCTGAACTGGCAAAAAGCAATCTTTCAGAATATAATAATGACAGAGCAACATCAGTCAAAAGATCATTGATAAATGTGGTTTGAATAGGATTTCTTGTTGGGTGGTTCTATGATTATGAGTATGCAAAGTGATTGCTGCTTGTTGGAACAACAGGTGAGAACACAATGTACAGGAAACATACAACAAACCCACTGTATCCAAAAGAGCTGTGTTAACATTTAAATAGAACTAGCCTGAAGAGGACTGAAGCTCTTCCCCATCTGTACTAGCCCATTGAACACAGACCAACATAAGGATCAACATTTCTTTCTCAAGTCCTTGAACAATCTGCAACACAATTTCCAATATCACAGTTTAAATTTCCTCGTTCTTTCTGTATTACCATTCCCATGTAGTAGTCTCTGAGTCAAAGCTCCAGATTGAAAGCCCACTCCAGGGAGTAAACATAAAAATCAAGGCTGATATTCCATCACTGTACTGATGGAGTAAAATCAGGAAGTCTGGCAATAGCTACCTGATGAAGGAGTAGCAGTCCGAAAGCTAGTACTTCCAAATAAACATGTTCAAAGATAACCTGGTGTTGTGTGATTTTAACAGTATCTATGAAGACAGAAACAGAATTGATGTTTCAAGTTCAACAACTCTTCTTCAGAACTGAAGGGGTTAGAAAATAGTGGATTTTCTCCTGCTAACAGAGGAGGAGGAGTGAATGGAACAGTTTATAAGGAGAACAAAAGCAAAATCCTGTTTCTACTTGATGCTGGAAATCTGAAACCAACATAAAAAAAACTGGCGAAACACAACAGGTGTTCTGAAGAAGAGTCACACTGGATTCGAAACATTAACTCTGTTCCTCTCTCCACAGATGCTGCCAGATTGTGAGTGTCCAAGCAAAAAATAAAGGAAGTGCTAATGGTGACAAAGGAAAGTAGAGATGTAAAGCAGGTGTAAATGTGCAGCAAAGTCAACAAGACACAAACAAGACACCACTGGGGGGTAGGTGGGGAATATAAGAAAAACAGAGGACAGTAGTCATGTTCTGAAGTTTTAGGAGTTAATAGTGAGAAGCTGTGAAGTGCTAAAAGTGAAATTGAGGTGCTGTTCCTCAAGCTTCCTCCAACACTTTGTCTTCATTTCAAATTTCCACCATCCACAGTATTTAGCTTTTAAGTACTGTTCTGGCAAAGGTACTGACTTTGGAATGAGCCATTAAACCAAGATCCCATCTACCTATTCTGTAATCCCATGACATTATCTCCAAAAAAGAGCAGGAATGTTCTCCCCAAAATCCTGGCCAACTTTTATCCCTCAGACAACAGTAAAATTCATACTATAAGATCATCCTCACATTGCTGTTCGTGAGAGCTCACTGTGTGCAAATTGACTGTTATGTCTCTTATATAACAGGAACTGTACTTCAAGGCACCTCACTGACTGCAAAGAACTATGCAATGTCCAGTATTGTAAACAAAAAGTGCTCTGCAAATACAATGCATCCACAAGATGAAAAATATTTTGCCCCATTCATGGGATTACAGACATCACTGGCAAGTCCAGTTATATCCCATCCCAAATTGTGCCTTCAGAAGTGGTGGTAAGCTTACTAGGCTACATCAGAGAGCAATTTAAGACATTGATATGGTTAAGGATGGCAGATTTCTTTACGTAAAGAACATAAGTGAACCAGCGTTACTTTCCTTTAAAATGTCTATTTGCAGTTTCAGGATCACCATAAGCGATGCTATGCACTGTTTATTCCAATTTCGATTACTGAACTCATGCTAAATTCCACAGGTCATTATTTCACGATTTGATTGCGAATCATTCTCAGGAAGCCAGCCAAGACAGAAAGCTGTAACCCGCGGCCACTTCTTAACTCCAAAGGCCGTCAATTCAGGCTGGGAAACTACCCGGAATCCGCACAACAATCTCACCCAAAAGCTCCCCTTCCCACCACCTTCATCTTCTGGTATTTCTCCATTGCCTTCTCCAATGAGTTGGCGACAACTTCCTGCGCAGGCGCAGGCGCGGGCGACGTTCAAACTGTTTCGGCTCGAGCGTCCGCACGCACGCACCCACGCCTGCGCATTCCCGCAACTCCTGTCTCGCCCAGGCTTCAGGACTGGAGCCGCTGGGTCACCGGTGAAGTGAACCTGTTTTCAGTCTTCTCCAACTCTGCAGGCTCAGTCGTGAAGCCAGTCTTTCCAGTGTACTCTCCAACTCTGCAGCCTAATTTCAAACCAGCCTTTCCTCCAACTCTGCAGCTTCCAGCCCTCCCAGTGTTTTTTGGACTGAAAAAACGAGTTAATGTGACCCATTGGACCTGAAATGTAAACTCTGCTTTCTCTCCATAGGTGCTGACAGACCTGGGTATTTCTATCATTTTCTGTTTTCATTTCTGATTTCTTACCTCTGCAGTTCTTTTGGTTTGTTTCCCTCTCAGTATTTTCCTCATCTGCACAGCTTCAGGGGTGAAGCCAGATCTTCCAGAGTTTTCGCCAACTCTGCACCACTCCTGCCAGCCTCAGGGGTGAAACTATTCATCTGATGTTATCCTCAACCTGTGACCTCTCTCTCATCAGACTGTGATATGAAACCAGTCTTTCCAGTGTTTTCCCTCAACCGATTTCAGTGTTTAAATAGGGAAAATATTGTGGACTTTATTTTGTGTTTCCATAGCAGCTAACCAGCTGGGAAATGTTGAGTGAGACATTAAAAGTTGACTCATTTCAGCTTGAGAATAAGATTCATCAGAATAATTCACCAAAACAAAACACAAGGTTTGTGTCTTGATAATTCTGAAATTCCCTGCTAACATGATTTTCCCAATCAGTCTTGGTCTGCAAAGAATTAGGAATTTCAACCTAGCATGCAGAGCAATTGTTGTCACCCACCTGTCCTGCAGTGAGACCTAGAATATGTAACAGTGAACGTATGAGAGAGAAACTTTTCTTGACCCTTGAAGTCATCTGTTAAAGCTTTTAGACAAAATTTTACAAAATCAACTACAGTGGTCTCTACTGTGTCCAGATACCTAAAAAGCATCTTCCATACCAGATCCTATTTTCTAATCTCGCGTGGCTAGTATTTTTAGGGGAAGATGAAGAAAGCACAACAGAGGCACTCTGAAAGTCTCCTTGAAGTGATGCGGCACTTCATGATATTAATGACTGGGAGGGGCTTGCTACCAAAGGATCAAAATGGCAGCAACTTATCCATCAAGCTGCATCACACTTCAAGTCTAAAAGCTTTATTGATGAGGCAGAGTGGCAGCAGAAAGCAAATCCTATACTCTGGATCCCAATACCTCATGGGATGTCCTGCCCGTGTGCCCAAAGATCTGAGGGTTAAGAATCAGAAAGAAAATCAGAAGAATCAAAAGAAGAAGAAAAAGAAGGTTTTATTTGACTTTTACATATTTAAGTGTATTTTTTGGTATTAGTTAATTGAGTTAAAGCTAAGGCTTACAATGGCAAGAGACCTCAGACACGTGGCATGTTCCTCGTACTTGATGTGGGAGCTCAAGGATGTGGCTGACATCACTGACTCTTACACTTGCAAGAAGTATGTCCAGCTGCAGCTCTTGTTTGACCATATGACAGCTCTGGAGTTGTGGATGGACTAACTATGGAGCATCTGCAATGCTAAGGAGATTGTGGATATCACATTAAGTGAATTGGTCACACCACAGGTTAGAATTGCTGAGGGAAACAGTGAATGGGTAACCAAAAGGCAGAGGAAGAGTAGGAAGGCAGTGCAGGTGTTCCCTGCAATCATCTCCCTCCGTGGCGGGCTCTGCTGTTCAGAAGGTCAAGAAAAAGACTCTTAGGGCCATAGTCATAGGGGATTCTAATGTAGGGGAGTAGATAGGCGGTACTGTGGCTGGAAACAAGACTCTCGGATGGTATGTTGCCTCCCAGGTGCTCAGGTCAGGGATGTCACCGATCAGCAGAGCATTCTGAAAGGAGAGGGTGAACAGCCAGTTATCGTGGTGCATATAGGCACCAACGATATAAGTAAAAAAAATGAGATGAGGTCCTGAAAGCAGACTTCAGGGAGTTAGGAGAGAAGTTAAAGAGGAGGACCCCAAAGGTAGTGATCTCAGGATTGCAACCAGTGCCATGTAGTAGCCAGGGTAGAAATGAAAGTACAGGCAGGATGAACATGTGGCTTGAGGGATGGTGTAGGAAAGAGGTGTTCAGATTTGTGGGACATTGGGACCGGTTCTGGGGAAGGTGGGACTATTACAAATTGGATGGTCTACACCTGAACCAGACTGGGACTTAAGTCCTTGGAGGGTGTTTGCTACTGCTGTTAGGGAGGGTTTAAACTAATGTGATAGGAGGCTGGGAACCAGAAGAGCAGACTAGTAGACAATGAGATGGAAACTAGAGACTGTAAGGGAAAGGATCATGAAGTTAGCATTACCAAGAGGAAGATTAGGCAGAGAGCAGATGAATGCAAAGTAATTGGTGGTCTGAAGTACATATGCTTTAATGCAAGGAGTATGGTGGGTAAGGCAGGCAAACGTAGGACTTGAATTAGTGCCTGGGAGTATGACATTATTGCGATCACAGAGACTTGGTTGATGGAAGGGCATGATTGGCAACTAAATGTTCCGGGATATAGATGCTTCAGACAGGACAGGACAGGGAGGGAAGTAAAAGCAGGAGAGGAGTTGCATTGCCTGTCAGGGATGATATCGCGACTGTGCTAAAGGAGGACACTATGGAAGGCTTGAACAGTGAGGCATTATGGGTAGAGCTGAGGAATAGAAAGGGTGCAGTTACATTGTTGGGGCTGTACTACAGGCCTCCCAACAGTGAGCATGAGGTAGAAGAACAAATAGGTCAACAGATCATGGAAGAATGTAGAGGCAACAGGGTGGTGGTATGCAGTTTTGGTCTCCTTATTTGAGAAAGCATGAACTGGCACTAGAGGGGGTGCAGAAGAGGTTCACTAGGTTGATTCCGGAGTTGAGGGGTTTGGCTTATGAAGAGAGACTGAGTAGATTGGGATAATATTCATTGGAATTTGGAAGATGGGGGTGTTGGGTATCTTATAGAAACATGTAAAATTATGAAGGGAATAGACAAGATAGAGTAGAGAGGATGTTTCCACTGGTGGGTGAAACTAGGACAAGAAGGCATAGCCTCAAAATTAGGGGGAGCAGATTTAGGACTGAATTAAGAAGGAATTTATTCACCCAGAATGTTGTAAATCTGTAGAATTCGCTGCCCAATGAAGTAGCTGACACTACTTCAGTAAGCATTTTTAAAGCTAAGATAGATATTTTTGAACAATAAAGAAGTTAAGGGGTATAATAAAAACATGGGTAAGTGGAACTGAGTCCATGAAAAGATCAGTAATAGTTTTATTGAATGGTGAAGCAGGCTTGAAGGGCCAGATGGCTATTCCTGCTCCACTTCTTATGTTCTTATAAGGAACTCTCTAGTCCGAGGCACAGACAGACGTTTCTGCAGTCGTCAGCAAGAAATCAGAATGGTGTGTTGCTTCCCTGGTGCCAGGATCAAGGTTATCTCTGAGAGAGTGCAGAATATTCTGAAAGGGGAGTGGGACCAACAGGAGGTCATACACATTGGAACTAACAACATTGCAAGAAAAAGGTTGAGATTCTGAAGGAACAATATAAGAAGTTAGGCAGGAATTTTAAAAGGAGGTCCTCAAAGAGTAATATCTGGATTACTCCCAGTGCTATGAGCTAGTGCAGGTATGAATAGGAGGATAGAGCAAATGAATGCGTGCATGAGGAGCTGGTACAGGGGAGAAGGATTCACATTTTACGATCATTGGGAGCTCTTCTGGGGTGGAAGTGACCTGCATAAGAAGCACAGGTTGCACCTGAATTGGAATGGGACTGATATACTGGCAGGCAGATTTGCGAGAGCTGCTTGGGAGGATTTAAACTAGTAAGGTGGGGGAGTGGGACCCACGGAGATAGTGAGGAAAGAGATCAGTCTGAGACTGGTACAGTTAGGAAAAGTCGCAAGTAAACAGTCCGGGCAGGCAGGAGCAAAGCAGAGAACGAGGTTGGACTGATAAATTTAACTGCATTTTGAGACTGGTACAGTTAGGAAAAGGAGCAAGTAAACAGTCCGGGCAGGCAGGAGCAAAGCAGAGAACGAGGTTGGACTGATAAATTTAACTGCATTTATTTCAATGCAAGAGGCCTAACAGGGAAGGCAAATGGTTACGAACATGGGACTGGGATATCTTAGCAATTTACAGACATATGGGTCAGAGATAGACAGGACTGGCAGCTTAATGTTCCAGGATACAAATGCTGTAGGAAGGATATAAAGGGGGGCAAGAGAGGAGGGGGAGTGGCACTTTTGATAAAGGATAACATGCCAGCTGTACATAGGGAGGGTATTCCTTGGAATACATCCAGGGAGTTATTTAGGTGGAACTGAGAAGGAAGAAAGGAATGATCATCTTATTGGGATTGTACTATAGACACACCCCCAATAGTTAAAGGGAAATTGAGAAACAAATTTGTAAGGAGCTCTTGGTTATCTGTAAGAATAATACGGTGACAACGGTGGGAGATTTTAACTTTCCAAACATAGACTCACTCCAATATGCCAATATTTTTATGCACAGGTTCGAACAAGACTTCTCTATGGAGGATCTTCAACCAATATTATACACCAGGTATATTGATGACATTTTCTTCCTCTGGACCCATGGCGAGGAGTCACTGATAAAACTACACAGTGACATCAACAAGTTTCATCCCACCATCAAACTCACCATGGACTACTCTCGACTATCTGTCTCATTCTTGGACACATGCATCTCCATCAAGGATGGACACCTCAGCACCACACTCTACTGCAAACCCACAGACAACCTCACAATGCTACACTTCTCCAGCTTCCACCCAAAACATATTAAAACAGCCCTATGAACAAGCCCTACGCGTACACCGGATCTGCTCAGATGAGGAGGAATGTGACAGACACCTGGAAGTACTCAGGGATGCCCTCACAAGAACGGGGTACAATGCCCAACTCATCGACCATCAGTTCCGATGTGTCACAGCAAGGAACCGTAATGACCTCCTCAGGAGACAGACACGTGCTGCAACTGACAGGGTACCCTTCGTTGTTCAGTACTTCCCAGGAGCTGAAAGATTACGCCATGTTCTTCGTGACCTGCGACACATTATCAATGAGAATAAGCATCTCACCAAGACCTTCCCCACACCTCCACTACTTACCTTTAAACAACCGCCAAACCTCAAACAGATCGTTGTTCGTAGCAAGCTGCCCGGCTCTCAGGACAACTCCATACTTTCCTGTCACGGTAGGCGCTGCAAGATGTGTCAGAGTGTGGACATAGATACCAGCATTAGGCGTGGGGACACCTCCCACCTTGTACATGGCAGGTGCTCAAGTGACTCAGCCAACATTGTCTATCTTATACATTGCAGGCAAGGATGCCCGGCGGCATGGTACTTTGGGGAAACCGAGCAAAGGCTACAACAACGGATGAATGGGCACCGCACAACAATTAACAGACAGGGGTGTTCCCTCCCAGTTGGGGAACACTTCAGTGGTCCAGGACATTCGACCTCGGACCTTCGGGTGACCATCCTCCAAGGCAGACTTCGGGACATGCAGCAGTAAAAAGTGGCCGAGCAGAGGCTGATAGCTAAGTTCGGTACCCATAGGGAGGGCCTCAACCGGGACCTTGGGTTCATGTCACCTTACACACAGATACTCCTACACTCACACACTCTCACACACACACACAGGCACTCCTACACACACGGACACACATACACACAGACGCACACACAGATACCCACACACAGCCTTACAGACACACTGGATCATCGATAGTCACAGGTGAGGTGCCAGAAGACTGGAGGTTGGCTAACGTGGTCAGGAAAAGCCAGGGAACTATACACTTGGTGAGCCTAACATCAGTAGTGTGAAAGTGAGGACTGCAGATGCTGGAGATCAGAGCTGAAAATGTGTTGCTGGAAAAGCGCAGCAGGTCGGGCAGCATCCAAGGAGCAGGAGAATCGACGTTTCAGGCATGAGCCCTTCTTCAGGAATCAACATGGATTTGTGCATGGGAAATCATGTCTCACAAACTTGATTGAGTTTTTTGGAAAAAGTGACAAAGAGGATTGATGAGTGCAGAGCAGTGGGCTTGATCCAAATGGTGTTCAGTAAGGTGTTCAACGAGGTTTCTCATAGTAAAATGGTCAGCAAGGTTAGATGACATAGAATATTGGGAGAACAAGCCATTTAGATACAGAACTGGCTTAAAGGTAGAAGACAGAGGGTGGTGGTGGAGGGTTGCTTTTCAAACTGGAGGCCTGTGACCAGTGGAGTGCCACAAGAATTGGTGCTGGGTCCACTGCTTTTCATCTTTTATATAAATGATTTGGATATGAGCATAGGAAATATAGTTAGCAAGTTTGCAAATGACACCAAAGTTGGAGGTGTAGTGGACAGTGAAGGAGGTTACCTCAGATTACAAAGGGATCTTGATTAGATGGCCCAATGGGCCAAGGAATGGCAGATAGAGTTTAATTTAGATAAATCTGAGATGCTGCATTTTGGAAAGGCAAATCAGGGCAGGACTTATACATTTAATGCTAAGGTCCTGGGATTTATTGCTGAACAAAGAGACCTTGGAGTGCAGGTTCATAGTACTTTGAAAGTAGAGTCTCAGGTAGATAGCAGAGTGAAGAAGGCATTTAGTATGCTTTCCTCTATTGGTCAGAGCTTTGAGTATAGGAGTTGGGAGGTCATGTCGCAGCTGTACAGGACGTTGCTTAGGCCACTTTTGAAATATTGTGTACGATTCTGGTATTCTTCCTATTGGAAAGATGTTGTGAAACTTGAAAGCTTCAGAAAAGATTTACAAGGGTGTCAGGGTTGTAGCATTTGAGCCATAGGGAGAGGCTGAATAGTTTGGCGCTGTTTGCCCTGGAGCATCGGAGAATGAGGGGTGCCCTTCTCGAGGTTTATAAAATCATGAGGGGTACGGATAGGATAAGTAGACAAGGTCTTTTCCCTGGGGTGGGAGAGTCCAGAACGAGAGGGAATAGGTTTAGGGTGAGGTTTAAAAGGGACCGAAAGGGCAACTTTTTCATGCAGAGGGTGGTGTATGTAACGAATGTGCTGCCAAAGAAAAAGGTGGGGGCTCCTACAATTACAACATTTAAAAAGCATCTGGATGGATATATGAATAGGAAGGGTTTAGAGGGATATGGGCTAAGTGCTGGCAAATGGGTCTAGATTAATTTAGGATATCTGGTTGGCATGGATGAAGGGTCTGTTTCTATACATCTCTATGACTTTATGTTCTGGGAAGGTGGAGTGGAAATCAGACATGATGTATGCCATAGGGGTGGAGTAAGTAATTAATGTTGATGAGATACAGGAAGGCAACTTTCAAGGCCTAATGGTGTAAAGCCCTCCACTAAACATGACACAATTCTGACTTAGTCAAAAGGTGTAAGTTTCAGCCCAGCTTATAGCTTGAGGTCAATATTCAATGTGTTTCGTTTTCAAAAATATGCTTTATTCATAAAATTTGAACCTAATGTGACAATTCAAAGTTGGCAACACATAAAGTGCAAACCAGATTGCTCTGAAGTGTCTGACTACATCCTACTCTATATTCATCATCAAGATGCCCCTGGGCTGCCTGATTAATATGAAATCCCATTCCGGCTCCTGTTGTTCTTTATGGTTCCACCCTATATACCAAGGTAAAATTGGATAGAGCATTAGAACAGTACAGCGCAGAACAGGCCCTTCGGCCCTTGATGTTGCGCCGACCTGTGAACTATTCTCAGCTCATCCCCCTACACTATCCCAAAATCACCCATGTGCTTATCTAAGGATTGTTTAAATCTCCCTAATGTGACTGAGTTGACTACATTAGCAGGCATGGCATTCCATGCCCTTACTACTCTCTACATGAAGAACCTGCTTCTGACATCTGTCTTAAATCTATCACCCCTCAGTTTGTAGTTATGCCCCCTTGTACACACTGACGTCATCATCCTAGGAAAAAGACTTTAACTGTAAACCCTATCTAATTCTCTGATCATCTTGTATGTCTCTATCAAATTTCCTCAGCCTCCTTCTTGCCAATGAGATCTTAAGGCTTTTACTCAATGGAACCGAGGTGGAGAGGGTCGAGAGCTTCAAGTTCCTCGGAGTGACGATAACCAACAATCTGTCCTGGACCACCCAAGTAGAAATGACCCAAACCACAACAATGCCTCTTCCTCAAAAGGAAATGCAGTATGTCCACAAGGACACTTGCCAACTTTTAATTTTGCACCATAGAAGGCATTGTATATGGATACATCACAGCTCGGTAAGGCAACTGCTCTGCCAAGGACTGTACGAAACTACAAAAATTTGTGTACACAACCCAGACCATCATACAAGCCAATATTCCATCCATGGACTCCATCTGCACTTCTCATTGCAGCTGAAAGGCAGCCAAACACCCCGGTTATAATCTCTTCTAACCTCTTATGTCAGGCAGAAGATACAAAACCTTAAACACACCTACCAACATGTCCCAGCTGTAATTAGACTGCTGAATGGACCTCTCAAATATCAAAACTAATGTTGATTTGATTCTGCATACCTTCTGTGCAGCCATAACTTTGTATGCCTTGCTCTGTTCAAACACGTTATGATTTTAATGTCCTTGTATGTTCTGATCTGCCTTTGCTGCATGCAAAACAAAACTTTTCACTGTACTTAGGTACATGTGACAATAGTAAATCAAATCAGTGTATAACAGTGCAAGATAATTCAAATACTTGCAGCCCATCTCAGGAAATAGCTATAAACTGTGCCAAAATCTTCAGCTTCAACAGCTTCACTTTGAACAAACTTCCATTTTGATAATAACAACAAAGTGCTTCCATCATGATAATCGGGACCTTGTGCTGGCATTGCATCATAATCATTTAAAATAACGCATTGGAAGGCAGGCATCACAATGTTAGGAGAAAATGAAGACTGCAGATGCTGGAGAATGTTAGCTGACACTTCTCCAACCTCTTGTAGTGGAAGCTTTTGTGGCAGCTTTTGTGACCGAGGGTACTGAATACAGTAGCTCAAGCAGTTGTGTCCGGTCCTCCAACAGTAGGCTTCTTTGTTAGAAGGCTAGAGACAAAAAAAGCTGCAGATGCTGGAATCCAAAGTAAACAGGCAGGAGGCTGAAAGAAAACAACAAGCCAGGCCATCAGGAGGTGGAGAAGTCGGCATTTCAGGTAGGTTTCCTCAGCCATTGACTTCATTCATTTAAATACTATAAATAACTCATTATTTAACCTGAATTTTCTATCATGTTTGTGATGATCTGATGCCAGTGGAATAAATAAACTTCATGATCTTTGAGCTGTCTGTGTTCAAATCTCATGTTATAGTATATTTTGAATTTACAAGTGTTGACAGTGGCAGAGTGGATGCTGCACTTCCACTATTCCAAACCTGCTTTCTGGATTCACAACATATCAAAGCCTCTTCAAACCTTCTGCCCAAGTAAGTGTAAACCTAGCAAATGCCCTTGAGACAAAAATATAAGTTGCTAGAAAAGCTCAGCAGGTCTGACAGCCTCAATTCAGAATTGAGGAAAGGTCACTCGATTCTGTTGTCTCGCCGCAGATGCTGCCAAACCTGCTGAATTTTTCCAGCAACTTCTATTTTGCTTCTGATTTACAGCATCTGCAGTTCTTTTGGTTTTTATTTAGTATTTAACAAATGCCCTTTCCCAACACAGGAATTTAGAAATGTGATTACCACTAGGTTGTTTTGTTCACTGATAATTTGACAGCTGAATCCAATCCTGTGTACTCTTAGCTGCTACACACATGCACTTTTCACTAGGGCTCATTAGATATCAGTCAGAGAGGGAAAACTTGACCTACATTGTCGCCTTGCATTACTGTGCTAACTGAAAAGAGTTTTTTTAGCACAGCACAAAGTCAAATTTGAGACTTTCTTGATTTTATACTTCAGTAGTGTTTGGGTGGTGTCTTTACCCAATATGCTGTGAACCTGCTTTACAAGTGACAGCAGGTATTCATTTATCTGTGCACAATGTTCAGATTGCTACAAGAACGTCTGCATTCCAAGAAATGTAATTTAAGAAATCAATAACTGGAACACATTTAGATGCTTGCAGACTTTATCCAGCCATTGATTTTTTTTTGTTAAAAGTAATGTATTTTTATCAACTGTAGCTTTGAAATTTATATTGCAGGCTTGTGAAGAAGGCCATTATAGAAGTCCTTATATAGAAACCATTGATTTCAGGACAATGCACTTACATTTTTTATGTCTACATTTTAAACACAGTCATGTTGGAAACTGTTTGAATCTGACTAAAGGTATTATTTTGTTCAGTAATAAAAGTGAAAAATATACAGAAGTGAGAGCTCATTGCAGATTATAGAGTGCATTATTAAGTTAGCAACAGCATTGATATATTATGTTCTGTCTTGTATGACATGATGTATTGAGCATTTTGGAAGTACTATTTCACCCATAGTAGTTTGAAATTGTATATTACATATTAATTTTGTCAGTTAATTGGATTTCTTTTTAACTATGTAACAACTTTCCCACAACATAAATTTTTCTACCTTATCCTCCTCAGGGAAACAGCCCACTTTGACTACCATTCAGCAACACCTACTGCCAAAAAGATTTAGTTCAACAACTTTCAGACATCACAAATACCAATGACAACCCGAATTTATATATGTCATTTAATGCAAACCTTATTGAGTTTTTTGAAGAATTAACAAAGAGGATTGATGAGGGCAGACTGGTAGATGTGATCTATATGGACTTCAGTAAGGCGTTCGACCATGGGAGACTGGTTAGCAAGGTTAGATCTCTTGGAATACAGGGAGAGCTAGCCATTTGGATACAGAACTGGCTCAAAGGTAGAAGATAGATGGTGATAGTGGAGGGTTGCTTTTCAGACTGGGGGCCTGTGACCAGTGGAGTGCCACAAGGATCGGTGCTGGGTCCACTACTTTTCGTCAATTATATAAATTATTTGGATGTGAGCATAAGAGGTATAGTTAGTAACTTTGCAGATGACACCAAAATTGGAGGTGTAGTAGACAGTGAAGAAGGTTACCTCAGATTACAACAGGATCTTGATCAGATGGGTCAATGGGCTCAGAGATGGCTGATGGAGTTTAATTCAGATAAATGTGAGGTGCTGCATTTTGGGAAAGCAAATCTTAGCAGGACTCATACATTTAATGGTAAGGTCCTAGAGAGTGTTGCTGAACAAAGAGACCTTGGAGTGCAGGTTCATAACTCCTTGAAAGTGAAGTCGCAGGTAGATAGGATAGTGAAGAAGGCATTTGGTATGCTTTCCTTTATTGGTCAGAGTATTGAGTACAGGAGTTGGAAGGTCATGTTGCGGCTGTACAGGACATTAGTTAGACCACTGTTGGAATATTGCGTGCAATTCTGGTCTCCTTCCTATCGGAAAGATTTTGTGAAACTTGAAAAGGCTCAAAAAGATTTACAAGGATGTTGCCAGGGTTGGAGAATTTGTGCAAGAGGGAGAGGCTGAACAGGCTGGGGCTGTTTTCCCTGGAGCATCGGAGGCTGAGAGGTCACCTTATAGAGGTTTACAAAATTATGAAGGGCATGGATAAGATAAATAGACAAAATCTTTTCCCTGGTGTGGGGGAGTCCAGAACTAGAGGGCATAGGTTTAGGGTGAGGGGGGAAAGATATAAAAGAGACCTAAGGGGCAACCTTTTCACACAGAAGGTGATACGTGCCTGGAACGAGCTGCCAGAGGAAGTGGTGGAGGCTAGTGCAATTGCAACATTTAAAAAGCATTTGGATAGGTGTATGAATAGGAAGGGTTTGGAGGAATATGGGCCGGGTGCTGGCAGGTGGGACTAGATTGGGTTGGGATATCTGGTCGGCATGAATGGGTTGGACCAAAGGGTCTGTTTCCGTGCTGTACATCTCTATGACTCTATAAAATGCTTCATAGAGGTAAGATCAAACAGTGGAGGCTGAGCCAAAGAAATAGATACTAGTAGTGAAGTTTTAAAGTTTCTTTAAAGACTTTTTTTTTAAAATAAAGAAAATGGGTCAAAGGAGCAGAGAAGCTGCAGGGACTTAAGGATAGAAGTTCAAGCTCTGTGGAAGGGTCACTGGATCCGAAACGTTAACCCTGAATTCTCTTCACAGATGCTGCCAGACTTGCTAAGCTTTTCCAGCAACCTCTGTTTTTGTTTCAAATTTACAGCATCCACAGTTCTTTTAGTTTTTATTTGGGAATTTCAGGCCATTGGGTCAAGATAGCTGAAGATCACACCAACTATTGGTAGAACAAAGGATGAGTAAATTCCACCAGTAAGAGGCCATAAATCAAAACTAGAGATGAAAACTTTAAACTTTAGCATTAAAGGATGAAGAGCCAATTTAGGTCAATGGAACATGAGTTGTGTGTGAGAAACTAAAAAGCAGTGTTCTGAATGAGCTAACATTTACAAAGAGTAGAGATTAGAAGATCAATCTGGACAGGTGAAGGTGACAAAGGTATGGATGAGGTTTGAATGGCAGATGTATGAGGTGGAAGCACCGATGGTCAATTCTATTGAGGTAGTAGGCAATCTTTTTTGTGACTCGAGTTTGCAGAATGGGTCAGCCCAAGACTGTGGCTGTGTGAGAGCAATGAGAGCAGTGACACAGGCATTGAGTTGGCAAAAAGGCTAAGAATGTTGGCTTCAGTTTTGAATGTTTAGTTGGAGAAAATCGTATTCATTCATGACTGGACATCTAAGAGGCAACGAATGGCCTCAGACAAAATGTGGAAAAACCAAAGCTCTGTGCTGTCAGAATGCATTTGGAAGCTGTTCCCATAACTTGCTCATGATGTCACCAAAGAATAGCATTACAATGAGGAAAAGAGTGGCCAAGGGTTGATCCTCAATGAACTCACAGAGTAAATGTGCCATGTCAAGGAGTGAAACTATTGCTAGAAATGCTGAGGTTATAAAAAGGTGAGTAAGGCTTTTGTGGTTTGGTAGTAGTACCTCTATTTCAGAGCCTGAAGTCCGGATTAAAGCCCACCAGTGTGTCACAGACATTTCTGAACAGGTTGATTGAAATAACTATAAATAGGTGAGTAAGAATAGAGCCAGGCTAGGACAATTCCATTTCAGCTATTCACTGAATAAACTCATTGAGCCATCAAGGGAGCCTTTTAGTCCAGGCTCCATTTCCAAAGAAAAGTTAATATTTATGTAGTGCTTAACCTGAAGATGTCTTAAAGTACTTTACAGCTGAAAGCAAGTTAAAGTGCTCTCACTTTTGTAATTAATGTAACAAAAACAGATTTTCTGGTTATTATTATGTCTGTTAGGGTGTTACCAACATTACTACTTCAAAGGTATTTTATTTGCTGTAAAATGGTGTTAAATGTTATGACAGGTTCTATAAAAATGCAAGACTTAATTTCCTTTTAGTTGCATTGATTGAGTGATAAATACTGGCCAGGACATCAGCAATACCTTCCTTTGCTCTTCTTGGAAACATGCCATGGGATCTTTTCCATTCACCTGAGAGAGCCTGCAAAAGCGCAGCAGTCTCTCTTAAACATTCACTCAAGATAACGTAAGGTGCCACTTTTCCCTACATTTACAATTGCTGGAATGATGACTTGAAGTGGCTTTACCTTTTCAAATGACAGCTAATTTGACATTTGTTTTACTTTAAGGAAGGAACTATCAGTACTGAGCATTGAAATCTACCTTCCCTTTCAAATGTAGTGGAAGCAGCAGAGGGTTCAAATTCATCTTAAAAATGAAATTTGCTATTCTTTGTGAGAAGTGTCTATATCTGGAGATCGAGCAGGCTCTCTGTAAACATGATTGGAAATAGTTTTTTTTAAATTGTCAACAATAGAGTGCTCATGTTCATTTGAAAAAGAATTTA
Organism: Chiloscyllium plagiosum; assembly: GCF_004010195.1. NCBI lineage: Eukaryota > Metazoa > Chordata > Chondrichthyes > Orectolobiformes > Hemiscylliidae > Chiloscyllium > Chiloscyllium plagiosum. The sequence goes on along the minus strand of NC_057737.1, from coordinate 15,281,318 downwards.
GTGACATTCTTGATCCAGACACCAACTGGGATTTTAAAACAAAAATGGTAATTGTCAGTCACAAAGATGCCAATTGTTCACGCACAGTGCTGACATGTAAAATGTAAGAGGTGCAGCTTCTCATGCTGTGTACCTCCCCATACCCAGAAGTATTGAGGCAAAGCCAGAGGCATATTGCTTTTGTCTGGTACATAATTAAACCCAACTGACATCTTGTCTCCCACAATTTGACAGGCATTTCTCGAGGTTAGACAGTTCAGGCTGAGATCAGACACAATTAGCTGGATCTGTAATTTCATAGAACCAAAGGTGAACACTAATCCTCCATTGGAATGTCATCTCTGCTGTTTGTCGAACTAAACAAAACTCTCAGAGTCACTTCAAATAGTTCCACTTTTCTTGATAGTAAAATGTCTTCGACCTTTAAGAGAAGTGACTAGATTTGAAAGATCACATTTTGTTGCTGAATTCATTCTGTCAACACCAAGTACTGGTTAAATTGTGGAGGGAGTTCAACTAAATTAACTGAGACGAAGTCGCAATTATGGCTGATTGCTTGTGAATTATTTCTCAAGTGGGTTTGCCATTGTGGACAAATAAGGGTCAAGATGCTTGAGGCAGGATTGATAGATCTCTGAATCCACCCCCTACAAGTGCTTGGAGGCAACATACGTGAGAATTTGACATAAAAGCGGTAAAATCTATTAAGGCAGATGGACAGTTCCTCTCTTGCAGGTGTCATATCATACCAGTGACACTGAGCAATTACCTTGTCATGTTTAACTGTTTGCAAAAAACGTGATTTTAGTGCTTTGCAAACCACAAAATAAAATCTGTAAATGCAAAACTCTTAAAGAATCTTGGTGAGTAATAGGACAACTCAGTGAAGAGCTGCCACATCTTTTCACACAGCAGATATCATTTGAAAAATTAACTCTTCTGCGTTGTGTATACCTCTTTACTGAAATGGGTATCTTGCTGAATTTCAACAACTGAAAATATACCAGAAAGAAAATGGTTATTATCACTGTTACAGTTGGTCAAAGATAAGTACAAGGGAGGACTGAGATGTGCTGGGGTAGTACATTGTTATGTGAAAATATAACCTCAGTGAGATATTCTAGATGTAAAGAAGCCTTTCATGAGGTACAGCATGTCAAATGCTTTTTTTAGACTTTGTAACCAAATTGATATTTGGAATTATCTTGTGATGCTTATTTTATTTGTGCCATTCTCTTCTGTGCAGTCAAATGATGCAGCTTGTTCTGTACAGTCTGCTTCCCCCACTAGAACCAAATAAAAGTTTCCATATCCCTTAAGACCTTGTCTGTTATGTTACCTCACATAGTTAGTATGTCAGTAAGGCTATAAGAGACATGCTTATGATGTGATCATGTCAACTCCCCTGCTCCTGAGCTGCTGCTTGACCTGCTGTACTTTTTTCAGCTTCATACTTCATCGACCCGTAAAGGTGTAGAGTCTTCAAGAAGGAAGGACTAGATAAATAAGAGTGAAATAGCCCTAGTCACGGAGACACCTGGCAAGAGAGGAGGTAGACACATTAGTACAGGTGTCCAATGAAATTGTCTGGCAGAATGTTGGGAGCAATGATAAAGGTTTGCAAAACAAAAGCCAGCTAACTTCAGAAAATGATAATGAAAACACAAGGGTGAAAAGATATTTTCAGTGGCGTACTTTAGCTAAGTTGATATAAACTGGGAATGTCCAGACTATTTAGAATTTAATCGAAATCTGACAGTTTTCAAATCTAGTGCATGCTTCACAAGAAAATTCAGACTGGATCATGGGTATCAGCAAGTAATCTAGATCACATGCTGGGAATAGAAGTAGTGACAGCTCTGGACAACAGTGGTATGATTTGAAATGAACTGAGATAAATCTCCAATACTCTCATATTCATCTTTTAAATGGCTAATTTCAGGACAATGGGGACAATTTCAATAAAGACGATATAATTTAGAGGAGATTGTGGTGGGTACGATATTCAGCAGGGCAACCCACTGTGCCTGCATCAATATATTGAAGGAGATATTTGTGCCAATATATTCTGGTGAAGAGGTGGGTAGGAACAGAGTAGTTGAAGTGTATAAACTACAAAGGAAAGAAATGGGTATCAAGGAGACAAAAACCTCTGTATTTGGTCCTCATCACAAACTCCCAAAGCTATGGACTCTCCCATACCTGAAGGCTGTCTGAGACCAAGTCAAATTAATTACAACCTTGCTGTCATAGTTGGCCCAGAAATTAACTTCTGATCGTATGCCCCTGCCATGACTAGGATTGTGTACTTCCAAGTCTGTGACATGTCCCTGGTTTTGACCCTGCCCAAGCTCTGCTAATGCCCTCATGTGTTCATTCATTACCTCAAGACTAGACTGTTCCAATGCATGCCTGACCAGCCTTCCATATTCCACTGTCCATAAACATCAGCTCATCCTAAATTTCATTAAGTCCCATTCACCCTCCACTCGTGCTTACTGGCTCACAGATGAGGAACACCTTAATTTAAATTTCCTACCATTATTTTCAAATTGCACCATACTGCTGTTGTCTCCAGCCATACAGTTCTGCAAGATATCCCTGTTCATTTAATTCATTCTGGCCTCTTGAACTTCTCTGATCTTAATAACTCCACCATTGCTGATTATATATGTTCTGTTAATCTTCTCTGCATCTCTGTCTTTTGGTCCTTTTTTAATAAGCTCTGTTATACCCCTTTAACCCAACTTTTCATCATCTTTCCTAAAATCATGTTATGTGGTTAGGACTCAAACATTATTTGACAACATCTCGTGAAGTGGCATGTTTTACCAAATTAAAGATGCTAAACAAATTCAAGTAGTTATTGTTAAATTATTGTGAACTAACTAGTGGGGTGTTTAGTGGGCATGATAGTAAGCCTAACATGGATCCCATCCAACCATTATAGAAAATAAAATCAACATTACATTGTCAAATCAGCGGAATATAAATTTAAATTCATCAGGCTGATGCTGTTTCATACTTTTGGCTGTTTTGCACTTTGAGCATTCAGTTCTGGTTACCAAGGCACAAGGGAAGCGCCCATGGTCTGGAAACAGTCCAGAAAGCTGGGCTTACTCCTAAAGTCAGACAACTGTGTTATTAGGAAAATCTGAAGGGTTTATCCTCAAAATTAAATATCAAAACAAAGTATCAAAACACAAATTCAGGCCTGAAACAATGCTATGTTTCCTCAAGCAACTGGTAATCAAGCATCTTTTGTGTATTCAAAGATTGTGAGAAGATTTGTAGCTCGTGTGCTTGTTGTGGTTCTGTTCGCTGAGCTGGGAACTTGTGTTGCAGACGTTTCGTCCCCTGTCTAGGTGACATCCTCAGTGTTCGGGAGCCTCCTGTGAAGCGCTTCTGCAATCTTTCCTCTGGCATTTGTAGTGGTTTGAATCTGCCGCTTCCAGTTGTCAGTTCCAGCTGTCCACTGCAGTGGTCGGTATATTGGGTCCAGGTCAATGTGCTTATTGATTGAATCTGTGGATGAGTGCCATGCCTCTAGGAATTCCCTGGCTGTTCTCTGTTTGGCTTGTCCTATAAAAGTAGTGTTGTCCCAGTCGAATTCAACACGGGAGTCTGATAATTTCATGGATCACATAGCCATAAAGAGGGCAGGGTCAGAAGACGTGGTGCAGGAATTTTCTAAGAATAGAGTACATACCAATTGCTGTTCAGCATTAAAAAGCAGAAAGGTGATAACCAACATTCATACAAAGTTTTGTCTTGATGCAACTTCTTTTGTGTGTGTTGGGGTGGTTGCTTTCGTAGTTCAGGACTTGGTCTGTGTGTGTGGCTTTCCTGTATACCTTTGTGGTGAATTCTCCGTTCGGTGTTCTCTGTACCATCTCGTCTAGGAATGGGAGTTGGTTGTCCTTTTCTTCCTCTCTAGTAAATCGGATTCCTGTGAGTGTGGCGTTGATGATCCGGTGTGTGTTCTCTATTTCTGTGTTTGTAATGATTACAAAGGTGTATGATAGTGGAGACAAAAGGTTTAGAATCACTCAAGACTAAAGCATGAGTCAGATAAACTGCTTGGTGTCCCTCATCAACCATTTTCGTTGTGACATGTAACCTCCAAAGAAATCCTTTCCTCATTACAAGACAATTTGACAGACCGAACACAACTACAAAAGCAATAAAATAGTTTTCAAACAAACTAAAAAAAAACAAATCTACTGCTGTCTCTACAGTACTTCATGGTTTTCACTGTAGGAAAATTTATGTGTGGACATTGGCTGAGTATATGATAAGGCTTAGCTGCAGCAACCTCTGCTCAGAGACTTCAGAAATGAAGAATTACCACTGGATGAAGAGAGAGGTATGCAGAGAGACATCAACATGGGAAGAGTAAAGTGCAGCAACCAATCTGAAGCCCCTGTTTGTGGCTTAGTTAGTGAAGGTTCAGGGTGCCATTTTTCAATTTAATAATTGACACAGAAGACCAAATTTAAATGCAGCTTTGATGTGTTCTCACTCCCCTGAGAGTTATCCTATTTTTAGCTAGTACAGCCCTATGTTATTTGGCCTCATCACCCTCCACTTTGTCAGTTATGGTGACAGGCATGATAATGAGTGTCTCAGTCAAGGTCAGACTGCAGATGGACAAGAACATCTATCTGCATTTTACACTAACTGACTACACCATGAAATTTGCAGCCTTAGCAGATCCAGTTCATTGACATGGTAACTTTGCTCCTCATGTTGGAGCAAGATCAGTAAATTATTCTTAACTTATATTTTTAAAATTGTTAAACTTCAAAAAGATGTTCTTTAAGCATTTTGTGTCGATCTTTTTACATTGTAGTCCGGTACAACCATAGAACTGGAACAGTGATGTCTGAACAACCTTTCTACATCCCTCTGTTATATTTATAGTTGTGATCTGTCACTTATCCCCTGCATGCCTGTTAGAGGTTTATTGGATTCTTGGACATCTTAATTCCAATGACAAATTGGACCCATAAAAATGTGGGTCATCAGTACTGCTCAAGCAAGGCGAGTGGCATGATTTACATTTGGATTTTGTAAGAGTCAACTGCAGTGCAGAACTTTAAAACAAATTCTAGCTGGATGCTCTTTACATCACATCTATTCAGCCAAGTTTTTGGTCAAGTATTGTATCTGACCAAATATCTTCTTGGCACCAGGCCCAGCAACTACCCACCTCCCCCTGCCTCACCAGTAGCAAGGGAAGTGCAGGCAGATCAGCTGTCCTAGGTAAATTGGGGCTCTTAAATGGCCAATCAATGACCAGTTAAGGGCCTCATCCTGTCACAGGTGGGATTTAACCAATAGCAGGAGAGGCCAGCTCTCACTTTGCAGACTAGTGACAGGAGAGGAGAGTGTGTCTCCTTAACAGGTTCCCTATTTCCAGCAAAGAGGGGAGGCCTTCTTAGGTCGTCTGTATTCCCCTCAACTCCAGCCTATCTATCCTGGTCCATCATGTATTCATCCTCCCTATGCTGGAGCCTTCTAACATGATACCCCACCACTGCCGCCCAATCCCACAGACCCCTCCCCATCCCAACTACATCCCCTTATCCTTATTTTTCACTAGAGTTCCACCTCCCTGAATTAGAGACTGCTACAGTCCTAATGGTTAGAGGCAAAAAAAAACGCACTTGCTGGAATCCTGGTTGGCATCCTTTGAAGAGATTTTGCTGTGTTATAACTAAATTCATACCACTGTGAAGTCTCTTCAAAGCAGTCCTAATGGTGGCTCCCTCTCCTGTGACACTGCCTGGACTGATGAGTCACTGAACATTTGATTACCAGTGAAAATGGGTTGTGGCCATGAAGTGACAACAGCTGCTTTTGTTTCCATTGCTGTGAATATCCTCTGGCAGTGGGATAACATGAGGCTCCCTTCCTGATGCTTTCAGCCACCATTCTGAGATGTCCCAGCCTGTGTTGAGAGGTTGGAAACATCCAGACCTGTGTCAACATCTGATTAATACTCAACACTGGCCCTTTACTTACTTGGAACAGTAACAGGGAAAACATGGAATTTTGTCCAATTCAGAGAACTGCATTTATTGTCGAAAGGACATTGCCTAGAATACAGGGAATTTGAATCTGTTTGTTCTAATATGAGACAATAAGTGAACCTTTGCATGTGTACGTTTGTCACATTTTAAAACGTACTTTGTTAATTGGTCTGAGTACTTAGGAGGGTGGGCAGCTATATTTTTGTTTGACTGCATCTATAGTATCTGAGAGGGAATTTCAATTAAATTAAAGCTCTGGCAACAGTTCTCCCATTGTTTGCTTTCCACTTTCCATTGGAAATGAACACTATCCATAATTTATATTTGCAGTGTTGGTGTTGGCATAATTTGTCTGTTATACACTGTGTATGTGAAACAAACAATGAAGTAAGTACATTTTAAAGCTTAGATTAACTTTTTTTTAATTGTCAACAGTTGTACCTAGAATTAAGATAATCACACAATTACAAGATTCATAGCTTTGAGAGTTGGTCAAAGGTTAGTAAATTTGAGGTGAGTGGCTATTTTCTGAATGCTTATCCACCACTTACAAGGCAGAGGTCAGATGTGATGCAATATTCTTCACTTGCTGAACGCCATCAGGGTCAAAGTAGTCCACTTCATTTGTACCCCATCCGCTACTTTAATTATTCACTCTCTCTGTCACCAATGCACAGTGGCAGCAGGGTGTACTATCTAGAATGTGCACTATAACGACTCATCAAGGCTCCTCCAACAACACCTTCCAATCCATGACCTATACCATCTGGAAGGATAAAGGCAGCAGATGAACAATGCTGCCTGCAAGTTCCCCTTCAAACCACCCACCATCCTAACTTGAAAATATATTGCCTTTCCTTTTGTGTCAGTTAGGTCAAAATTCTCAAACTTCCTTTATGACAGAATTATGGATGTACCTTGACCAAATGGACAGCCATAGTCCAAGAAGGTTGTCTAATGTCACCTTTTAAAAGGTAATTAGGGATGAACAATAAATACTGGTCTAGCCAGTGATGCCCATGTCTCATGACTGAAGAAAGATAAACATTTGACATTACCTGAAATCAGCAAGTTATAGTATAAATAATTTTGAATTGCCCAAAGTATTTTGAACTTAATATATTGCAAGTGATGCCATTGTAATTGTGTTCTGCGTTAATCACAAAAGGATCATGTTTTTTACTCAATGTAGGTATTTGCTCTGATAAGTGTGGATGGTATACGTGATGGAAGCTGCATGTATCTGAAACTCAAAGAAAGCATGAGTATTTATACAACCCCTTTCATAATATCAAGACATCCCAAAGCGCTTCATGACTAATAAAGTACTTTTGAAGTGTAATTATTGTTGGAGTGGAGGTGGTGCTCATTGAGGGATCAGTGTTACCTGGCCTTTCTTCAGATCATACCAAGGGATTTTTTTTGCATCCACCTCAGAGGATGAATTCCCATCAATTCATCATTCCATCCGAAACCGAGCAGCTCAGAAATGTCACCTTTGATTATATCGGCAAAAGCGAGGACTGCAGATGCTGGAAACCAGAGTCTAGATTAGAGTGGTGCTGGAAAAGCACAGCAGGTCAGGCAGCTACCAAGGAGTAGGAAAATCGACATTTCAGGCCAAAGCCCTTCATCAGGAATGGCTTCATCCTGATGAAGGGCTTTTGGCCAAAACGTCAATTTTCCTGCTCCTCGGATGCTGCCTGACCTGCTGTGCTTTTCCAGCACCACTTTAATCTAGACCCTTGATTATATGCTTTGGATTGAGCATTACCCTGAGCCAATAATGACACATAGGAAGGGAGTGTTACCTCAGAAGTCTCATTTGCTCTGTAAACAAAGTGCAGGTGAATCTTAAGATAAATTATAATTAGTTATATAATATGTGTAGGCATATGAATTGCATGTACTTGTGCACGTTATATACATACTTACCTTGAAATATTCTTGTGTAGTTATACATATGTAAAGATATATATGTGCATATGTTTCTGCATATGTATGCAAACCTTAAACCATAGGAGCAGAAGGAGGCTGTTCAGCCCTTCAAGTCTACTCCAACATTCAATTAGATCTAATAATCCTCAACTTCACTTTCTTGCCCTTTCCTGACAATCCTTGATTCCCTTACTGATTAAAAATCTGTCTGTCAAACCATAAGATAATTACATTTTAGAACAAGTTGCATTACAAATCAAATTTTATGATTCCTGAACAGTTTCTCAGGTCCAATGTAAACTGATATTCAAAATCAAAGACAGTGAAACTTTTGCTTGTTGTAAATTCTGTACAGGATGTGTATGGACTGAAATTGCCTTTTCAAAGATTCCGGCATTTTGTTAGTATCTTTTTCCAATACACCATTAATTGGCTGGGTTGCTAAGATCGTGTCTTGAATCACTTGAGTTGGTTCTCAGCCCTGCAAAGGTTTTATATATGTTTATATAATTTACAGTGCACTGCTGAGTTTGAAACACTGCTGCTTACTGGCCAAGTTCCAGCACAATAAGATAGATATGGAGACTGATCATTCAGTTGAAAAGCTTAGGTTGAGGGCCTTTGTCAGTTACCTTCTGCATTAACTTCAAAAAGATTTTTAGAAATCATTATGTGACACCAAATGGCTCAGTTGGAAACAAGACTTGAAGAATTTTCCAAATTCAATGCTAGTTGTCATCCACTTAATTACCTGATCTCATCCAAACATGTACAATTGTGTCCTCAGAGTTCACAAAACTGAATGAGGTAAAAAAAAGCAAAGCCTTTGTTGTTTCTGCCATAGTCTTACCAGACCATAGAGTTGCTCTCCCACTTGAGAGAGACAACTGGTGGTGATTTAACTTAAGGGTCATCACACCTCAGGCAAGGGGAGAGGTTGAGAAGGACAGTCCTTCATGGTAACCTCAGCCAGGTAATGGGAATTGAGCCCATGCTGTTGGCATCACATTGCTTTGCAAATCAACCGAGCTAAACCAACTCCTGTGCAAAGCCTTTAATAGCTTAATAGCATTTACTATCCAAAATGCTGGATTTAAAAAAATCACCAGATTGGTGAACTATAATGGGAGCATACCAGGGTCAAGTCATGCCATCTCCAAAAACAGGGTGGAGGGACAGGAGAAAACAATTCAATCATGTGACTATATTGTTTGCATTCTTAGATAGTTTAATAACAAAGAGAGTTATGATTCTAGCTGATCATACCACAAAACAATTCAAATCCCAGAATGAAACCCAGCTTGAGATATCATATTTTTTTTTGTTCATTCAGTTAATGTGGTGGTTAGCCACTGAAGCATATTCACACGAGGCTGTAAGTTTTCTTTTAATAAACAAACAGAAGTTTATTGCACAGAAATGCAGCAAACTAAACAAAGCTCTCTAAATATTGAAGATAGTGAGCATGAATTCAAAATGCACAGAAAAACAACTTTTGTTGAACATTATCTATCAGAGAGATTCAAGTCCAAAGAAATGACACCCCTATCTCAACTCCTTAAATTTCTACATACCGACACCTTACACTTTCATTGCCATGGGTCTGATTCAATGAATCCTTTCCAAATTTGCCAACATTAACTCTTCATAAACCTGAAGGCCTAAACTTTCTCAGTTCTCATAACTTGCAGAATTCTAACTGAACTCTCCTGGTTTGGAAATTTTGCAAACTGAAGCCTTTTGATAAAATGATTTGTTCCTTAAACTGTATCTCTGAATTCTTTCTAGAAGTGAAGCATAACTTGCTTCTGAACTCAACTCTAGTGTTTTTCTGCAATTAATTTTAAAAACTTACTCAATCCGTGATTCTTTTGAACTGAAAACAAATCTATTGTAAATCTTATAGTATAAACATCTTTTCATTAACACTACAGGACTCTGAAAATCACTTGCTTTCTGACAAATTTTGAAATTAGTTTCTGTTCCAGAAGAACTCTTTGACCTTGTTTTTATTAAAAGTAAACTTTTCATAAGTAGTGTTCAACACACATCTGTGCCTGTATTGAAATAAAATGCCAAAATTGATATTAATACATACATAAACTATTCACCTTCCATTACAAGTGAAAGACCAAAGAGGTAAAAGACATTCTTTCTTTTATGTTAACTTTGGAAAGCATGAAATAAGTACACTGAGGGGTTATTTTAAATGAGCCACCCAAAAATGATAGTTTTATGCAGGCACTTGATATTATAAACAGCAAAGACTTATAGAGTGCTACTATCATTAGTTACTTATTTAAATGTTAAAAATATGCTCATTATTCTATTTTTATATATATTGTTATATTTGGTCACAACATATTTATTTATATCAAATGAGTTGTAGTTATAAGATCCATTGAACGAACCTCTGTTGTTAAGCTTCCAGTATTCTCTCTGCTCTATATGTAATTACATTTCTGTGGCATGACACAGCTTGCGTAGTGCTGATAACAATTAACTTGCTTGCCATGAGGCAGAGAAACATGACAGCAGGGAGAAGGGGGGAGCTTCTAGTATGAGTATAGTATATCATATGTCATTTCTTCAGGGCCTTTGGGATTGTAGACAATGGAAACAGCAGGGCTAAAAGCCCAACAGTTCATCCACTCCTTGTAAACTGAAGCAAAGTGAGAATGCCTTAAACTGTTTTTGCTTTGTACTCATCACTTCCACAGCTCAGCTCTCTTAAAAACCATAAATCCTCCTAAACACGGGATGTGATGTCAGAAATTATGTGATTGCGCAGAATTTGCTTTGAGAACGTTCTTAGCTTCAAAGCTTAAATCCTTTACAATATAATGGTGAGGATTTTCAATGTCACACAAAATAAACTTCATTAGTTTTGTCTAACGGCTTAAATCCATTACCATGTCAGTTTTTAATGAATATGTTTAATAAGAAGACAAGCGTGACCTTCAATCCTTTGAATGCAGATTAGTATCTATAGTGTCAACATTCAGAAACTGATATCAAGAAGTGCAAACAGAAATATGTTCCAATGCTGAGTGAACACTTAGTGCAGACCACTGATATTCAGCTGTAATGTCCAGAATGTACATCAAAGTGTTTTCTAGATTAACATAAGTCATCAACTCTGAAAGAATAGCTGTCAGTAATTGCAGATCCTCTGTGACAGTGTTGATAGCACTCTGTGGATGGAATATCTTGGTGATGAAAATGTCTCAGGACATTACGTGTACCATTTGCATGAAGTGCATGTTATACACAAGACTTTACATTTATCATTAATCAATCGTTTAATGGGAATTTGGAATAATTAAAAGATGAAGTGAGATTGGAGGGCAAAATAATTAGTTCAGGGTTAATACAGTTTAGTTTCCCGTTTTCAAATCATACATTGTCATGCTTTTTTATACATGCTTATTTATTGGATACTATTTAAAATTAAATAGAAAAAGAGTTAGTTGTCATCTTACTAAGTAGAATCTATCAGCAGTTTGACAGTGCAGACTTTACACAAACCAGAAGATGCAAACTTAAAGCACTACAGTGCCACCGTGATGGGAGGATGTTATTACAACTTTGCAGACAGTACACAACCAATTTCCATTCTAAATGTGATGTGGAGGTGCTGGGGTTTGACTGGATGGACAAAGTTAAAAATTCTGTGTCTTATGATTCTGCTCCATAGCTACCTGATGAAGGAGTAGTGCTCTGAAAGCTAGCACTTCCAAATAAACTTGTTGGACTATAACCTGGCGTTGTGTGATTTGTAACGATATAAATGTGGGCATTATTTGTGCATGAGCTCTGGCCAATTAATTGTATCTTTTTTATGATATCTGCTGGTGGAGAGAAGATTGGACAGTAAAGGGTTATGGTTTGGTGAAGTTGCACCCTCAAAGAAGAGCTAAGGAATAACATAATTAAATTGCAAAAAAGAGATGATGGCATCTTAATGGCCTTGCTCTATTCAAATTCGGGACAAAGAGATGGGTGACTTGTCAGGACAATGGTGGAATATGGATGCACTTTTTCAAAAGACTCCCACAAGGAATGTGAAAAATAAATGAAAGATCTTGCATGAACTATTGTTTTTATTGAAAGATTCACAGGCAGACATTGGACGGAAGGGACTGTTTCTGTGCTGTATGACTATATGACTGTTCAACTGGTGCAGATGTGCTGTCACTTCAGAATAAACTTCACTTCGCCTCACTTATGGCATGTCTTCAACTATTTCACCTGACCCAATTATCTTCAGCTGCTTCATCAATGTCCCTCCCTTCATCATAATATCAGAAGTGGGGATGTTCACCAATGATTGCATTAATGTTCAGCACCATTCATGACTCCTCAGGTACTTAAAGAGTTCACATTCAATTGCAGCAAGATCTGCACAAAATCCAGATTTGACTATTGTCAAATAACATTCGTGACCCATAATTGCCTAGTGTTGACCATCTCCAACAAGAGAGAATCTAACCATTGACATTCAATGGCAATATTATCACTGAATCCCCCACTACCAACATCCTGGAAATTACCATTGACCAGAAATTGAATTGGATTAGCCATATGAGACAGTGATTACAACAGCAGGTCAGAAGTTAAGGATCCTGAAGCGAGTAACTCATGAGTAAGGCACAAGTCAACAGTGTGATGGAATACTCCTCAATTGCCTGGATGATGGCAGCACCAACAACATTTAAGAAACTTGACACTCTCCAGAACAAAGTGCCTGCTTGATTGGTATCAAATAGTCACTCCCTTCACTGTCAACCATCTATAGTAGCAGTGTATGCTATTTGCAAGCTACACTGCAGAACATCACCAAAGCTCCTTAGATAGCATTTTCCAAACCCGTGACTATGACTACCTAAAAGGACAAGGGCTTTAAATACACAGGAACATGACCACCTGCACAGTTTCCACTCACCATCTTGACTTGCAAATATATCGTTGTTCCTTCAGAGTCCTTGGTGAAAATCCTGGAACTCGCACTTTAATGGCATTGTGGATCCATCTACACCAAATAGACTGCAGTGGTTCAGGAAGACTATCACTATCTTGGAAAGGGGAACTAGGGTTGGATAATGAATGCTGGCCGAGCCAGTAACACATACATCTCATGAATGATTTTTTTTTTTAAAAACTGTGTGTGACTCTTCAAGATACAATATTAAGGAAATCTTCCAAAAGAAGTCTTATGGTTACTCAACCCTGCCTCAAGCTTCTTCAAATTCATCTGCGAAAAATAATATCCCTTTAGTCTAATGTCTCCACTGCTGCCAACATAGAGTTATAGAGATGTACAACATGGAAACAGACTCTTCAGTCCAACTCGTCCATGCCGAACAGTTATCCTAAATTAATCTAGTTCCATTTGCTAGCAATTCGCCCATATCCCTCATTTTGTTTGATATAACAGAAGTTCAGGCTGGACTTCATAGTAACAGTTATACTTATTGCTACACTATATAAAGTCATAGAGATGTACAGCATGGAAACAGACCCTTCGGTCCAACCCATCCATGCTGACCAGATATCCCAACCCAATCTAGTCCCACCTGCCAGCACCCAGCCCATAACTCTCCAAATCCTTCCTATTCATATACCCATCCAAATGCCTCTTAAGTGTTGGAATTGTACCAGCCTCCACCACTTCCTTTGGCAGCTCATTCCATACACGTACCACCCTCTGCGTGAAAAAGTTGCCCCATTGGTCTCTTTTATATCTTTCCCCTCTCACCCTAAACCTATGCCCTCTAGTTCTGGACTCCCCGACCCCAGGGAAAAGACTTTGCCTATTTACCATATCCATGCCCCTCATAATTTTGTAAACTTCTGTAAGGTCACCCTTCAGCCTCCAACGCTCCAGGGAATACAGCCCCAGCCTGTTAAGCCTCTCCCTATAGCTCAAATCCTCCAACCCTGGCAACATCCTTGTAAATCTTTTCTGAACCCTTTCAAGTTTCACAACATCTTTCCGATTAAACTCCATCTGCCATTTCTCAGCCCATTGGCCCATCTGGTCAAGATCCTGTTGTAATCTGGGTAACCCTCTTTGCTGTCCTCTACATCTCCAATTTTGGTGTCATCTGTAAACTTTCTAACTGTATCTCTTATGCTCGAATCCAAATCATTTATGTAAATGACAAAAAGTAGAGAACCCAGCACCGATCCTTGTGGCACTCCACTGGTCACAGGCCTTCAGGCTGAAAAACAACCCTCCACCACCACCCTCTGTCTTCTACCTTTGAGCTAGTTCTGTATCCAAATGGCTAGCTCTCCCTGTATTCCGTGATATAAGATGGTAAGGTTAGAGGGCAGTATTCTCTGAGCTGTACTTGGTCCAACCTCTTAGCAGCACGATTATACATAACTGTTGAAATCACAGGGACATCACAACATACCATAGAGTCCTATGACCATACATATTGGAAGTACAATAGAAAAAGTGAGACTAGTGTATCAGTGGAGGAGTTAAGAGCTTTCCAATACATGCAACGTGATGATCGCTACAGATACAGGGTGAATTGATGCTCTTCACCAAATGAGAGATTTTAATCAAGTAGTCATTAAGAACTTGTAGATGCTTCTTTGACTGAGTACGTGGTTCCAGACTCTATTTGGCACAATCCGTGGCCATGCCAAAAGGAGAGAATCCATAGGAAAATAAACCTTAATGTTAAAATATGATAGCCTCACTCCATCAAGAGATGTGGTAAAGAGGTGCCCATTGAAGGGAGTGAATTATGTAGAATATTTATGTTGTGTCACCACAATTGAATGCCACATAGTGATTAGCCCCTGCTATTAAAATATCCTTTGACACAGCTACTGTCGCAGTTCAGTGCTCACCTATTATTTACTGTTAGTCCTGTCCCTCATCACTGGAATTTTGTCGCAAACCCCATCTTTTGTATATATTTTACATCATACAGCAGAAATGGTGAATAGAGTATTCCAACTTTGGCAAGTCTCAAATTTATTGGGTAACACTAATGTAGTTTGAAAACAAAATTGCTGAAGATCACAGAAGGTCAGGCAGCATCCATGGAGAGAAAGCAAAGTAACATTTCAAATCTGGATGATTCTTCATCAGCTCTACCTCAAAATGTTAGCTTTCTTTCCCTCCGTGGATGCTGTCTAATCCGCTGTGATCTCCAGCATTTTTTTGTTTTCAATACAGATTCCAGTATCTGCAGTAATTTGTTTCTACTAATGTAGTTTGTATGGATTCTCTGGAGGCAATAGTTAATGTCCCATATCACAAACTTAGCTAAAATTAGACCTCATGGAGTTGAAAGTAAATTATTTATGCAGTTGGGAGATTGATTTAGTAGAATAAAACTAGAAACTGGGAAGCTTTGATAGCGGAATAAAGTGACCAGAAGTGTCCCACAAAGATCTGCACTGTGGCTTCAAGTGTTCATTATATTTATTAATGATACAGATAACAACAATATTCAAGTTCACCAATGATGCAAACACATAAAAAGAGTAGATGGGAACATAAAAGTGTCGTGCCATTGATAGTTTAGTTGAGTGGACAAAATTGTGGCAGATCAATTTCAATGCCGGTAATTACACAGAATTGCATAGAAACAAGCCATTTGGCCCAAACAGTTCTATATTAAAAACTAACATATGACACCTTTCATGACCACAAGATATATGAAAATACTCTAAAATCAATGAAATATTTTTTTTAAATGTACATGCTGTGCAGGAAACAAAGCCATTTTGCACACCACACGTTCCCACAAACAGCAATGTGAAACCGATCAGATAACCTGCTCCATGATAAAGATTGGCTGAGACACTAGGGATAATTTCACTCCTCTTTTTGGAGTGAAGCCATGGGATCTTTTATAGCCACCTGTGTGGGCAGGTGGGGGCCTTGGAATAATATCATATCCAAAGAACAGAATGCTCCAACATTGTAGCACTGTAGTATTAGCGTAGATGATGTGTTGCAGCCTCTGGATTGGGACTTGAGCCCACAACCTACAGACTTAATAGTTACTGACTGGGGCACAACTGATACCACCTGAGTCTCTTCCTACCATTCTGCATCTAACTCTATTAGCATTCGCTTCTCAGTTGTATATGCTCTAGAAAATTCAAATTTGGATTAAAAGCACTTTACCCAAGAGGTCTTGTCAGTGAGGTGGACAATGGGACATAGAATTCAGTTTTCATTTCATCTTGATTTTATTAACACTATATTCCTTATTTAAAACACCACATGTGCATTTCCCAAACTTCCACAATATTTTCTCTCTGTCTAGCTCTATTTGTCTGAATAAGGATATTATGCTCAACAATCCATGTGTTTGAATCTCCTTCCCTCTGATGTAGGGCTAGCTCTCTTCCGTGAAGGTGGGTCTCACAGATCAGGGCGGATCTTCTCCTGGGCCTTGTTGGGTTGCCATGAGTCTGTCTGTGCATCTTCACTGAGGGGGTGTCTTCCAGGTGTGCATTTTTGTCCCCCCCTCAGCACTGATCTTCCAAAATATTCTATGGTCTTTGGTCAATTGAGTCATGGGTTCAAATCATCCAATGGGGTCATGCCAACTCCCTTCACTGTTACCAGGTGTAATGTCCATTTCTTCAGGTACTGGCTGGAAGTCAGGCTGCCAGGAAGTCTGATCGATTTTTCTCCAATATACAACCCTGGGCTGATTATTGCTGGCTTCCTCAAACCTTTGACCTATTTAACCTTGGTTTCCACTCTTTTCTGCAGCCAACAGAAAACAGCTCATGGCTGTTAGTTTAGTTTGGCCAATTTTCTGTCAGAGTCAAAAAGTGTGGTGATGGCAAAGCACAGCCAGTCAGGTAGCATCCTAGGAGCAGGAGAGTTGATGTTTTGAGCATAAGCTCTTCATCATGAAGGGCTCATCATTCCTGATGGAGAGCTTATGCTCAAAATGTCAAATGTCCTGCTGCCTAACCAGCTGTGCTTTTCCAGCAAGCTTTTGTAGATGGGAAATGGCTGCACATGTAAGCGTTTTAATGTATTGTTCGTAGATATTCTATGCCAAATCTCTTATGCCATGCAAATATTTCCCCAGAATAAGATTGATACCTTTTGTCCACCTACCCAAATTTTCCCCTTTTCAACATTGATGATTTGATGAGATTAGATTAGATTCCATACAGTGTGGAAACAGGCCCTTCGGCCCACCGAGTCCACACCAACCCTCTGAAGAGCAACCCACCCAGATCCATCTCCCTCTGACTAATGTACCTAACACTATGGGCAATTTAGCATGGCCAATTCACCTAACTTGCACATCTTTGGACTGTGGGAGGAAACCGGAGTACTCGGAGGAAACCCACGCAGACATAGGGAAAATGTGCAAACTCCACACAGACAGTCGCCCAAGGCTGGAATTGAACTTGGGACCCTGGCACTGTGAGGCAGCAGTGCTAACCACTAAGCCACCGTGCCGCCATGATATCTTAAAAAAATTAATTCATGAGATATGGGTATCAGAGACTGGGCCTGCATTTATTGCTCATGCCTAGTTTCCCTTAAGAGGGTGCCTTCTGGAATCTTTGCAATCCACTTAGTTTTGGTACCCCCACAATGTTATTAGGAAGGGAACTCCAGAGTTGTGACCGAATGATACTGAAGGAACAGTGATGTATTCCAAATCAGGATGGTGAGCGGTTTGAAGGTGAACTTAAAAGTGGTGGTGTTCCCATGCATTTACTGTCCTTGCCCTTCTAGATGGTAGTGATCACAAGTTTCAAAGTTGTAGTTTAAAAAACCTTGGTAAATTCCTGCAGTGCACTTGAGGTTGGTACACACTGCTACTATAAAGCATTAATGCTCAAGGGTATGAATATTTGTGGATGTGCTGCCAGTCAGGCGAGTTGGGTTTTCCTGGATAGTATCAAGCTTCTGAAGAGTTTCCTATTAAACTGGTGGTTCTCCAGTTCCTCACAGACGTAACCGTTCCATATGTGCAAGGTGAGATATTGAGAGTCATTAGAAGGCTTTCTGACCAGAACGACATTATAAAAATCATTAAATCAGGTGAAAAAAAAGAACTAAAATTACACAAATTGCAACAGTAATAAGGGTTAATTGGAATTAGACTGTCTCCACTCACGCAGAGATAAGGGGCTAATGCTTAGCTGTGAGATGATATGCATGTGGAATTCTAAATTCTGGATGAATACCAGCAGGTTTGAGTTACCAAAAGGGAGTGTGAAAGGAAGATGCTCTCTCTGTAATAAATACCAAAGCAAGCAAAGGAGGTGAAAGCTATCAAGAAGGGAATTAGCACTCACTTCACGATGGAAGTTCAAAGAACAATGCTCAGCATGCACCTTTGGAGAAAGGGGTCTACATATTTGTTGGCTTGATGATGTTGACATGCTGATGGAACAGAATGCCAAAGTACTTAAGGAAATTTAAATTCCAACATTTTAAAAATGGACTGCTACAGCTTGACATCTTTAAAAAAAAACAAAGCAAACAACATGGAACACAGTGTTCTTTTACAGTCTTCACAAGGTTTCAATAACACGAAGAACTGTTCATAACATGGCACTTACACTGTGCACTGAATTGTATTACTTAAACTGAATCGCATTATTTATGAAACACTTAGATTCTTCATTATGCTGCTTAACAGAATGGACAAAGCAGCCTTCATATTTCTGATGAGTCAGAAATGATGCAAATGAGATTCAGAGGTGGGTTTTTATCAAACCTGCAGTGAATTCGTTCAGCAATTTTTGCCACATAAACAGAAATGGCTAAGTGGTACTGAGCACCTCTTATCATTGAAAAATGACTATAGTAGGCAGAGCACCTGCAGAGACTATAATGTGCCTTCCTCTGGATTTGTACAGAATATGTTCATGTACCTAAATTTAAAAAAAACAAACTGCTGATTTTTTTTCCCCCGGCACTACAGAAAAATGATACAATCTTGGCTCACTGTCACTCTTGCACATTTCTGGCAAGGCTGAAATGCATATTCGATTTTTGTTTCACTTGCTCACATTCTTACACAATCCTCCAATCCAAAACTTGAGCATGTAATCAAAGCTGATACTGGCGCAGCACTGAGGATGCATTAATTTATCAGCAGCATTATTTACACAGGACTTTAAATTGATAATATTACTTGAAGATCAGCAATTTGTCCAATTTCTTAGACAACATTTCACCCTCTACCCGACAATTGGAGAACTTTGTCTGTCTTTCATTGTGCTTAATAGTTTACCCCTCAACACAAAAATGGAAAAAAGCTGGAACTACGCAGCAGGTCAGGCACACATTTGGCAAGAGAGACAGAGTTAATGTTTGAGATCATTACATTTTTATCAGTACTGGAAGAAGTTAGAGATTTAACAGTTTTCGAGTGAGTATTTGTTGCATTTGAACATGCACTGCTTCAGTATCTGAGGAGTCACAAATGGTACTGAACATTGTGCAATCATTGGTGATAATCCCCACTTCTGACCTCATGATGGAAGGAAAGTTATTAATGAAGATGGTTGGCCCTAGGACACTACTCTGAGGAACTCCTACAGAGACATCTTGGAGCTGAGATGACTGATCTCCAACAACTATGACCATCTTCCAATGTGCCAGCTTTAATTCCAACTAGCGGAGAGTTTGTCCCCTGGTACCCATTGATTCCAGTTTGGCTAGGGGTCCTTGATGCCACATTTCATCGAAATCAGCCTTTATGTCAAAGGCTGTCACTCTCACCTGACCTCTGGAATTCAGTTCTTTTGTCCATGTTTGAACCAAGGCTGTAATGAGGTCAGGAGCTGAATGGCCTTGTCGGAACCCAAACTGGGTGTCACTAAGCAAGTTATTGCTGAGCTGGTGCTACTTGATAGCACTGTTGATGACACCTTCCATCACTTTACTGATGATCAAGAGGAGACTGATGGGGTGATAATTGGCTGAGTTGGATTAGTCCTGCTTTTTGTGTCCAGGATATACCTGGGCAATTTTTCACATCATTGGGTAAATACTAGTGTCATAATTATATTGGAAGAGCTTGGCTAGTGAAGCAACAAGTTCAGTAGCACAAATCTTCAGTGCTATTGCTAGAATGTTGTCAAGGCCCATAGCCTCTGCAGTATCCACTGTCTATATCTTAGGTCTGTTACGGTAGCAATGTCTATCTTACTAAGGTGCCTAGTTGCGATGGGTAATAGATAATATATTGGTTGGGGTAAGAACCTCTTCTTGTTACCTGACTCGTGCTTTTCTCCTACTGCTATGACCCACTCGGCCCTTAGACACAGTCAAACAGAGAGAATGGTAGCAGCATACAACCCCAACCACAGGTTGTTCATAGCTGTCATTGCAAAACATACAACAGAAGGTAATATGTTCTGCTCCCAAATATCTTTTCCACGTCAGGACTTGTGATCGTGACAAAATAGCTGTCAGCCTTATTGTCTCACTGTTACCTTTCTGGTCTTGAGGGGGCAGGTTGCGTGTTCAAACTGTTTTTCATAGAACATAGAACATAGAAGAATACAGCGCCGTACAGGCCCTTCGGCCCTCGATGTTGCGCCGATCCAAGCCCACCTAACCTACACTAGCCCACTATCCTCCATATACCTATCCAATGCCTGCTTAAATGCTCATAATGAGGGAGAATCCACCACTGCTACTGGCAGGGCATTCCATGAACTCACGACTCGCTGAGTAAAGAACCTACCCCTAACATCTGTCCTATACCTACCCCCCCTTAATTTAAAGCTATGCCCCCTTGTAATAGCTGACTGCATATGTGGAAAAAGATTCTCACTGTCGACCCTATCTAAACCCCTAATCATCTTATACACCTCTATCAAGAGGAGATGGAGACTGTGTGAGGAGATGGAGACTGTGCGAGCTGATGGAGAGTGTGCGAGGAGATGAAGTCTGTGTGAGGTGATGGAGTCTGTGCGAGGTAATGGAGACTGTGCAAGCTAATGGAGTCTGTGCGAGGTGATCGAGTCTGTGCGAGGTGATCGAGTCTGTGCGAGG
>NC_057737.1:15225654-15256277 GCF_004010195.1 Chiloscyllium plagiosum | reverse complement strand
GTTGTGGACAGTGGGGAGGGCTGTTGTCGGCTGCAGAGGGACTTAGATATGATGCAGAGCTGGGCTGAGGAGTGGCAGATGGAGTTCAACCCTGCCACGTGTGAGGTTGTCCATTTTGGAAGAACAAATAAGAATGCGGAATTCAGGGTTAATGGTAGGGTTCTTAGTCAGGTGGAGGAACAGAGGGATCTTGGGGTCTATGTACATAGATCTTTGAAGGTTGCCACTCAGGTGGATAGAGTTTGTAAGAAGGCCTATGGAGTATTATCGTTCATTAGCAGAGGGATTGAATTCAAGATTTGTGAAGTGATGTTGCAGCTGTACAGGACTTTGGTTAGGCCACAGTTGGAGTACTGTGTGCAGTTCTGGTCGCCTCACTTTAGGAAAGATGTGGAAGCTTTGTAGAGGGTGCAGAGAAGATTTACCAGGATGTTGCCTGGAATGGAGAGGAAGTCGTACGAGGATAGGTTGAGAGTTCTCGGCCTTTTCTCGTTGGAACGGCGAAGGATGAGGGGTGGCTTGATAGAGGTTTATAAGATGATCAGGGGAGTAGATAGAGTAGACAGTCAGAGACTTTTTCCCCGGGTACAACAGAGTGTTACAAGGGGACATAAATTTAAGGTGAAGGGTGGAAGGTATAGGGGGGATGTCAGGGGTAGGTTCTTTACCCAGAGAGTGGTGGGGACATGGAATGCGCTGCCTGTGGGAGTGGCAGAGTCAGAATCATTGGTGACCTTTAAGCGGCAATTGGATAGGTACATGGATGGGGGCTTAAGCTAGGACAAATGTTCGGCACAACATCGTGGGCCGAAGGGTCTGTTCTGTGCTGTATTGTTCTATGTTCTATGTTCTATCTTATATTCTCAAAGAAATATAGGCTGTGTTTGATCAATCCATCCTCACAATTTAACTGGGTAAGCCTTCACATCGTTCTATTGACTAAACTACATTTTGATACAAAATTAAAACTTTTCTCAGTTGTTTCTGCATATTGCAATATAAATCTTAAGGATCTTTTTTTCATTCACTCACAGGATGTGGCTGTCCCTGACTAGGCCAGCATTTATTGCCCATCCCTAATTTCCAGAGTCAATCACATTGCTGTGGGTCTGGGGTCATATGTAGGCCAGACCAGGTAAGGTCGTTTCCTTTCCTAAAAGACATCAGTGAACCAGATGGATTTTTCCAACAATTGACAATTGATTCCAGATTTTCTTAAAGAATTCAAGTCAATGATCTGCTATAGCAGGATTCAAATCCAGGTCCCCAGAACAGTACCTGAGTCTGTGGATTAAAAGTCCAGTGATAATGTCACTGCACCATCGCCTCCCTTGTACAGTATTCTGCTAAGTGATAAAGCTTTTGTCAAAATAGTCTAGCTTTTCAAGTATGCTGTAGCTCAGCTGGAGTGTTTACAAGACTGTTTGCTTATGCCCAGAAGTTTAAAAGTTGAAAAACTTGTTATATATTCAGACATTTGCACAGTCATGTTCTGCTTGGCATTACTGAGCCTGACTCAATCGCACCCTACAGGAGCTGGTATTAACCTCCTGTCAATGATTTTATCAAAAGTATCAGTGGGAGGATATCAGTTAATGAGTAAATTATTCCCTGTGCCTCTGAATTTTTAAAGATCACTCAACTGATACATACTCAGACATGTGTTTAGCATTATTGTGAAGACTCCCAGCCAAAGTACTGTACTCTCAATATAAGGTGATTTGATTAAATTCTCTTCCATATTTGGGATTGTGAGGCCTGAACCTCAAAACACAAACTAGTTTGGGAGGAGAGTAAAAACAATAAATTATTCATCGAGGAGAGTGCAGCTTTTTCTCAGCAAACTCATTTCTTTGAGATCAAGTCCAAGCTAATGTGAGTTTTTGTTTTCTTCAAACATCAACTCCAAATTATTCTGGTTTGGTCAAGTTCAGGAAAGTGCTTCTCAAAGTAAATCTTGGTCTAGTTCCCTCACCTCATTCCCCATCATATTCCCCCATGCACCACCCCCACCCCCCAACATCCTGCCACTGCTTTCCCCTTCCTCCCACTAACTTGTAGGAATACAGTTCCACAGATTAGATTAGATCAGATTAGATTCCCTACAGTGTGGAAACAGGCCCTTCAGCCCAACCAGTCTACGCCGACCCTCCGTAGAATAACCCACCCAAACCCATTTCCCTCTGACCAATGCACCTAACACTACGAGCAATTTAGCATGGCCAATCCACCTGATCTGCACATCTTTGTAACTGTGGGAGGAAACTGGAGCACCCGGAGGAAACCCACGCAGACATGGGGAGAATGTGCAAACTCCACACACAGGCTGGAATCGAGCTGGGACCCTGACACTGTGAGGCAGCAGCGCTAACCACTGAGCCACTGTGCCCTCGTGTACGTCACTCATTAGATTGAGTCAGGACCTTCAACAAGGATACATAAAGAGAAAGGAATTCCACCAACTCACAGAACGAAGAGTTTCCTTGTCTCCAACATAAGGTAGTTAGCTCGAGTGTACATGAAAGGTTCAGATAATCAGCACACAAGTTAGTTGCTAGAAATAAACCACAAGGGGATCTTCCTCATACACTAAGATTCACTGGAAAAACAAGATGTGCAGAAGGGTTTTTTTTTAACTAAGAAGGAACTGAGTATGTGAAACAGATGACTGGCAAGATTGGTGGAACACAAGCTCTTAATATTCTTGAGGAAATAACTGGACAAGTTCTTTTGATAAGTTCTGTCAACCAGTAGGATCTAGAATATGGAAAACAGCTCTTCACTTGCCTGAAACTATTATTATATATTACCATTTCTCATCACTCCTCTGTACCAAAGCTTCTCGACAGTTAACTGCTTCAACACTAGGAACACACAGTGTCTGTATCATATGAATACCAGAGGTACATTGTATATTTAAAGAGTGGGAGGAACATGAGTTATAAGCTATGTTACAGATATTAATAGCATACCATCTGGTAGCTGGTCGCAAAAATAACCAAACTTTCAGATTTGATTAAAAGAAAACTTTGCTTTTCTGATTGAATATACTGGCTCTGTTGTAAAGGCTGACTACCTTCATCAGTTTGGTAAAGATGAACTCATTGGTTAGAGACAGAGAGGGATTTGTGACTGGAATTTTGTTTGATAACATTGTAAGCATTTTAATTCCAGAAATCCTTCTCCATTAGGATTGCTTTGTAAAATAGAAGAAATTGCTGAAAATGTTTAATTTTCCAATCACTTGTATTCTTTGTTGAATATTTCCTATGGCTTAAAGTTCTTAAATGCTCGATTGCATTTACTTACACCAATGTATTTGTGTGAGTTTCTTTGAACTAAATTCAACTTTTTACGATTGAAGCCAAAAAAATTAAGTCTCACAATACTGAATTTTGTCAACAATTTCTATCCAGTAATATATATTCCAAAGTAATAGTTTTGTTCCACACCTTTTTCAAATCTTTATTGAATTGGTCAATCATTAGATAGTAAAGCTTGAAGGATCTTGACCACCAGGCGTCATTGGAAAATCAGCAGGTCAATGTTTCCTCTGCCTAATCCAATTCTTGTAGGCCATCTACCTGCTCACTGATATCAGCCTCTGATATAATACATCGGAATCAAACCCAGGACATTTCTGGTCTCTGTGGTCAACTACGTATTGCCATTCTCGTATGAATCATCAGCATTTTATAGCATTCAGCATAAAACAACAATGGTTCAATTAACTGTTAGTGATAGATTATAATGCTTCAATCTCGACACACTTTCAGCCAGCTATTTACATCGCAGTCATGGCAGTATTAAAATAGAGCCAGCAAGAAGGGACTCAATTATTGAGATTTCACTTGGGGAATGTTTAGGATCGCGGATCATAGGTTTATCAAACACTTCCTGAGATTGAAAGGAAAATTTGGCAGGAATCACCAGGGAAACCAGAATTCATCTGAGCCCTGCAAAGCACAGATAGTTCAAGAGGATTGAATATGCAAATAGGTAACAGCAAAACCAACACAAACTGATCAAAAGAGCAGCATCTCAGTGGAAAATGTGACAGATTTTGTGCAGTAAGACCAGCACAGTGGCTCAGTAGAGGGTAGCAGGACGGCATTTGGTTAACACTGCTGCCACACAGTGCCACAAATCAAGGTTCAGTTCCACCTTCGGGTGACTGTTTGCAGTTTGTACATTCTCCCCATGTCTGTGTGGGTTTCTTCCCACAGTCCAAACATGTGTAAATTAGGTGGATTGGCCATGCTAAGTTACCCATAGCGTCTGGAGATATGCAGTCTAGGTGGATTAGCCATGGGGAATGCAGGGTTACAGGTGTGGGATGCTCATTGAGTGGGGGGTGAGTCAGTGTGAACTTGATAGGCCGAATCACCTGCTTCCACATTGTAGGGATTCTGTGAGTATATGTTTTATTTTTCACCCATCTCCAACATTTTGGCTGGGACACTGAGACCAGTCATGACAACTCCTGAATTGCACCCCCTGAAATAATTGTATGGCTTATTAAAACACACCAAATATGTTCTTGGTCCAAGAGATTAATGAGAAGCTTGACCAATAAATTATGTTATTACTGTCATATCTTGTTCTCCTTTTAACAAACAATTTTTATAACATTAACTGTATGCCCCATATGAACTATGAACTGCCAGCAGACAAGTCAAACAACTTGTCCTACAGAATGCGAAAAGCTCCAAGTATGCATTAGAATAGTATAACAGTTTTGGAGGGTTATATTTGACCTGGATTTAGCAACATGTTTACAAACTAACAAAATTAACACCAGGTAATTGCTATTCTAAATGTTTCTTAGAAAGTTCTGAATTCTACTTTGTCTTTCTAGTTGGTTTGCAGATTGATGTAGGAGGATCTATGATACCAGCTAATCTCTGTCCCCCATGGACACTTTACCAAATCTGCCTTTCTCTTCAGGTTTTGCGTCTTTTTCAAAAATGAGAGATGTCAGGCCTGGGGAACAGATTATATTCCACTTGATTTCAAACAGTGTCATCAGTCAAACACTCCCACATCAGGCACAGCTTGAGTTAGATCCTAGGTTAGCCTCCCTCTCAATGATGTTTTTCCATTTACGTCAAAAGAACATTCACATTCCTGAGCACAACAATTATTTTGGATCTTTATGTGAGGGTAGTAATTTAGAGTTGTATTATAGATTGTATATTCATAGCCACTCTAAAAAGTGGGTGGAATTGCCCAAAACATATATATTTAGGGCTTCTCCAGGGCGACTTGCATCCCGCAATGAATTTAAACCAAAGCCCGAAAAATGAAAGAACACCAAGCAAACTAAGAGGATCATTCAGCCCCTCTATCTTTAATGCTATTGACTGCCTGCAGGTCTTGAACAAACTTCCATTCCTCCGGTTCACCTGGAATGTTTGCTTTTTTGACCGGAAAAATAAGGGTTCTCACCAGTGAGTTCTCACAGGGGATTATCACTCCAGCCTTTAGGGGGGATTCAAAGACTGGAGTAATTCCTTCTGTAGCCTCGGGTTTTAACAGGTATTGTGCTCTGCGGTAAATCTCTCTCGTAGCACGACTCCTGATGCACTCATTGAGTTCAGGAACCTTCCACTTATCTTTATTGGGGTTGACTCTCTGAACTGGCTTGATTTAAGGACTGAATATGTTGCCCCTGTATCTACCAAAAAGGTAACTGATGTACCTTCATAACATAGAGGTAGGCATCGATTTATACGCATCGTTGTTATATTGGACATATTGTCCACACTTCGCAATCTCAGCGCTCAATATAGAGGTGGGACATGTCTCAGTGCCCATAAGGTTAGTAGAAGAGCTTAGCATAAGTGAGTCTTCATTGCCAAGCATAAAGGAAAGAGGCTTACCTGTACCTTGTGGGCTGCCCACCTCCACCTCAGCTTTCCCCCGTCAATCACCCTGCTGTCCAGCCTCCAGGGCTGATTGAGGCTGTCTGTGTGGGCACTGTCTCGCCCAGTGGTCCATTGCTCCACAAACAAAGCACCCACCAGATCCACCTCTGCCAGCGCCTCTTCCTCTCTTTTCCTCAGCACCTCCCTCCAAAGCCTGGGCGACCATCTGCATCAGAGTAAGCTGGGCTTTATGTGCTTGCTGTTCCATCTTTAGTTTCCGCTTATCCTTCTCTTGGGTAACCAATTTTTCAGCATATATTGCATGCTGTTCTATCAAATTCAGTTTTCCCGTGACCCAGGTAATACATGTCTCCTTTACCTTCTTCGCTATTTCGTCCTTCATTCCATTGATGAAGCTGTTCCTCAGGTGTGCTTCATATGTCGTGATCTCTGCCGCCGTTAGGTCGTCGGTGGTCTCAGTCCACTATGGGCGTTATGGACTTCTGTGAGGTGCGTAAGGTACTGGAAGACTGTCTCACCTTCTTGTTGTTTACACATTGCAATTTTGGTCATGGCCATTCACACTGAAAATGCCTCCCTACAGGTGGTTGCTAGCGCTGCAACAAAAGCATTAAAGTCTCTGTTCTCTTCCACTTCGGTTGATCTGGTATGGATGTTTATGGCTGGCCATCTATACTTGGTTTTGGTGACATCAGCACCCAGTTTTCATTCCAGGAGATGTTTCATCTCATGTGACATGGGACGGAACTCGGTACAGAACTTCGTCACTTCTTCGGTGAACTTATTACTTCCAACCTTGCGTGGGTCAGGCAACTGCCCATAGGCACTTTCCAAATCCTTCATGGTCCATGATCAGTGGACCAGCACTGGGCGCCCTTCTGGATCTGCAACTTCAACCATTGGTGCTTGCAGAACTACCTGGTTAGATGATCGTACACCAAACCCCTCACCGTCTGACTCAGCATCCGTCGTCGGGAGATCATGAGCAGGCCCTGGATGCCTTTCCATCTTGGAGTGGCCGTTGTCATTTTGGGCTTCTTGCTTCAGTTGGTTGTGGGTACGATTTGCTACCGGTGATCCAACAGACCCTGAGGTGGCAGCCACTGACTTGGAACCTTCACCAGGCAGATCTCGTAGAGGGGGCTGTAGGTCTCGGAGGGTAGTCATCAAGGTCAGGATCTGAAACAGACTTAAGACACTGTACGACTTTGTTAAGTTGTTTTCCGCGCACGTCTGCAGTGCACTGTGTACATTTGATCTATCCTTTATTTGAGATTTCCTTTCTCTGATATCAGCCTCAGCCTTCAGCATGTTATAAGCACTCCAATTCACAGGTCCTATTTTTCCCTTCCGTTTCTCCTTCTCTCTCTCCTCCAACTTCGACCTCAATACTTCCAACTGCCTTTTACTAAAACATCCCCCCTCTGGAAAACCACATTCCTTGGTCCACAATTCTAACTGCTTTACAGACTCTGGACCATAATGATTTAACATGTACTGTATTTTTGGTTGGCCATTCCAATTCCTTTGTGGACCCTCTTTTTGTTTGCTCTTGGTGGAGCCAATTTTCAGTGTTACTGGAAAAGTGTTCAGCTTTCTCTCTCGCGCACGATACCATTATCTTTTTCCCTTTGACTTGGTTTTTACCTCCAGCGGTCCCCTCTCGCATTGCCTCAATGCCTTGTTTTTCGTAAACCAAGAAACCACGTACCCGGTACTTCTTTGGCGAGTCCAACTTAGCCAGTGGCGGTTCCAAGTCTAAAACCACCCTTAAACTTGCTATCTCTCAAACACTCTAGAGACGGCAATCTTTTCCCTTAAATTTTGCTCAAATACCGCACAAGAGTTTACTGAACCCTTTTCCTGATTCATTCATTCTCTTAAAATGAGTCTCTATATAGGATTACTCTTACCCCGACCCTATTCAGTTCGGACCCCGGCGCTGGGGCAATCCACAGATTCCCAGTCCTCTCACACAAAAGGGCCAATTCAGTGCTCAAGATAAAGTGAAAAACCTTCAAGGTGCCTGCGCCTCCTGGGAATCCTCAGAATCTCACCCAGTCGCGGGATCCTGGACAAGCCCCCAAGTTTACTGTCATGGAAATTAAATCGACTCAGCTCAAATGCTAGCAAGAGCAAAGAAAAATTTTATTACAAGCTTTTGCAAAGGGACCCTCTGCACTTGACAAAATGCCTTATATGCAAGGGGTAGTTGAGCATAATTCAGATACTCATCTTATACTGTTCCTTATCACACTCTCAAGGGCAAAGACTGGGAAAACTCAAGTTATTATTCGCTCATCCCCTGGTCTTGGACATAACAGTTCTTCAGCTTTCGCTGAATTCAACTGTCACAAGGTCAAGTTGAATGTTTACAAAGTTCAAACAGAGACAAGCTGGCTGCAAACCTCATCAAAGTGTTGTTTACAAAGCTCAGCACAGCATTAAATTTTAGAAAAGCATTCTCTTTCAAATTTCATAATAAATGTAAAATTTGTTAATTTTCCATTACACAGGTTAGATGGACTAGCCATGGGAAATGTGGGGTTGTGTGGGTAGAGTAGGGAGTGCCTCTGGGAGAGGTGGTGTGCACTTGCTGGGGTGAATGGCCGGCTTTCAAATACTAGGGATTTTATGAGTCAGGTTATTCACTCATTTCCATTCCACAGCAATTAACCAAAGATATGGCCACTGACAACATATTTATTGTAAGACCTTTAACATGATAAAACATCCCAAGATACATAACAGGAACTTTACACAGTAAAGTTTGACACAAAGCCAGAAAGGAGATATCATTGCCAAATGCCAGGCGGAAGAGATAGGTTTGAGAAAGTGTTTTTTTAAAAAGGGAGCGAGAGAGTTATGGTGACAATTCCAGAGATTAGTGCCTAGGCAAGTTACAACCACCAACTGCGAAGCAATTACATTTTGGGGAGGTCAGAATTAGATACCCTTGAGGCTTATGGAGCTGGAGGAGATTATAGAGGTAGGAGGTGAAGCCATGGAGGAACTTGAAAAGAAACATGAAGATTTCAAAATCAAGTCATTGCTTTACTGGGAGTCAACATAGCTCAGCAAGCATCAGGTGGAAAAATAGTTCATCTTCAGCGATTGTGTTTCTGTGCGATGACTACAAGTTGCATTTTAATACAATTATCCAGCAATACATGATTAAAATGGCATTTTGCATCTTGTGGAGACTGGGGCCAATGGCATCGCATACATAAAGTAATCAGTCATCAGCCATTGAAAAGACAAATGTGGAGAAAGACTCAAACCGTCAGCTTGCTCTTTCTCTCTCTCCATGGATGCTGCCTGACCCTCTG
Organism: Chiloscyllium plagiosum; assembly: GCF_004010195.1. Taxonomy (NCBI): domain Eukaryota; kingdom Metazoa; phylum Chordata; class Chondrichthyes; order Orectolobiformes; family Hemiscylliidae; genus Chiloscyllium; species Chiloscyllium plagiosum. The sequence goes on along the minus strand of NC_057737.1, from coordinate 15,247,060 downwards.
TGATCTCCAGCAGTTGTTTTCGGTGGAGAAAGCTCATACTCAAGAAGACAGATAAGACAGGTCAGTTCCTTACTCGATTTACTCAAGTGAAAGGTTTGAGAATAGGAAACTTATTTCAGCTTGAAAATGAAACTAAATGTCATGAAAGGAATTATATGACCAAATCTCTGAATGGATTGTGTTTTCCTAAGATATTTGGCAAAATAATGAGCAAAAGGAAATGCTGTATGATTAGCAAGACAGGAGCAATTCTTTTACATATCGATCTGATTTAGGATTGGTGCTCTGATTATGTTTAAAATAGCATCAATATAATTCCTTACAAAATGTAAATATATGTGATGCTGCTAATGAGATAAGAATTTTATTGGTTCTTGATGAATGCAGAATATAAGTCATAGAAACATCATAGAATCCCGACAGTGTGGAAGCAGGCCATTCAGCCCATCAGGTCCACACCAACTCTCAGAAAGCATTTAATCCTGACCCTTTCCCCATCCTGTCCCTGTAACCCTACATTTCCCATGGCTAATCCCCCTAGCCAGCACATCCCTGGACACAATGGGCAATTTACCATGGCCAATCTACCTAACCTGCACAAGTAAGTATGATTAAGTACTTAGAAAGTAAGTATTTGGCTCTTCGCCCATGACAATTATTTTTGTTTGGGTGGGTTCAAGATTGTTCGCCACATGCTTTCCAACACTAAAGAACCTAGAGATAAATCTGGGCTTTGAATACAGCATAGCAGTCACAGGCCTTAAAGTGTTAACTCGTCATTACTAAAGCCTTGACTCAGAATGGATTTCACTCATCTGGCTAACCCATGGCATGAAAGCACATTAGCAAAACAACATTTATTAGATCAGCAATTAAGAATTAAACTCTGTTAGCTAGTTATGTTTGCAACATTAGTTTGCATCCATTTAGATTAATTTATGATTCCATTTGATGTTTTTCAATCTGAATTGTAGAGTAACAGAGCAAAAACAGAGTGGAGTTTGCACATTCTCCCCGTGTCTGTGTGGGTTTCCTCCAGGTGCTCCGGTTTCCTCCCACAGTCCAAAAATGTGAATTGACCATGCTAAATTGCCCATAGTGTTAGGTGAAGGGGAAAATGTAGGGGAATGGGTCTGGATGGATGGTAGGTCGGTGTGGACTTGTTGGGCCGAAGGGCCTGTTTCCACACTGTAAGTAATCTAATCTAAATGCGGACGTCACTGGTAAGGTGAGTATTTACTGTAGATCCCAACTTCCTTTTTGAAAAGGTGGTGATGTTGTCTTGAATACAACCGAGTGTCTTGCGAGGCATTTATGACATTGCTGTGGATCTGGAGTTGTATATAAGCCAGAATAGGGAAAGATTCCATGACTGTGTGGGCTTCCTCAGGGTGCTCCGGTTTCCTCCCACAGTCCAAAGATGTGAGGGCAGGTGAATTGGCCATGCGAAATTGCCCATAGCGTTAGGTGCATTAGTCAGAGGGAAATGGGTCTGGGTGGGTTACTCTTCGGAGGGTCAGTGTGGACTTGTTGGGCCAAAGGGCCTGTTTCCACACTGTAGGGAATCTAATCTAATCTAATAATTGTTGTATTATGGTCAACAGTATACCTTTACATGATATCTTCACTGCATTACAGCATGTGGCCTGAGACTATAAAGGTCTCCATCTTGCCTTGGATCTCTTGAAGTATGACACCCAATTGGAAGCACGTTGCTTTGTGCAACTTAATAGCTTAATGTTTTTTCCCGCCTCTTGAGTGCTTTGGCAATAAAATGTTTGTAGCTAAAAGTCAAATGTAATAAACGTCTGTCGGATTCTTCAAAACTGCAATATGTTTGCCCATTTTCTATTGTTAGAGAAGATAAACATTGCTACATTAGGTAAAACACCTTACAGGAGGCGATCTCACACTAACAATACATTTCTTTCCCTAAAGGACTGTATAAGCCAAATGGATTTTTCAACAAGCGAGTAGTTTCATGGCTGCAATACCGGCACTAGATTTCTATTCATATTTACATAATTAATTGAATTTGTGGAATTCCCCTGGCTGCCATGATAGGATTTGTGTTCAAGTCTCTGGGAATTAGTCGAGGTGTCTGGATTACTATTAGTGTCTCTGGCTATTCTGTGGAGTTGCAAAAGCCAATCAAGAGGTTTTGTAAATCCTTTTCCTCTTGGGTATTGCAAAACCACTTTGTGTTTCTTTTAACATTTTGCACTTAGAAGATTTGAAGAATTTTCAGAAACTTGGCTTTACTTTAAACTTGTATGTTTGGCATTTACTGACAAGTATCAGATAAACTAATGGAATTTTTTAGACCATCATGAGTAATAAAAGCATTGATAAAAAGTGGTACATTACCTCTAGATTGAGTCCACGTGATAGGATAGTTGTACACACCATTTATTCTTTTGATAGTTCTCCAAAAGTATTTTTCTTCTTGGCTTTACCTTTCTGACTCATGCTGACTCATTCTAACAGCACAGGGACTATTTTGTATCTTAGCAAATTTTGTTGCCTATAAACCACTGAGTGCCCAGAAGTTTATCAATTCAGAAGGGAGGTGTCACAGTCAAACTTAATCTTAAATTCAAACAATATCTAGACATATACATTTTCCAGCAGGGTTCAGTAAAGAGTTATCAAGAACAGGGCTAATCCACCCCCTCCCTCTCAGCCCAGTGACAATAAACTGATCCCAATGTGCCTAATTACCCTGACTACAATTTGTTAATTCTGCAAAGACTTTAAGATTGGAACCTGGCACCTTCCAGTATGTGTCAAAAGCATATGATGCAATGATCCATCAAATAAGACCTTTGTTTTCATCATTTATTCCCTGACACAACCAGCCCTGATCTCATCCTCACCTCCACAACATTTTCTTTAATGCCTTGTTTCAAACTTTACTAAAAGGCGTTTAATCACCGCTTACATATTTTGGCAGAATTGGAACATCGCTGAATTTAAAACTCAAAGTTAATACACAAAATGACAAATACACATCTGCAACCACGATTCGCTGAAATTAAAAGATTTTCTTTGCTCTGACTGTCAAAACAATTTCAAAAGAAATCCAAATTTTTGTCTCCCATTGGGTCTCAAATAAGTTATTTTTCAGGCTTGCTCAATGTCTCTTATTTTCTTCCATTTCCTTCTGCACATCTCTCATTTCAAACATTTTGCTCATTTTCACGAACCTTTCTCTCCAAGCCAACCCCAGCATTATCCCAGCCAACCCAAGGTAGAAACAGAAACAGAATTTAAAGTAATACAGTCATTGAATATATCATTAGCCCCATTGAAAGGATAAATCACACTTACATTTGCAAACATTAGCAATTAACTTTATTTCAAAGACCTGAACAATTGTTGCCAATTAAATAGCTCCAAACTTATAAAATCACAGTGCAGCAAGATGGCGGCAAAGTCCGACATTCTAGCCAGAGCTTCTCTGCTCGGCGATCTCTTTTTCTTTCTTTTTTCCCTCTTTGCTGCAGTTCTTTTTCCACCTCTCCCACAGCCACACCCACACTCCCCCCACCTCCCCAACTTTCAATTTCTTAAACTTCCCTACCTGGCAGAAATGGAGAACTGAGTCCCAGGCCAGCGTGGAGGCAGTGAGGCCTTGTGTTCTGAAGCGTGGTGGGCTCGGACTCAGTGGAAAAGGACTATAACTTGAGTACTTCAAAGATACTTTTTATTATCATTCTAGACTTTTTAAATTCTGTATTCCCACACTCATCCTTTTTCTTACTATTTCAATTCTGTGACAACACTTAAAGCATCTGTACCTACGTACCCTGTACCTAAGATGGCACTGAGAGATGACATTACAAACTTTTCACTGCACTCATTCGAGTCCATGTGACACTAAAGGCTATTCTATTCTGGTCTAAATCTTAGGTTATGTGTGCCTGGGTGTAATGGTGTGTATATTAAGTAACATTGGGAGAGTTTTTGACCTTCCCTTATCAATAGAACACTTTTAAGCAAACTTTAATTTATATCTTACAGTACTCCCAATAGAAATTACTCATTGTAACAAAAACATAGATAATGAAAACACTCATACTTGTTTCTTAGATATGAGTAAGTTTATCCTGTGGGGCTGACTGATATTGGTAATGAACAAGAATAAAAATAGAAATATTTGGCACCTGGGCAATTTGGTTCATTTTTGAACGTGCTGTGAATGTTGGGACAAGCAATTAAGGAACTGTCACATGTTCAAGATTAATAATCCTCTCAAGACACTGCTCTTGTATATCCTGGGGAGCCCTGGTACCCCACGTTGTCCTGAATATACAATAACATTACCAGAGTCTGTTTTGTTGTGAGTTTGAAGCCTAATTTTGCTTATTCTCCTAAAGAAATGTTGCTGGAGTCCATGGAGTTGTCTGCAAGAAGTCATGCTTGGTCAGAGATCCTGATTCCTTCCATCTCACTGTGCCTTATCATGTGACTCTGGCTGAGATCTTGTTATGCAGAAATTGTTGGCCACATAACATTGACTGCACTTCACAAGTCTTCAGAAGGTCTGTAGGGTGCTCAATAATGGAAGATTCTTTACTAGGACATTGTTAAGAGAGTGTAAGGACAGTCTCACTCTCCATCTTTATGCTTTCATTTAATCTTGGCATCTGGGTGACCCTTGTTTTGGCATTTTTCAGGAACAGCCAGAATCCTCGTGCTGAATGTGATCCTACAACACTGTTAGGGAAAGAGTTGCAAGATTTTAAACCAGTGACTTATCCTTTGGAATTACTTGATGGTGCAAAGAGCAGAGTATATAGCAATCTCCTCTGCAAATGTAGGAAATGTAGATTCCCCTGCCAGGATAAAGAAGATTTATATGTGAGAAAAGGTTTATATGAAGTAAGTTAAAGGATTTAAGAAATGTCAGTGGTGACAAGACTCAGACCATCAGAGTTCATTTTTTCAGTCCAGTTTCCAGCAACTGAAAACTTCTCACTCCACAGGAAATTAGGTCCTGTGTCATTTATCCAAGGAACATTCTTAGACATTTTGAAACCCAGTAAAAGATCCATTGTGTCACAATCCCCACGGAGACCGATCAACTTTAAAAAGAAGTGAGATTCCCAGGAATCAGTATTAAGGGTCACATTACAATATTTCACATCTTAAGTCTTCAACGTAATAAACTCAAATTAACATCAGCTAAACATTACTTATTAGGTGGCTAATATTCGAAACAACAGAAAAGGGACTTTCCCAATTAATTAATTGCCACAACAGAACACCCCACACTCTCAGTAGCTGCGTAACTTGGTCATTAAAATCCCAAACTCCTCCCAGAATTCCAACATGTCATTGACGATAAAAAGTGCTGGACAGCACAGCGGGTCAGGCAGCGCCTATGGATCCTGCCTGACCTGCTGTGATCTCCAGCATTTTTTGTTCTCAGGTCAGATTCTAGCATCTGCAGTAACTTCTTTAAAAAATAATTTATGAGGTTAGGGCATCACTGGCTCAGCCCAGCATTTGTTGTCCATCCCTAATTGCCCAGAGGGCAGTCAAGAGTCAACCACATAGCTGTGGGTCTGGAATCACATGTAGGCCAGCCCAGGTAAGGATGGCAGTTTCCTTCCATAAAGGACATTAGTGAATCCTTCAGTCAATCATCTGAGTATCATTGAACTAACCTTCCCCACTCTACACAGCTACCATCATACCCACATACTCCCTTACTTCACCCACTCTGCCTCTTATCCACTTGTCTTACCCACTATACCAGGTACACTACTACCTTCACTGACACTAACACACTGGACATTTAAACAGCTACTTCCCAGAATACTGCAGCCAGTGCCATAAGGAGGGAGTGTGGCTCCTCCACAGTGTCTCTCTGATGCTGACTGAGTTCTGCAATGACCTTCATCCAAGATTGGACCGAAAAATTGGAGGAAAGTGTTCCAATACTGACCGGAGGATCTGAGCCATTATTGTAAGTAAAGTGCTAATTCTATGATTGTCATCCACTTACGTAAAACATTTACCAAATACGTTTTGTGGAAAGATTTTTTATTTGATAGTGAAAACCTATGATATTGGGTCGGTAGTAGCTGTTACATGGTTTTCAAGAGCCAAATTTATTTTTAAGATTAGTTTCATAAATTGCATGAAAATTGTTTAATAGGACACTTAACTGCAACAATTGTCACAATGAGAGACGTCATAAGGTTATGTTTTAATCTGCCTGTTTTAATATAAAGTGAAACAATGTCATGGAATGGGCGATGGTGAAATCATTCCACACTCTGCCTGGAGTCAGAACCATATGATTTGGGAACAAAGACCCAGACGGAAACTGATTGAAACTCCAATGTCAGCACTCACACCTTAAGACAAAAGAGCTGGTCTTGTTGAACACAAACTCTGAAATGAGAGACATGGAGTCTAAGAGTGAAAACAGCTATTGCTGTGCTGAGTAGAGGGGAAAGACTGTTTTATGTTACACACCAGGCAGAATGATATGAAGAGGGATTCCATGTTTTAACAGATAGGATTTGTAGAGATATAAGGGCTAAGGATTCACCAGTGGCTGTCTTCCTGTCATACATTAGTGTAATGATACTCAGATGATTCATGGAAGGAGTTATTGAACGATAACTAAAAGACCTGTCATTGTGAGGTTGGGAGAAGACAGCATGTTGAAATGCTGGGAGGAGTTTCGAATTTTACGTACCAGGTTATATATCTGCTGAAAGTGTGGCAGAATACATAAACATGATTACCTCGGTCAGGACGTTGAGATATAGGGGGCTATAGGAAGGATGAGCAAACTGACCTGAGGGTCATAGTACAGGGAGCTACTCAAGAGGGGAAAGAAAAGAGAAATGTAGTTGTAATGAGGAAAAGTATAGTAGAAAGTGAGGACTGCAGATACTGGAGATCCAAGTCAAGAGTGTGATGCTGGCAAAGCACAGCAGGTCAGGCAGCATCTGAGGAGGAGGAGAATTGACCTTTCGGGCATAAATCCTTCATCAGGAATGACGCTTGTGGGCCAAAGGTGCCGAGAGATAAATGGGAGGGGGGTGGGGTTGGGAGAAAGTAACTGAGAATTCAATAGGTAGATGAAGGTTAGGGAGAAGGTGATAGGTCAGAGAGGAGGTTGGAGCAGAGAGATGGCAAAGGTGATGAACAGGTCAGGAGGGTGGTGCTGAGTTGGAGGCTTGGGACTGAGATAATGTGAGGGGAGGGGAAATGAGGAAACTGTTGAAATCCAATTCATCCCGTGTGGTCGCAGGGTCCTAAGTCTATATGAGGTGTTCTTCCTCCAGGCGTTGGGTGGTAAGGGTTTGAATGTGGAGGAGGCCCAGGACCTGCATGTCTTTGACGGCGTGGGATGGGAAATTGAAGTGTTCAGCCACAGGGCAATGAGGTTGGTGGGTACAGGTGTCCCAGAGATGTTCTCTGAAATGATCCGCAAGGAGGCGTCCTGTCTGGCCAATGTAGAGGAGACCACATCGGGTGCAACTGATACAGTAGATGACATTGGTGCAGGTACAAATAAATTTCTGCTGGATGTGGAAGGATCCTTTGGGGCCTTGGACAGAGGTGAGGGGAGTGGTGTGGGCGCAGGTTTTGCACTTCCTGCAGTGGGAAGGTGCTGGGAGTGGTTGGAGGGGGGGTCGTGGACCTGATGAAGGAGTCATGGAGGGAATGGTCTATCCAGAACGCTGATAGGGGTGGGGAGGGAAATATATCTCTGCTGGTGGGGTCCGTTTGTAGGTGGCGGAGGATGATGCGATGCATGCCTCTTTGTCAGATACATGGAACAGTCCATCTCCCGCAGTTACGTCAACACCATACCCTGCCTGTTCCTCTGCTACAACAATGTCTATATCCTTGCTACCTTGTGCTCCCATGCCGAGGTTGAACAGTTCATCAACTTCACCAACACCTTTCACCCAACCTCAAATTCACCTGGACCATTGCGGACACCTACCTCCCCTTTCTGGACCTCTCCATCTCCATTTCTGGTGACCGACACGGACATCTACAAGCCCACTGACTCCCACAGATACCTAGACTACACCTCCTTCCACCCTACCACCCGTAAAAATGCCATCTCTTATTCCCAATTCCTCTGCCTCCACTGCGTCTGTTCCCAGGATAACCAATTCCACCTCAGAATGTCCCAGTGGCCTCCTTCTTCCAAGATCACAATTTCCCTTCCCACATGGTCGACGATGCCCTCCAGCACATCTATCCACTTCCCGCACCACCGCCTTCGAACCCCATCCCTCCCAACGCAACAAGGACAGAACCCCCGGTCCTCACCTTCCACCCCACCAACCTCCTCATACATCGCATCATCCTCCACCATTTCCGTCACCTACAAACGGACCTCTCCACCAGAGATATATTTCCCTTCCCACCCCTATCAGTATTCCAGAGAGACCATTCTCTCCACAACTCCCTCGTCAGGTCCACGCCCCCAACCAGCCCACACCCCACTCCCAGCACTTTCCCCTGCCAACACAGGAAGTGCAAAACCTACATCCACACCACTCCCCTCAGCTCCATCCAAGGGGCCAAAGGATCCTTCTACATCTGACAGAACTTTAACTGTACCTCCACCAATGTCATCTACTGTATCCATCCACACCGGGGAGATGTGGTCTCGTCTACATCGGGGAGACAGGACGCCTCCTTATGGATCGTTTCAGAGAACATCTCTGGGACACCCGCACCAACCAACCCCACCACCCCATGGCTGAAAACTTCAATTTCACCTCCTACTCCATCAAGGACATGCAGGTCCTGGGCCTCCTCCATCGCCAAATCCTTACCACCCAACGCCTGGAGGAAGAACGCCTGATATTCCGCCTTGGGACCCTGCAACCACACGGGATGAATGTGGATTTCAACAGTTCCCTCATTTCCCCTCCCCCCACCTTATCCCAGTCCCAAGCCTCCAACTCAGCACTGCTCTCCTGACCTGTCCATCACCTTTCCCATCTATCCGCTCCACCCTCCTCTCTGACCTATCACCTTCCCCCTCACCTTCATCTACTTATTGCATTCTCAGCTACTTTCTCCCCTGCCCCACCCCCCTCCCATTTATCTCTCAGCCCCATGGCCCACAAGCCTCATTCCTGATGAAGGGCTTATGCCTGAAATGTCAATTCTCCTGCTCCTCAGATGCTGCCTGACCTACTGTGCATGAGGGATAGTATAGGAAAGGGAATAGACACTGTTCTCTGTAGCCAGGATCAAGAGTCCCGAAGTCCTGAGAAGGTGCTGGGGGTAACTGAAAGGTTTGTAAATAATCTGGACTAGATGGACTACACCCCATAGTTCTGAAGAAGATAGCTGAGGAAATTGTACAGGCACTGGTGGTGATGTTTAAGGAATCACTGGAGTCAGGGTGAGTCACAGAGATCTGGAAAATGGCTAAGGTAACACCCCGATTAATAAGGAAAGGAGGGATAAAACAGGAAACTCTAGACTGGTTAGCCTTACCTCAGTTGTTGGTAAGATTTTAGTGACCATAATTAAGGATGAGATTGAGGAGTACTTGGAAGTGCATGGTAAATAGGGCTGAGTCAGTGTGGTTTTGTTATGGGGAGTTCATGCCTAACTGTGGGGCAGCACAGTGGCTCAGTGGTTAGCACTGCTGCCTCACAACACCAGGATCCTAGGTTCAATTCCAGCCTCGGGTAACTGTCTGTGTGGAATTTGCACATTCTCCCCATGTCTGCGTGGGTCCCCTTCGGGTGCTCCGGTTTCCTCTCACAATCCAAAGATGTGCGGGACAGGTGAACTGGCCATGCTAAATTGCCCATAGTGTTAGGTGCTTTAGTCAGAGGGAGGTCGGTCTGGTTGGGTTGCTGTTCGTAGGGTTGGTGTGGACTTGTTGGACCGAAGGGCCTGTTTCCACACTGTAGGGAATCTAATCTAATCAAATCTGTTAGAATTCTTTGAAGGCATAACAAGCAAGTAAAACAAAGGAGAGCCAGTGGAAATGATTTATTTGGATTTCCCGAAGGTCTATGACAGTGCCACAGCCAAGAGGCTGCTAAATAAGATAACAGCCCATAGAATTGGGGGCAAGATTCTGGCATGGATATAGGATTGGCTGACTGCAGAAGGCAGGGAGTAGGGATAATAGGGTCTTTTTCAGGATGGCAGCCCTTGACTAGTGGAGTTCAGCAGAGGTCAGTGTTGGGGCCACAATTATTTACATTATACATTGACAACCTGGATAAAGGAATTGAGGACATTGTTACAAACTTTGTAGATGACGGAAGGATAGGTGGAGGGAGAGGTAGTGTTGAGGAGGCAGGGAGGCTGTAGAAGGACTTAGGCAGGCTAAGAGAAGGGGCAAAGAAGTGGTCGATGGAATACATTGTGGCCGAGTCATAGAATCATACAACATGGAAACAGACCCTTCAGTCTTGCTGACCAGACATCCCAACCTGACCCAGTCCCATATGCCAGCACCCGGCCCATATCCCTCTAGACCATTCCTATTCATATACCCATCCAGATGCCTTTTAAATGTTGTTATTTTACCAGCCTCCACCATTTCCTCTGGTAGCTTATTCCATACATGCATCACCCTCTGCATAAAAAAGATACCCTCAGATCCTTTCTAAATCTTTCCCATCTCACCTTAAACCAATGCCATCTAGTTTTGGAGTTCTCCCACACTGGGGAAAAGACCTGGGCTGTTCACCCAATCCAAGCCCCTCAGGACTTTATCAGCCTCCATAAGGTCACCCCTCAGCCTCCGATGCACCAGGGAAAACAGCGCCAGCCCGTTCAGCCTTTCCCTGTAGCTCAAATCCTCCAACCCTGGCAACATCCTTGTGAATCTTTTCTGCATTCTTTCAAGTTTAACAACATCCTTCTTATAGCAGGGCAACCAGCATTGCTTACAGTAATCTAAAAGAGGCCTCACTAATGTCCTGCACAGACAAAACATGACATCCCAATTCCTGTACTCAATGTTCTGACCAATGAAGGCAAGCATTGCAAAGATCTGCTTCACCAGTTTGTCTACCTGCAACTCCCCATTTTACAGAACTACGCGCCCACACCCCTATGTCTCTTTGTTTGCAACATTCCCCAGGGCCCTACCATTAATGAGGCAAAAGTGAGGACTGCAGATGCTGGATTCCTGATGAAGGGCTTTTGCTCGAAACATCGATTTTCCTGCTCCTCAGATGTTGCCTGATGGGCTGTGCTTTTCCAGCACCACTCTAATCCTACCATTAACTGTACCAGTCCTGTCCTGGTTGACTGTACAAAAATGCAGTACCTCACATTTATCTAAACTAAACTCCATCTGTCACTCCTTGGCCCAATGGCTCAGCTGATCAAGGTCCTGTGAGATTATGCACTTTAGTAGGATGAGTAGAGGCATAGACTGTTTTCTAAATGGGAATTGGCTTTGGAAATCTGAAGCACAAAGAGACTTAGGCATCCTAGTTCAGGATTCTCTTAAGGTTGGTATGCAGGTTCAGTTGGCAGTTAGGAAGACAAATGCAATGTTAGTATTTACTGGAGAGGGCTTGAAACAAGAGCAGAAATGTACTGCTTAGGCTGTATAAGGTGCTGGACAGACCACATTTGGAATATTGCAAGCAGTTTAGGCCCCATTTCTAAGGAAAGATGAGTTGTTGTTAGAGGGGGGTCCAGAGGAGGTTTACAAGAATGGTTCGAGGAATGAAGGGCTTATCATATGAGGAGGGGTTTAGAACTCTGGGTCTGTACTTGATAGAGTTTAGAAGACTGTAGAGGCCAAGTCGTTGAGTATATTTAAGTCAAAAAGAGATAGGTTCTTGATTAGTAAGGTGATCAAGGGTTACGGGGAGAAGGCTACAGAATGGGTTTGAGAAACTTATCAGCCATGATCGAATGGCAAAGCAGACTTGATGGACCAAATAGACCAATCCTCTTCCTGAATGTTATTGACTATGAGCATTCAGGTCAGGACACAGAACAGAAGGCTAGTCAGATCAGTAAAGGGGGTACAGGTAGCCAGGGAGCAGATAGTAGAATGGTGGGTTCTAGTCAGGTCAGGGGAGTGTGATTGGGGTATCATTTCAGGGTAGAATTGGGGGTGGGCTCTACTCAGGTCTGGGGAATGTGGTGGGAGAGTCATGTCAGAAGTGGGTCAGGTAGTGGAGTCTAGTCAGGTCTGCTTGGATGGGAGTCAGGAATGGAGGAGGGAGTCAGAGGGTTGGGGTGGGTGGGGTGGAAGTTGTCAGATTGGAATTGAGTTGTGCAATCCAGCTAACTCAGCGCAAGAATCAGAGGAGGAAGACTGCACATTTGCACAGTTGAGGTGTGGGGAATGGTGTCAGTTACCTCAGAATTAGACAAGGATTTTCCCATGCACCCATTTCCTGAGTGACTATCCAAGCAAATACAGTCGGTTCTGCTCTAACATTTTTCTTCAATGCAAATTGGCTATAATGCAATGGAAGAATTTAGACCATTATTTGTAGAGCGTAAACTTTCCATACCTGTATTGGTTATAATGTTATTCTGGTCTAATTGGTTCAAATGGTGCTGCTATTATGCGATTTTCTCATTAACGTGGGATTGCTCGGGAACAGAACTATCGCACTATATCAGAACAGACTGTAAGTCAGAACTATCTGCATATATTTTCAAACATTCCCAGAGAGCTGGGGAATTGCATCCAGAAATTGAAACATCCTGGAAAATCTGCACAGAGTCAATACATTGGGAATTCTCCAGGCTCTGACCCACATTTCTGGGTGTATACCTGGCATCCGGTTATTTGAAAACCAGAAAATTTAGAGAGGCAATGACGTTGTAGTATTATCACTGGGCTGTTAATCCAGGATGATCAGCTAATGTTCCAGGGACCCTGGTTCAAATCTTGCCATGGCAGGTCGTGGAATTTGAATTCAATAAAGAAACTGGAATTAAGGGTCTAATGATGGTCATGAATCCATTGTTGATTGTCAGAAAAACCCATCTGGTTCACTAATGTCCTTTAGTGAAGGAGATCTGCTATCCCCACCTTTTCTGGCCTACATGTTACTCCAGACCCACAGCATTGTGGTTGACTCTTACCTGCCTTCTGGGCAATTAGGGATGGACAATAATGCTGGCCTAGCCAGAGACACCCTCATCCTATGAATGAAGGACAGAAAATCTGGGTCAGAATGGTAACTAACATTAATTGAAAAAAGATGTGAAGAAATATTACATAATTTTGAAAGGGAGTAAATACAGTTGCCTCTCAGTTAACACTCACAGTTAAGTACACATGATTTGTGGCTACTTTCGTAACAAACCATGTAACGCAAGCTCAGAATCAACCCTCTTTACTAGTTAATACATTTTATATACAGTCAAGTATCTCTACATAGTTCACTCATTTAAAAGCATTTAGTTTCTATATTTATAGGTAGAGCTGGTCTATTAACAGCACTTTTTTTATGACTGATGCCTATGTGAAAGGGTTTGTAATGTCCAATAAACATTTGCCTGTGGGCAGTAACGTGTTTGAGACCAAAACAATGAGATCAGGCTTTGCTCAATTAGTGAAATCATTGTAAAACCTGACAGGGGGAGTTCAGGAGGGAGTGAACTGCACATTGCTGTCTTACATTGGCTGGATTCCAGGTTCCAAATAAGTTGAAACCTGATCGACATGAAGCATGTGTCATTTAGGGTGGGTCTGGAGTAAGACCAGTGCTCCAATTGTTTACAATTTATTTTCCAGTATTGAAGTCAGAAGTTGTACAGATTTTCTGTTTTGAATGCAGGCCTGGGTAGGTTAGCTCAGTGGCTGAACAGCTGGTTTGCAATAGTGTGGGTTCACCTCTTAAACTGGCTGAGGTTACAATGAAGGACTCACCTCCTCAACCTCTTCTCCTTTCCTGAGGTTTGGTGACCCTCAGGTTAAACCACCAGCCATCTGTCTCTAATGAGCTTGAAAGTATTTCAAAAACAATTTTAATGACCTGATTTGAAATACTCAAGGAAATTATTTACCCAATTGTGTTATTTTCAACCTTTTTGTCTCCCTCAGTTACTAGCTGGCTCCAGTAAAAAGGTGAAAATATTATTTTCCTACATGAGTTTGATCAGAATTCAACTTCAGATTTATGGAATTGAAATTAAACTTTCAGTAAAAACACACTGGTCCACCAGCTCCCTCTAACTACCAGAGAGAACAGATGAGTCTCTGTTTTATGTGCTTCGAAGGAACAGGTGTGTACTCAATGCCCAGGGTCAAATACAAGCAACTCTTTGTGTAAATGATTAGCCCAATAACACTGCTGAGGCAAACAGATGCCAGCTCAAACACCAGCCTGGCAGAGTCAGGCATGAACACACCAGGGAAAAGAAACATGGATTAAATTGCCTGAAATTGGATGGCCCTCTCTGTCCCTTCACCTCTCCTCCAGATTGTCAGAAATTGGATACCCCACTGCACCCAACAGACTTAACGAACATTTGCAAAGTGCAAACACATCTGTCACTGTGACTGCAGCAACAGATGCTAGATTTTCTTTCATAGAGATATTGAGCTTTTCTGAAAAGCGCTGTATAAGCCCAAACCTAGAATAACCCTACATTTGGGTATTAGTGAAAGACATTAATTATATTCCTTTTTCCACTCGGAATCTCCCTTTCCTTTTCTCCTGTAAGTGAATCATAGAAACCCTACAGTGCAGACAGAGGCTAGTCATCCCATTGAGTGTGCAGCAACCCTCCAGAGAGCCATTAAAGCTCTTTGCATCATCACGGCCTTTCTCTGATTCACTTAGTCATAGAGTCATACAGCGCAGAAACAGACCCTTCGGTTCAACCAGCCCATGCCAAACATAATCCCAAACTAAACTATAGTCCCACTTGCTGCACCTGGCCCATGTCCCTCCAAACATTTCCTATTCATTGAGGCAAAAGTGAGGACTGCAGATGCTGGAAATCAGAATCTACAGTAGACTGGTGCTGAAAAAGCACAGCTGGTCAGGCAGCAAGAGGAGCAGGAGAATTGATGTTTTGGGCAAAAGCCCTTCATCAGGAAGGGCTGATGAAGGGCTTTTGCCCGAAACATCGATTTTCCTGTTGAGTCATAGAGTCATAGAGATGTACAGCATGGAAACAATGCTGCCTGACTGGCTGTGCTTTTCCAGTCTAATGTAGACTCCCATTTCCTATTCATCTGTCCACCCAAATATCTTTTAAACACTGCAATTGTACCCACATCCACCAATTCCTCTGGAAGTTCATTACACACTCGAACCAATCTCTGTGTAAAAGAATTAGCCTCTTTATGCCTTTTTAAAATCTCTCTCTCTCCTCTTTAAATGTGCCCCCTCGTCATGAAATTCCCCATCTTAGGGAAAAGACAACTACCATCAACTCTCTCTGTTCCTCTCATTATTTTATAAATCTCTATCAGGCCACCCTGTTACTATGTTATGCCTTAGAGCATACTGGCAACTATCATTAGAATACTGCTGCGTGTGAAGGGACAGTAACCCAGCTCACCAGTTAGACCAGCCTGCTTCGCTGAGCTGATCATTTGCTTTCTTCGCACTTACTCACTTTGCACCTGCCTGACCCTCAGCCAGAGTTAAGGGACTCAATGTCCTTCTGCTCTTGATGGGAGAGAAAATGACCTCATGGACTTTTGCTAGACTGTTAATCCAGAGACCCAGGTAATGTTCCCGAGACCTGGGTTCAGATCATGCCATGCCAGATGGTAAAATGTGAATTCAATAAAAATCTGAAATTGTAAGTATTACGATGACCATAAAACCATTGCTGATTGTTGGAAAAGCCCATCTGGTTCACTAATATCCTTTCGGAAAGGAAACTGCCATCCTTCCCTGGGTAGTAGTGCTGGAGTTGGAGTGACATCCAGATCCTGTGAACGAATTAAAGAAGAACTTATCTTTCAGCTCAGGCACAAAGTCGGGCAGCTTGTCCATGTTTGCCAGCAGGCATCAGTCAAGGAACTGGGCATCATGCTGTACAATAGTACGCTATTTCAATGTCACACCTGCACCATAAGCAAATACACTGTGTGTGCTTCAAGATTCAAGCAAATGGCCCTGTCTGAAAGAGCAGCAATCCTCCATCAAGTCAAGGGAGACAGCATTCAGTCAGGGGGTCCCAGCACAATAAGTCAAGGATAGCTCCGGTACCAGTCCTGGGCTTGGATACACTGATTCGGTCAATAATGGTGGTCAGGGTCAGGATCTGATCATTATTGGGAGGGGGTGATGAGAAAACAAATATCAGACACTCCACCACTCATTGTGGCTCTTTCTCCCCCATTTTTGACTGTTGTCTCCCTGAACGAGAGAAAGAGGGGAATTGAATGAGTGACACAGCTCTTGGCTGAGGGATGGGGGGGTTGTTGGGAGGGGAAGCTGGGGAGGTGTGTCAAGCAAGTGAGTAGGCAGCAAAGAGAGCAGACAGGGTTAATGGTGTCAGGTGTTGGAATTGGTAAGATTGAATGTGGCACCTGTTACAGGCTGTAGGGAGAGTGGTCGAGCATGAACCTTGATGTAAGGCGGGGACAGTAGCAGAGATAGTGTGTGTGAGGTAGCAGGAAGAAGCTGATGGCACTTATCTTGGCAGAGCAGAGATAGCCATTGACCTGCTTCATACACCACTGGCATTTCTCCAGATGTTGAAACTGCACTGACCGGGAGGCAACCTCAGACACAGGATGTCACAGCCTCCTCTGCTTGTTCTGAGAGAAGAGGAGGTCCATCCTCTGCACCAGCCTGTCCACTAGGCCCTCCAGATACCTGTCCACAAAGCATGGCACCAATGTCCCCTTGTCTACTATGTTTAGAACAAATGTCAGGAACCATGAGGATAGCTCCAAAGTGACAGTGCCTGGCTGGGCGCTCAACTGCCTTTTAAATACAATGTGGGTGGCTGGGATCCCAGGATGTCCTCAATGTGGTGAATACCTCCAGCTACAGGCAGTGGGAGAATCAGGCTGACATCGAATGAGAAAGGCACATAGGGGTATGGCAGGTCGTTAATGAGGCGGGTTTGGGATAATAGTGCAAAATACTCACGAGGCCTGGTGGAGAGAAACCGCCATGAAACATGACTGAAATGACACTTTGCTAAATATAATAAGATTAAGCTTAATGTTCATTGCATGACAGCAACTAGCTACTTGTTACATTGATCGGACAGACAGAGGTTTTGAGGAGGATTTGACTTAGGTCTTACTACTTTGAGATTCTGAACTGTTCTGTCCACAAGTGCACTTGGCCTCAAGATAGTGAGTTATGGTTCTCTGTATTATCCCTTTCAGTCCCAATACGACAGACATGTCCTTCACCCGACTGTCATACACAGCCGCCACCAACACCCCCCACCAATCCTCCTTTTGAATAGAAACCACCAGAGGCAGTAGGAATTTGGAGAATAGGCACATTAACATGTGCAGGGCAGGAGGTCCCTCCCTCTAAGCAGAATTTAAAGAAATATGTCTCAATTATTGCATAAGAGGCAGAGTTCCTTCCAACCATTCCCTCAGCTGCTCCCCAGGCCCTTTCAAAGCCAGGGAAAAGCAGCACTGAAGAGTCTTCACTTCTGTGTAGCCCCTTTTTGCAAGGTCTTGGCCCCATACCTCAGGCTAGTTCTCTGTCAGCAAGACTTGGAAAAACACAGCACAGAAGATATGCTGCTAAAATCTTTTAAGGATGAAATGCCCAGCTCAGGAACAGACCTGATCCACACCTGTGATGTAAGGCAAACCTGCCATTTCCCCACCCCTTCATTGGGGAGGTATTTCAATTTGGGGCAGCAAGGTGGCTCAGTGGTTAACACTGCAGCCTCACAATGCCAGGGACCTAGGTTCGATTCCCACCTCGGGTGACTGTGTGGAGTTTGCACATTCTCCCTGTGTCTGCGTGGACTTCCTCTAGGTGCTCTGGTTTTCTCTCACAGTCCAAAGTTGTATAGATCAGGTGGATTGGCCATGCTACATTGCCCATAGTGTTAGGTGCATTAGTCAGAGGGAAATGGGTCTGGGTGGGTTACTCTTCAGAGGGTCGGTGTGGACTTGTTGGGCCGAAGGGCCTGTTTCCACACTGTTGGGAATATGATTGGTTCCTTCTCTAAATATTAGAAGTCAATATTGTTCACGGGATTGGAATACTGTGCCACAGGATGTTGTGAAATTGCAGGAGTGTGGAAAGCAGATTTTCCCCCAAAAGTCAACTGAATTCCCAACAAAAATTGGTCACAACGTGACCCATCAGAGAAAGGTTGAGGGAGCTCAAACAAAGGGTCATTGGGCTTGAAACGTTAGCTCTGTTTTGGTCACTACCTGGGTTTCCTCCTGGTGCTCCAGTTTCCTCCAGTCCAAAGATATGCAGGTTAGGTGGATTGGCCACGCTAACTTGTCTGGGTATGTCAGGCTGGGTGGATTAGCCATGGGGCATGCAGGATTACAGGGATAGGTTAGGGGCTGTGAGTCTGGCTGGGATGGTCTTCCCACTAAATAGGATGCTCTTCAACTTGATGGGCCAAATGGCCTGTCTCCACACTGTAATTCCTGAGTTGTTCCAGCATTTTCTGGTTTTGGTTTGATTTACTGGTCCCCTGTGAGGGGAAAAGTTAACGATTACTTTACCTCTAAGAATAGTTACTGAGCATAAGGAACTATGTCACAGTAGCATCAGGTCACATGGACTGGGACTTGAGCCATGAAGATACCAGCAATGTGCAATCTAACCATCTTTTGTATCATGTCATGTTTAATAAAGCATATTAATGTTCACTGACCTCACAGTAAGCTGCGTACTGTTCCATGATTCACTCAGGGTCTCATTAGAATTCCAGGCCCTTTGTGGTTGAACTACATTTTCTTGGATTATCAAGAACATAAGATATAAGAAACAGGAGCAGCAGTCTGCTCCTTCAGCCTGATCTGACTGTAACCTTAGCTCCTTGTAGTCCTCAACTCCCTTGTCAATCAACTAGAGAATTATAACAGTGACTGCACTTCAGAAGTGCTTCATTGGCTGTAAGTTGTTTGGGACATTCTGAGGTTGTGAGTGATGCCAGACAAATTAAAATTCTTTCCTTTCTTTGCAGCCCCATACTTCTTTGTAGATGTAACGGTTCCTAACCACATGCATGAGGCAGAGGAATCAAGGGACATTATTAAATCTTTATCCACCAGGAACATTGGTGCAGTTGCCCCAAGCAGAGATTTAAGAAAGTGGTAAAAGAGAAGAAAAAGTAACAGGACTACATTTTGTCTCCTGAGAAATGGTGATTGAATTACATCATTTAAAATGTCCTCCTGATCTACTTCTTGCACAATACAAACAACATTAAGGTGTCTTTGTTTCAGATTTGAATTTTCAAGTCACTATGTGGCAGTTAATGGACTAAAACATACAAGACTATTTCATCACTAGTCAAACACCATCACATTCCAATAC
Organism: Chiloscyllium plagiosum; assembly: GCF_004010195.1. NCBI lineage: Eukaryota > Metazoa > Chordata > Chondrichthyes > Orectolobiformes > Hemiscylliidae > Chiloscyllium > Chiloscyllium plagiosum. The sequence goes on along the minus strand of NC_057737.1, from coordinate 15,227,600 downwards.
CCTATGGACAAAGGGTAGTTTGTACTTAAACCAAATATACATTGTTTGTAAAGCACTCCTGGTCTGATAACTTCTTGCTCTGCTACATTCCAGCATGTATTACAAGTTATATTTTCTATTAAACAAGGCTCTGACATTTCAATGCTACTGACCTCAATCCCTTGAGAGAGTAAAGATCTCAGAAAAACTCAGAAATTCAGTCTGCCATTGCTTGTCATGCCTAAAATTCTGACCCACTGTATGTGATCTTTCTGTGCGTGCTTGCATATGGCTTTGATAATTAACCACAATGACTTGCATTTATTAAAGCTATATATTTGGAAATAATCTCAATCATTTCCCAGAAATGTCCATTTAAAATGGACATCAAGGCACAGTAAGAGATATTCGGAAGGGTGAATGAAAACCTGGTTGAAGGTGAAGAGCTTTGTGAATGGAATGCTAGAGCTTGGGGTCACATGACCACCACCTAATCTCTCTAGAGTCAGCCCTAATGTTGTTAGGATGGGAGTTCCTAGAATTACCGAATCCCTACAGTGCGGAAGCAGGCCATTTGGCCCATCGAGTTGAAGAGCATTATATTGTTTGGGAAGACCATCCCACACAGACTCACAACCACCCCCCCCACTCCCCCAACCTATCCATGTGCCCCTGCATTCCCCATGGCTAATCCACCCAGTCTGACATCCGTGGACATGTTAACATTGCCTATCAACCTAACATGCATATCTTTGGAGTGTGGGAGGAAACTGGAGCACCTAAAAGAAACCCACATAGACACGGGGAGAATGTGCAAACTCCACACAGACAGTCGCCCAAGAATAGACAGCATCCAAGGAGCAGCGAAATCGACGTTTCGGGCAAAAGCCCTTCATCAGGAATGATGGGATTTTGCCCGAAACGTCGATTTCGAAGCTCCTTGGATGCTGCCTGAACTGCTGTGCTCTTCCAGCACCACTAATCCAGAATCTGGTTTCCAGCATCTGCAGTTATTGTTTTTAACCTCACCCAAGAATAGAATCAAACCCAGTACCCTGGTGCTGTGAGGCAGCAGTGCTGACCTGGGAGTTCCAGGTTTTGAATTCAGTGACATTGAAGGAAAGGTGCTATATCTCTAAATCAGAATGGTGAGTGGCTTGGAGGGGACTTGTTCCCTTGTATCTGCTGCCCTTGTCCTTCTAAGTAGTGGATGCTGTGGGTTTGGCACATACTGTCAGAGGAGACTTTGTGAGTTATTGCAGTGCACCTTAGAGTGGTACACACTGCTGCCTCTGTGTGGCAGTGTTGAAGGGATTGAATGGGGAAGGTGGTGGACAGGGTGCCAAACAAGTGGGCTACTTGGTTCTGGATGGTAACGAGCTTCTTGAATGTTGTTAGAATTCACCAGTTCAAGTAAATGGAGTGTATTTTACAATTCTCCCGATTGTGAATGTTAGACAGGCACTGGAAAGTCAGGAGGTGAGTTACTGCAGAATTCTCAGCCTTTGACTATGGTTAGTCCAGGTCAGTTTCGAGTCAATCATTATCCTGGAATAATGATGGTGGAGGTTCAATAGCAATGCCTTTTTCCATCAAAAGATAATGGTTAGATTCTCTCCTGTTTGAGATGGTCATTATCTTGCACTTGTGTAGCACCAATGTTATTTACTGCTTATTAATGCAAGGCTGAGTGTCACCCAGATCCTGCTGCATTTGAACACAAATTGTTTCAGTATCTGGGAATCACAACCGGAACTGAATACAGAACACCCTCAATTATCTGAACAAGACAAGACGGGGAGTATTTTGTTTGGATAATTAATTGTTCGGATAATGGATAAAGTTTTTACAGGACCTCGAGATCTTGTTTGGACTATCTGAAATTTGGATAATCAATATTTGGATAACCAAGGTTGTTCTGTATTGTGCAATTAACAAAGAATATCTCCACTTTTGACCTTGTGTGG
>NC_057737.1:15223492-15225154 GCF_004010195.1 Chiloscyllium plagiosum | reverse complement strand
ATTGGCTGTAAAGCACTTTCAGGACATGGTGCTATATAAATGCAATTTCCTTCATTAATTTATATTTTCAGCTGCAAGCTGTTCAAATTGATATTTAAGAACCAATTGGCTTGAAATTGATCGATATAACATTAGGAACTAATACATTTCTCTGATTCATGTCTTAAGATAGCAAACAGCAGACTTCCATGCATTCTTTGGCAACATGCCTTTTATTAATTAAAGGACCATATCATTTTAATCCAGGTAATGCAAACTTCATATCCTGTACTATATAAAATTAAGTCACCGGCTGTGGCTTAAATAATTCAGATCACGTTCAAATATTCTTTAGCTCGATGAGAAATGTCAACGCAAGCATGATATTTAATATCTCTTACATGGTCAATAAAAGGAAAATGGTAAATTTTATTGTTTTTTGGTTCTAACAGCAGAGGATACCAGTTCTGTACTTTGTGATGTGAAGGTGGTCTATTGTTTTGGCAGGCGATTGACTTTCGTGGCCTCGAGTAGGTGTTGTCTCACATCGGTCCCTGAGTCATTTCCATGGTTTAATTGTGTGACATTCATTCTCTACAGTCTGACAAAACAAATTTTGTTTCAGATACTCAACCATTTGCAGACGCTTATATGGTTTTTCAAAAACACAAACTGAACATCTGTATTTCACAGGAAATTGCTTTGTTCCAGACTTGCACTATTGGTAGAGCAAAGGGGCTTAATGTTTTTATATGAAATCATTGAGCTCGATCTATATGGCCTGGTTATATAATGCAACCTCCTGAAAATGCATTAAGTGAGGTCTGTGATGCCCTGTACAGAATGCAGGTCCCTTAGTATTTGTGGCAAAGCTTGTTACCAGCCAATTCAAGACCTGGGAGATATTACCTTAAATCTTTATTCAAATTTTAATTCCATTCGGAGTCTTTTGTTTAAACGTGCGTTGGAGGCTGGTATACTTGCAACATTTAAAAGGCATCTGGATGAGTATATGAATAGGAAGGGCTTGGAGGGATATGGCAAATGGGACTAGATTAGGTTGGGATAGCTGGTCGACATGGGCGAGTTCTGCTGAAAGGTCTGTTTCTGTGCTGTACATCTCTATAACTCTCTGACTCGATGACTTGTTGTAGGGAAGAGTATTAATGGAATAAGATAGGAGCTTTTACACTGAAATCACATTTTAATAAATGATGTTCCCTGTTTAAATCTGTCACTTTGCTGTGAATTTACAACAAAAATGCTAGTTTTGAATCTGGCATAAGAGACTGGAACACTTGCCTTTTAAAAACTAATGCAAACAGCTCTCAATCACTGTGGCATTCAAACAACAATCAAAGTCTGTAATAATATAAAACATATAAACCTGGAGCTTCGCAGGGGAACAAAGAAATGGCAGAAGAGTTGAATTGGTACTTCAGATCTGTGTTCACTGGGGAAGACACAAGCAATCTCCCTGAGGTAACAGTGGCTGAAGGACCTGAACTGAAGGGAATTTATATTTGCCAGGAATTGGTGTTGGAGAGACTGTTAGGGCTGAAGGTTGATAAGTCCCCGGGGCCTGATGGTCTACATCCCAGGGTACTGAAGGGGTAGCTCGAGAAATCGTGGATGCAAAGGTGATTATTTGCCAGAGTTCGATAGATTCGGGATCAATTCCTG
>NC_057737.1:15213570-15222615 GCF_004010195.1 Chiloscyllium plagiosum | reverse complement strand
GCTTGTATACCCTTGAGTTTAGAAGACTGAGAGGTATACTGATTGAGACATATAAGATTATTAAAGGATTGGATACTCTGGAGGTAGGAAACATATTTCCGCTGATGGGTGAGTGCCGAACCAGAGGACACAGCTTAAAATAAAAGGGTAGGTCATTTAGGACAGAGATGAGGAGAAACCTCTTCACCAGAGAGTGGTGGGTGCGTGGAATGCTCTGCTCCAGAGGGCAGTGGAGGCCCAGTCTCTGGATTCATTTAAGAAAGAGTTGGATAGACCTCTCAAGGATAGTGGAATCAAGGGTTGTGGAGATAAGGCAGGAACAGGATACTGATTAAGGATGATCAGCCATGATCATAATGAATGGTGGTGCAGGCTCGAAGGGCAGAATGGCCTACTCCTGCACCTATTGTCTATTGTCTATAAACTAACTGTGATATCAAGTCACAGGAAAAGATTCAAAGTGTATAATTACAACATAACTTCTTTATTAAAAAGGTTAGTGTGCCTTATAAATATTAAATATAGTATATGTACAAATATATGCCTGTATTCCTATTAATTGACTACCAGCCATAAGTAGAATAGCATATTATCTCAATATCAATCATAAAGGGAACTATTTAAAATTTGATAATGCTTGAACAATATAATTTTTTCAAGGTGCAAAAATTCAAGGCCTTTTTAGACTTCAAACAAGGAACTGGAAGAAAACTCCACAGGGAATTCCAAAATAATTGACTTTGCTTTGTGGGACATTGATTCATAAAAGAAAACATCATAGTCATCTTAGGTTTGACCTCCATAAAGCTCTGAGATTATCATTTTAAAAGCAGAGCTCCACACCAAAGTCTGAGGAAACATCCTCAGAGAAGACAGCTCAATAGAAAGTCTTGTTTAAAAAAAAATCACCTATAGTTTTACCCTTAAGAGTCCAAGCAATCTGCAAGTTGCGTAACTGCAGAACTGGTGAGGAACAAGAAGCATTTTCTCTCACTGTTTTTCAAAACTTGCTTTCCCTGCAGAGTATATGTGTACCCACAACCTCTAACTGTTCTACTACAACATTTATTGCAGCTACTGAATTTTAACTTTAAATTGTCTAACCATTCACCTCAGGCAACCGTGTCTGCGTGGGTTTCCTCCGGGTGCTCCGGTTTCCTCCCACAGTCCAAAGATGTGCAGGTCAGGTGAATTGGCCATGCTAAATTGTCCGTAGTGTTAGGTAAGGGGTAAATGTAGGGGTATGGATGAGTTGCGCTTCGGCGGGGCGGTGTGGACTTGTTGGGCCGAAGGGCCTGTTTCCACACTGTAAGTAATCTAATCTAATCTAAACTACAGGAATGCAATGATAACGGACCGAATTGATTTCCACCATTATAAGTTTCTGTTGTCTGTGTCTACTTTTAATCTTTATCTGTATTTTACCTAGTAACTGCATCACTACTTTTACTTAATAACTTCAGCAATACTTCTGTGATAAACTAACCTTCACTGTTATTTTAAAGGTAGAGCTTTGCTGCTTGTTATTTTAAATTGAGACACTAAATGAAACAAAAGGGTTCTAAATGAACGATATAAATTACAGTTCGTTGACCATATTAGGCCAGATTACCAAACATTTGGTGAAAGAGGAATGTTTTAAAGACTGTCTTAAAGTTAACAGAGATGACAAAAAGAAGTGAATGTTGAAAATCTTACACTAAATCAGAAAATATTGGAGTATTTTTGGTATCTGTATAGAGAAAATACAAATTTATAAATAGATTTGTATGTCTTGCTAACTCTCGAATATGGTCTGAGGCCAGCTGGGGTGAAAGATTCTTTCCAGTACATTGTTGGGAGCTACCCAAGAGACGGGTCCTAGGGCCATGAAAGGAATGAAAGTAAGAGCAGTCACCTGGTGACTCCAGCTCACTACTTCCAAATCCAAACCTCCAGTCTGAACACCCAACACCAACACTTCAGGGTACACTCCACAGGCACAGGCCTCACATCCACTGACACTGGCATTCAACACGTGCCAGCCTCTCCACAGCATCTTGGATGGAGTTTCATTTCTTGTGCATAATAAACATCTGTTTTATTGTTAAAGCCAAACCTATGGCATTGTTTGTGTTTCAGTGAACGTCAAGCTCTTTCCGACCAAAACCAATCTCTCCATCCAGATGTCGGTCTGGGATCTGTTTTGTGCAGCATTAATATCGGCTGCGATCATAACACACTCCACATTTCAACTTTTCTACCAAAAGAACAGCACTCATACCAACACCAGCTAGAAAAATCATAATATCTGGTTTGTCATTATTACAACCAGGTAAATTGGGGTATATTGGCTTTCCTCTTTTCACCTTCGTTGTTTGACCATATTACCTTTATTTCCAATGTTTAAAAAAGATTGTTAGATTCAGTACTTATTTTGTGCACTTTGTAAGAATTAAGCCAGATGGTTATTCTTGAATTAAACATATAAAGCATTAGTTTTATTGCTAAAACCCATCCAGATAAAAATAATGTTGTAAATATACAAATGTCTTCAGTTTCACACTAATATATGCACATACACATTCCCTACAGGCACACAAAAACAAAATACAACTTTACAGAATATTGGGTGTTAAACTGACCACATAAGATACAAATTATGAAGTGAGTAAAGATGCATTAATTTTCTTTGTGTATTTTGGTTCTTGCTGGGGCAGTTGCTTTTCAGTTGCATCTACTATATTGCCTTTCTCTTCCTGTTAATGTTGGGTGGCACAGTGGCTCAGTGGTTAGCACTGCTGCCTCACAGCACCAGGGTCCCAGGTTCAATTCTAGCCTCAGATGACTGTCTGTGTGGAGTTTGCACATTCTCCCTGTGTCTGTGCAGGCTTCCTCCGGGTGCTCTGGTTTTCTCCCACAGTCCAAAGATGTGCAGGTCAGGTGAATTGGCCATGCTAAATTGCCCATAGTGTTAGCTGCATTAGTCAGAGGGAAATGGGTTGGGTGAGTTACTCTTCGGAGGGTCAGTGTGGACTGGTTGGGCTGAAGGGCCTGTTTCCACACTGTAAGGAATCTAAAAAAAAAGTCCAACAGAAATTTGTAGGAAGTCTCTGTCTGCTGCAGGGATATAGATAGAATAGGGCCCAATGGTTAGATGAAATATTGTACAGAGAAGGCGGCGGAAGTGGTTAAGGCTGTCACTCTACTGCAATGAATATCAATCTACCTCTTCAAGTTCAAATTTTATCTTTCAGGTAAACAAAGAGCTGGGTTACGTGAACTAAACATATAAAGGGTGGCACGGTGGCACAGTGGTTATGTAATGTTTGGCACAGCACACATTTATGACACTATTACTAATTTCTGGAGTTGGTAACTGATTCCATACCCATCCTGTCCGACTGCAATAACATTCTAACAAGGAGCATTTGATGCTGAGCCAGCCTTCCTGCTTCATGTTTTCAGGTTTTTTTGTCCGAACTGGGTCTGTACTGATCAAGAGTCACAAGCCTGGATCTCTCATTTCTCTTAAAGTGTAAAGTGGTCCATCCAGTGACATTATGAATTGGTTTTAGCCATTGCATTTTGGCTCTGTAGAAGTCATACTTTGTGCTTCAATCATTTTATTAATTGTGCCTGCATATTATTATCTTTGTCAAAGGACTGACCCAATGTAACTTTTACAGATCAATTTGAAGTGTAGTACACAATGTAGTGATCAATGATTGATTTCTCTTTGACTATTTTCCTCTGTTGACTGATCAATGTTCACTGTGCTTGATTTCTTAAGCCTGGGTGCAGTGTCTGAGATGAAAACTAAATAGGTACCTCCAAAGAAAGAGCTGAAAATGTGTTCCTGGAAAAGTGCAGCAGGTCAGGCAGCATCCAAGGAGCAGGAGAATCGACATTTCGGGCATGAGCCCTCCTTCAGGAAGTTCCTGAAGAAGGGCTCATGCCCGAAACGTCGATTCTCCTGCTCCTTGGATGCTGCCTGACCTGCTGTGCTTTTCCAGCAACACATTTTCAGCTCTGATCTCCAGCATCTGCAGTCCTCACTTTCACCTCCAGATAAAGACCCAAGAAACATGAACTGTGAATATGTGTAGGGAAAGCTTACCATTTAAGTGACATGTTAAAGCATTGTAAATAAACCTTAGATATAATGTCCTTGCTACAATGCTCTGAGGTAAATCAGATATATGATTTATTTGTTTTGGCAAGGCACACAAGACTATGAGTCAATGTGAGCATAATAGCTTGTGTTTGACCAGCACAGGCATAATGGGCTGAAAGGCCTTTTTTCTGTGTTGTAGGCCTATTTGACTCAATGACTGTATAACTATCCAACAAATTGGCGAAAGTCCAGCCCACTGTATAGTTCATTGTGGCAATGTGAACTGCACAACTGTACAGCTTCCAAGGGAACTGAATCTCTGGTGAATCCAGCATTTCAGTTCTGAAGGAAATTATATTCTTTCATTGTAACATCCATATTAAGGGAAGAGTAGCAGCATATAGGTCCAATCAAATGCTAGTGCAATGAAAATCAAATATACACAGGGATTGATGTTATATAACTGGTATTGGGGAACAGAGGCAGGTCAAGGTCATCTTTAGTATAATGGGGACTTTATTTATCAGCATGTATGCCCTTAAAAAGCTACATGTAAAGACACATGCCCTTGTCATAGTTTGTATTAAAAATGAAGCTGAAAAGTGACTGAATGTGTAAGTATTTTTTTAAAGCTCACAGAAATGCCACAATATATAGTTATTGGTCTGTAAGGTACAACAGGAAATTGCATTCCTACCAAAATATGTAATAATAAGATTGTCTTTAACATTCTCCATTTTTCCTTTTGGTTATGCTCTTTCTGCATTGCTTACTATCCTGACTCGGAATTATGTTGCTGTTCCCTCACTGTCAAAATCCTGGAACTACCATCAAACAATACAGTGGGTGTCCTTATATCTCAAGGACTGCACCACTTCAAGTAGGCAGCTTATTACTATCTTATCAAGGGATGAGCAATCAATGCTGGCTTAGGCAGCAACGACCACAACTCATGAAAGAAAAACACACATTGTACAATATCCAACAGCATCTGGGGAATTTAGGGATGTCTCTATTTTGTCTTGTCCTCCCAATTAGCACCAACACTTTGGGTTTTCTGATGTTAGAAATGCAATCACAGATGTGAGACTGTGCCTCTGATCCAACACATGTCCCATCCAATGTACTTTTCACATCACCTCACCAACTAATGCTCTAATTTCACCTTTTTAACTCATCTTGCCCATTGAGCAACTTTCAGATCACTTTCTGTTGGATAAACCGCAATTGGTTCTTCCCTTGAGTGTATATTTTGATTTGATGGGTTAAGCTAGTATTGACTTTAGAAGCAGGAAAACAGACACACATATGTCATTGCATTGTATAGGGTGTTTGGGAGGAAAGGTGTCTTGTACTCTTGAATTTTTTCACACAACTGTGAAATACCAGCTGTTTTAATACAGGGACATTTAACATGCCTCATGTACAAACAAAACCATTGGCCAAATTCTGTCTGAGAACAATCTGGCTGTATGAACAAGGAATGCTACTTGCTCACAACAAATAATCACACAACAATTGTTGTTTGCGGATTAACTGGGAAATCGTATCCAAGGCAGTAGTGCGTGGAAAGGTCAGAAGTCACCTTGTGGACCTGAGCTGAGACAATAAGCAAACTACTGCATGAGAAACCAGTACATGTTTTACAGGACAAAAGGAGGCCTTTCAGCATGTCAGCTCTGTGTTGCCCCCCCACAAGAGCCATTAACCACTCCAACTCCCTGCAGCCTTATATTTCATTTTCCTTCATGTACTATCCAATTGCTTTTATTTCCAATTCCACTTCATGAATATATATTTTATTGTTGGCACTGACCCAATGAAAGATCCCCATCTGGACATCTCCTGAAATATTTGCCTATTAAGGAACCCAGCTGAAAATGTGTTGCTGGAAAAGTGCAGCAGGTCAGGCAGCATCCAAGGAACTCGGAATTATGTTGCTGTTCCCTCACTGTCAAAATCCTGGAACTACCATCAAACAAAACAGTGGGTGTCCTTATATCACAAGGACTGCACCATTTCAAGTAGGCAGCAATCGACGTTTCGGGCATAAGCCCTTCTTCAGGAATGCTATTCCCTATTCCTAATAGGAATGCTTCCTATTAAGGAACCCATTTGAGTGGAAAGTACATTGTGCAGCATTACTGAAAGAATTGGTGCTTTGTACAGTTCCTCAGCCAACCACTTTAACAATTATATTAATTTATTCAAAAGATCAGAGAAGGGGATTTCATAGGGACACTTTAAACATGCTTGTTAATAATGTTCACACTTTAACAGTTTTACCTCTTGACTTCACAGTAACTTGACCCTCTGGATAGTTTTATTGCACAGCTAAAGTAGACTCGTGTATATGAAGAGAACTTTTGAGTCTCAAATGCAGGCAATGATAAGTATCTCAGCGATTTACTATTTTACTGTTTATCTTCAGTACCATTATCTTTATTGATGTAACAGAATCTCCAGCAGATGGGTAGTGATGGTGGGGGAGAATATTCCCTGTAGGTGATGTTCTCTGTGTGGCAATCGATGTCAGCTTGCTGACTGAGGCATTGACTTCTGGTCCCAGAGGTCACTGCTGCACAGGTACCTCGGATGCCCACACAGCTGTAAAGAAAATGAGAGGGCATGCTGCTGAGATAGGACAATGAGCAGAGCAGCTGGAGCAGACAAATGGACCGCCCACCTGTTCAAGTCTGGTTAGATTTCTGGTGTAATTGGCAGGATTCCACAGCTCAGGCATCCAGTCCTGACAGGCAAGGTTGAAAGACGCCTCGACAAGATGGAGTGGATGGTGGAGGAGTTGAAATTTGGTAATGACCATGAGGGAGTCTGATTTGCTTCAGGACAATTGGTTGTTCGGACATCAGCTGATGAAATCGGACCTTTAGGCCAAACCCAGACAGAAAAACCCCATAAGCTCTTCCTGATGAAAACCTTATGTTCGGAACGTCGATTCTCCTGCTCCTCAGATGCTGCCTGACCGGCTGTGTTTTTCCGGCACCACACTTTTTGACTCTGATCTCCAGCATCTGTAGTCCTGACTTTTCCCCATACTCATTCCTTTGAGGCTCCTAAAGAAGGAGGTGGTGCTTCTGCTTGGATTGCCTACTTGCTGATGGGAGTGGACAGATTCAAGGGAAGACCAGAAACAGCTGATGATCCATCATTGAAGACTGGATTAAGGGCAGCATTCATCATGGGACATCTACGCAGCAAAGTCCATCAGGAAATACTGGGAAGAGGTATAGATCTTCGAAGAAGTCTGCATCTTTAATGCACTGACGAGATGTTTGGGGACAGAAGCTGACACAGCTACAGCTGAGGTTTTATGAGTATAAGGAAACAAAAGGGGAGGACTTGATCTCCACATTCCTGAAGCTGTCAAACTTTCTTGATCTCATCATTCTCCTCAATCTGTCATTCAAATCAACTTCAGGGAAGGCAACTGAAGTTTATATAATGCAGTAAAATGTGAAAATGCCTAAAGATAAACTGTGTGATTTTGAAACAAATTGGTGCTGCCACTTTAGAGCTAGTTATTGTATGCACCAAGGATTTTCCTGTGGTCAGCCTGCCCTGTCACCATAGCAACTGGAATTAAGAATTGAGTTGTGCTGTCAATCAACAGAGTTCCAAATTATTGTTTGTTTGACTCACAGGCAAAGGTAGAGATGTCAAATGGAACTCAAACCTGCAAAGTGGCTTTGACTGAATTAAAGAGGGCTTGCAGACCGTGTTTCAATTATTGAAGCCAATTCAGAAATTCATACATGAGAAGGTACGGAAGAACCAGAAACAGAAGTCAGCAGTTCAGCCCGTCAATACTATCATGGCTGACCTCATCTCAGCCTCAAATCAACTTTCCTATGTAACCTCTATATAACCTCACTCTCTATAATCCTTCAACTAATTAAAAATCTGTCTGTCTCTTCCTTAAATGGATTCAATGAGCCAGTTTCCACTGCACTCCGCCATAGTGAATTCCAGAGATTCATGACACTTTGAGAGAAGTAATTTCTCGTCATCCCTATTTTAACTCTGCTATTCCTTATTCTAAAACTATGACCTCTCATTCCAGATTGCCCCACTTTCAGAAACATCCTCTTTACGTCTACTTTGTCAATCCCCTTTAGCCTCTTTATTTCTCAGTTAGATCTCCTCTCGTTCTTCTAACCTCCCAGAGCCAACTGCTTAATCTCCCTTCATAAGACAAGCCCCTCATCTCTGCAATCAATCTAATTAACCTCCTCTGAGCTGCCTCCAATGCGACTATATTCCTCCTCAAGTAGGGGGACCACAATTGAATGCAATACTACAGGTGCAATCTCACTAATGCCTTATATTGTTGCAGCAACTCTTCCCTTTTTTTATATTCTACTCCTTTAGAATAAATGTCAAAATTCTCTTTGCCTTCATTATGACCTACTGTATCTGTGTACTAGTTTTCTGTGATTCATGCATGAGGACACCCTGATTCCTCTGCATTGAAGCACTCTGAAGTTTAAGACCATAAGACCATAAGACATAGGAGTGGAAGTAAGACCATTCGGCCCATCGAGTCCACTCCGCCATTCAATCATGGCTGATGGGCATTTCAAGTCCACTTACCCGCATTCTCCCCGTAGCCCTTAATTCCTTGTGACATCAAGAATTTATCAATTTCTGCCTTGAAGACATTTAGCGTCCCGGCCTCCACTGCACTCCACGGCAATGAATTCCACAGGCCCACCACTCTCTGGCTGAAGAAATGTCTCCGCATTTCCGTTCTGAATTTAACCCCTCTAATTCTAAGGCTGTGTCCACGGGTACTAGTCTCCTCGCCTAACGGAAACAATTTCCTAGCGTCCACCCTCTCCAAGCCACGTATTATCTTGTAAGTTTCTATTAGATCTCCCCTTAATCTTCTAAACTCCAATGAATACAATCCCAGGATCCTCAGCCATTCC
>NC_057737.1:15199878-15211503 GCF_004010195.1 Chiloscyllium plagiosum | reverse complement strand
TTCCTCTCTCATCCCTACAATATTACCGTTATCTAACTGTAACACCATTACATCCGATTTTGCCTTCTCTCTTTCAAACTGCAGACTGAACTCTACCATATTATGATCGCTGCTTCCTAAGTGTTCCCTTACTTTAAGATTTTTTTCAAGTCTGGTTTCTCTCCATTTAGATAATAAGTTGCCTTTCTATTCCTCCAACCAAAATAGATAGTCTCATATTTATCCATGTTAAACTTCATCTGCCAAAGTTTGGCACATTCACCTAACTTATCCATGTCCATTTATACATTTCTTATATTTTCATTGCAACTTTATTTCCACCTATTTTAGTGTCATCTGCAAATTTGGCTGTCGTACTTTCCAACCCCACATCCAAGTCTGTTATATAGTTTGTAAGTAGTTCGCCCAGTAATTACAGAGTGCAAACCAGAAAAGGAGCCATTTATCACCACTTTCTGCTTTCTGTTGGTTAGCCTATCCTCTATTCAACTTAATAAATTACATCAACCAAGTGACCTTCCTTTGTGTATTAAGCTTTTGTGCACTAAATAGTTTATAGTTTTAGGATAAGGAGTAGCAGATTTTGATCAAATCATCCCCACTTGGAGTCCAGAGTATCAGAGAAAACTGATCCAAAGCTTCGATATGTTCATTTCACACCTAAGATCCTCAATTAACAAGCACCTCCATTACTTACCTCGAGAAATAACTGACTAAACATTGGAAGGAACCGTCACTCTTAACATTGACAATCTTGCACTGGCATCAGAATCTCAGGGGTCAGTAAAAATACACAAGACACTATTATTGCAATAACAACAGGAATTGGCAAAGCTTATGTAACCAAACTATAAGCATAAATAGATGCCAATCTCAGCTGGGGCCCTATTAAAAGTGTTCTCTTAATAGAGAAGGCTACATAAGTGATAAAAAGTACATGATGAAATTGCTTGACCAATTTACAGCATATATACCAGAGCAAAACATCCCAAAGTGTTTCATGGAGGCATAATTAAATTAAATGTACTTTGCTCAAAAAAGGTGAGGACAGGTGACCTGAAGCTTGCTTCAAGGGTTAGTTTTTTATAAAGGGTCTTAAGTGGGGGAAGAGGCTGGTGGACAGCGACAGCTGAAGCACACTCCAGAATATTGAGCTTCATTGACAGATGGGAGAACCTCTGGATACTGGGACAAAGTGAAGGAAAGGAGGACACACAAGAGATCATAGAATGCAGATGTCCGGAGTAGGATGTAGGATTGGAGAGATAGGCGGGGTAAGGGTGCAAAAGGATTAAAATATGCAAGTAAAACTTTTAAACTGGAGATTTTGAGAGATCAGGATCAATTCAGGTCAATGAGAGCCAGAGTAATGACAGAACACGATGTGGTCCAAGACGCTAGACATATGTGACATAGTGTTAAATGAGCTGAAGGTATTGGACCAGCCATGCTTAGATGCCATCCAGGAGAACATTAGCATTGTTGATTCTGGAGATGACAAGGACACAGGGCTTCAGCAGCAATGCTAGAAGATGCAGGGCAATGTTATAGAGGTGGCAGTAGGTAATCTTTCTGACAGAGAGAACATAGTGACAGAAGTTCAGCTGAGGGTCAAATAGAGATTTGAGATTGTGAATTGACTGGCTTGACCTCAGATGGTACCCAGAACATGAGTACAAGGCCTAAGGCTGCCATTTCAGTGCAATGCTGTGAGAGTGCCGTGCTGTTGGAAGGACTGTCTTTCAGATGGATGTTCACTGGATTGTGTCTGCACTGAATTGGGGATGTTAATGACCTCTTGGAAGAACTTGAAGGACAGCAAGTAAGTTACTCTTGACTTCCTTGCCAAATAAAGCATGCCTCAATTAACATCACACAAACAGATCATCAGGTCATTTCTACATTGCTATTTGTAGGAGCATGCTGAGTTGCTGGTAGTGGTATTTCCTGTTTTGGAACAGTGACTATGCTTCAAAAATAATTAATTGGCTATGAAGCATTCTTAGACCCAGTAGTCAGGAGAATCACAAATTAGGGGCAAATATTTTCATTGCATTTTGGCAAATGGAATGTTGTCCTTCATTGTTAGGGGGATGGAGTTTAAAAACAGCGAGGTTATATTACAGCTTTACTGGGTACCAGTGAAACCACACCTGCAGTAATGTGTACAGTTTGAGAAAGGATGTACTGGCATGGATGGGTGCAGAGGAGGTTCACTAGGTTTAATCCAGGGTTGAGAGGATTGGCATATGAGGAGAGATTGAGTACATTAGGGCTATACGCATTGGAATTTAGAAGAATCAGGGGGGATCTTATGGAAAATTATGAAGGGAATAGGTAAGGTAGAAGCAGGGAGGTTGAGATGGTTGCTGGTCTGCAATGGCACTGTGGCACCCAGACAAGATATTGAAAATGCAGCTCTCAAAAATGTAAAATAATAAAACCAGTCCATTCTTGATTTGGGAACAATCTGGTAATCTCCTGTTTTTTGCAATTAGTGCCAGTTCACAGGGGTGGGAGAGGGCACAGGCAAGTGGGTCACAACCTGGACTACAAGACAAGGGTTTCACATGGAGCGAGACCTTAGAATCACAAAGGCCTTAATCAACAAATCAGTTGCTGACTTTAGAATCAACAACTGTCTTATACCCTTTGGAGTCTCTGGGATGTAGCTGTCGCTGGCAAGGCCAGCATTTGTTGTCCATCCTTACTTGCCCTTCAATTGAATTGTTTGTTAGACCATTTCAGAGAGCAGGTCAGAGCCAACTATATTGCAGTGGGTCTGGAGTCATATGTAGGCCAGACCAAACAAGGAAAGACAGAGGAAAGAGGAAGGTGTCTGTAAAGTGAAGGGCAGGATCATACTATTTTTATGGGCGAAAACAGAACATTTTTAGCACTACGATGCAAGGAGTAAGAAGTTAATCTACATGTTTTGCGATTCCTTTTTGTTGCAATGGCAAATTGTATCTTGCCTTGTCAACTCTTTCATTGAAGGTCAGAAAGTGAACCCTAACACGCTCAGAAAGTATTTCACTCAGTTCCTCCAGTTTGCAGACTTCAGGACTCTGATATCTGGCTGTTGCTGGAGAGAAAAGTGTTTTATCTATTCTATGTTTGATTTCCAACATAACAGAAAGCAAGCCAATTATAAAAGATTTGAAACCAGATAAATACAGAACGTTCTCTGTTATGGAAGAATGGCTCTCTCATTTTCAGGAACAAAGAGGTACATTCCTTTCTTGAAATCACGATCTCCTTTCGGTTTATCCTGACCTTTTGTACACAATGTCCCATATGTTAGGAATTCACATCTATACCGGACAGAGGGAGGAAGGACCAGTTTTCATTTAAAGGAAACAGTTAGTAAGTCAGAAACATGATGAGAGCTAAGAAGAGCCTGAAGCAATTTCTATATCATAAGTGTTTCCCTATGCCACCATCTGACAACTCCGAGATTGTTAATCCTCAAACAATGTTCTATTGTTTGAAAAGCTGATGCTTGGAAAGAGAAACAATTGTCCACAGCCATACCATGCATCAAGAATGGAGTGGGCTTCAGTTAGAATTGTCTGTTTTAGGTCCTCTGTAATGACATCAACCTGGGCTGATATATAATTTCCCATGTTATTGTCTGTGTATTTACTCAGGGAAATGTGGGTGCATCTTATCCTGGGACTAAGTGGGAGGGGGGGATACCTTTGAGCTGTGGTTGTCAGCAAACAATTCAAAGCAGTGCCCGTGAAGAAAGCTGAAGCTTCATTGTCACAGCTGAGTTTCACCATCACGGACTGGCTCCTTCAATTCCCACAGTGCTTACTTCAATTAAACTAAAACAAAAACTCTCCTCCTGGGCTTGTTGGAAATTGAGGCTGTGAGCATTGTCATGTGTGACACAGAAATCAAATCAAAAGAATGTAATGTAAATCTCCCACTGATTTGATTATTTTGCTCTCCTTGTCAGTGACTCCTCCAGCCCTACCTGTCCTGAATTCCACATTGCTCACACTCTGAAGTATCTCAACAAGGCAGATAATTACAGACCTCAGAAACATCATCCAAGACTCTCACATGCAAAGTTAATGACTGCCAGCTCAACCTCACCAACACCTCTCTCAACACCTGCACCACCTCGAAATGATCTGACTGCTTTGTCTTGCATCCAGTACTGGGTTCATTACAATTTGCTCCAATTAAATACAAGGAATCTGTGGTCACTACGACCCGCCCATTCCCTCGTCTGCCAAATCCATCCATTACTGGACTGGAGTATTTCCAATATTGATGTCAGCTTTGTCTCCTGCAGGTTTCAGGGAGAAGCCTAGACACCTTCAAACTAAGATTCTTTTCAAGGGATGGAGCCAGGCAGGGCCCAGGATCACACCGGGAGTGGTTCACCTTCAGAAATTTGTTTCATAGCTACTGGGACATCACTGCTAGCAGAATAGCCTCTCATGTGCTACAGAGCTGCCAGGAACTTTCTAGAAGCTTTTCTTCCTTGGCTGAAAACTCAGTATCCTGGGATATTGAGTTCCTCTCCAAGTTCCTCTTTCCCTTACACAGCAATTCAGTGATGTTATTCCTACTTTTATATACCTTATTAATGTTACCACCAGTTCCTGTATTATTTTAAAACCAACTTGTTTACACAGAGGGTGGCATGCACATGGAATGAGCTGCCAGAGGAAATGGTGCAGGCTGGTACAATTACAACATTTAAAAGGTATTTGGATGGGTCACTCTCTCAAAACAACAGTATCTGGTAAATGGTTCAAGTCAGATTCCATTCTTAAGAGCCATAGAGTCATGGAGATGTACAGCACAGAAACAGACCCTTCGGTCCAACTTGTCCACACTGACCAGATATCCTAAATTAATCTAGTCCCATTTGCAATTAGCCCATATCCCTCTAAACCCTTTCTATTCATATATCTATCCAGATGCCTTTTAAATGTTGTAATTGTACCAACCTCCGCCACTTCCTCTAACAGCTCATTTCATATATGCATCACTCTCTGTGTGAAAAAGTTGCCCCTTCGGTCACTTTTATATCTTTCCCCCCTCACCCTAAACCTATGCCTTCTATTTCTGGACTCCCCCACACCAGGGAAAAGACCTTGTCTATTTACCCTATCCATGCCCCTCATGATTTTATAAACCTCTGTCAGGTTACCCATCAGCCTCCAATGCTTCAGGGAAAACAGCTCCAGCCTATTCAGCCTCTCCCTGTAGCTCAAATCCTCCAACCCTGGCAATGTCCTTGTAAATCTTGTCTGAACCCTTTCAAGTTTCACGAGAATCCTCACTGTGTGGAGTTTGCACATTCTCCTTGTGTCTGTGTGGGTTTCCTCCAGGTGCTCCAGTTTCCTCCCACAGTCCAAAGATATGCAAGTTAGGTGAATTGGCCAAGCTAAATTGCCCATCGTGTTCAGAGATGTGTTAGCTAGGGTTAAGTGTAGAGTAACAGGGTAAAGGTTTGGGTGCAATACTCTTCAGAGAGTAGGTGTGAACTTGTTGGGCTGAAGGGCCTGTTTCTGCACTGTAAGGATTCTAAAAAAAGAAACATCTTCTTAACACCTGCCCTGTCAAGTCCATTCAGAATCTTGTATGTTTCATTAAGATCACCCCATATTTTTCTAAACTCTAACGATTAAAAACCATTCTTAATAGGTCAACCCATCATCCTTAATCAGCCGAGTGAATCTCTTTTGAACTGCCTCCAGTGTCAGCACATTCTTTCTTATATAGGGGACCAACGCTGTACACTGTATTGTATGTGCAATCTCCCCAACTCCCTTTGCAGTTGAAACAAGACTCCCCTAATTTTAAATTCCAACCCCTGACAATAAAAGGCATAATTCCATTTGCCTTCTTAATTACTTGCTGCACCTGCAGGCTAACTTTCTGTATTTCATGTACAAAAATACCCAGAGCCCCCTGTGCTGCACCTTTTATTTGGAGACATTCTCCATTTAAATAGAGTCATCGATAGAGCTTGGAAACTCTATGACTCTAATTCATCCAGACATCCCAATCTGACCTCGTCCCATTTGCCAGCATTTGGTCCATATCTTCCTATTCATGATGCCTTTTCAATGTTTAATTGTACCCATTTCACATTTTCAAACATTAAACTCCAAACTTTTTCCCATTCATTCAACCTATCTATATCCATTTGCAGATTCCTTACATTCACAACACAACATAGCCTCCCATCTATTTTTGCATCATCAGCAAACTTGGATAATTTACATTCTGCCCTCTCCTTCATGTCAATGACATAGATCATAAGGAATTTAGACCCGAGGACTGATCCTTGTGGCAGTCTACTCATCACGTCTTTCCAACCTGAAAAAGACATGTGATGTGGAGGTGCTGGTGGTGGACTGTAGGGGACAAAGTTAAAACTCACATAAGACCAGGTTACAGTCCAACAGGTTTATTTGGAAGTACAAGACCCACATTGTCTGTGTTTACTTTCACACTGAATTCACACTTAGGCTTAACTAATCAAACACAGTGAGCCTAGATCAGTTACCAGACTCTAATAACCAACCACTGAATAATTGCACATCACACTTTGAGGACAACGGTGTTAGAGAGTTCTCCAAACTTTAATAAGGGATATGACACCTTAAGCAAAGGAGAGGAGAAAGCTGGCATAAAACATTTAGCAGAAGAAGAAATCCAATTTAAATGACTGCTCATTTTGTTAAGTTGGAACAGTGGGCAACAGTGTATACTCTAGTATATTTTGTTTCAAATTGGAGCTCATTGGTGGCGATGAATTACTCTGGTTTACCACATAAATTTTATCAGAAACTTTACTAAAAACTGTACATGGACTAACAGGGGGCAAAATAACCACACAGGCTTTCAGGAAATAATGCAACATTGTCAGCCGGTATATTTTTAAATAACCATCTCAAGCCTGCTCCTGTGCTGTAAGGCTCTCTGACATTCCAGTGGTAGGTTGCCTCCCTGAACCTCCCACTACCTGCACTGCTTAATGAGAGTAAACATTCCAGAGAGGTGCCATGCTGTCATGTTGCTTGCTCTGCAAACAGACCCCACTTGTCTACCTACAGGCAGCATTTGGATCCGAAACTGTGCAGGAAATTGGCCGCCAGTTTAAAAAAAAGGAGCCTGATGTCTCATAAAGTATTGGTAATTTTGTTTTCATGTAGTCCACATGACATGCTGCTTTCAATCTTTGTATCACTAAAATCTGTAAGTTCCCATTCCTGATTGGTTCTTTATTACTATTGAAACTCTCACATAATCACACATGACAGACAAACATTAAGGTGCCTTTTTTTATCTGTCTGGTTGTTTGTTCAGTGTAAACACTGAACCAGACAGATGCCAGGGAACATAAAAATAAATCTTTCCAATTACCATTTCACAGCAACCCATCAACATAGAAACTCTAATTTATCTCTATCTGTGACATGTCCAAGTTTGAACAAAGCTTCAGAACTTGTGATAGTAGCATCATTGGCATCTTCTCCACAACAAGATGCCTCTACTCTACAAACTCCAGCTTTGCCACCTCCTCTCTTCAGATGAGGGTCAATTCCCTTGCCTACTGCTAACTCCCCATCTGCCATTGTCCATCCTCACTTTGTATTTCACTCACTGAACAACACTGCAGAGAATGCCTCAGTGTATTAATTAATCATCTTATTTGCTTGAACCAAGACACTATCTCATTCTGAAATGGACATTAAAGATCTAAGAAGAGCAGGTCAGGGATTCACCAAGGCTCTGGGTAATTTTTATTTATCCCCTAACCAACATCATTCAGGAAACAGATTGTCTGGCCATTATCAGTTGCAAAATAATAATCGCCACATCGCTAAAGTTTATAGAGAAAATGTCTATAAACTGACTGCCATTATGTTGAATGTTTTCACACAGCTAATTAGATTGCAGGTCTTGGGGCTCAAAGATAGCCCTGAGTTTGAAGCTCAGGCCAAGAGATGTTGGCCACTGAAGATGCTTTTTGTAATGTGGCTGAATGGGTTAATCATCAGCTTGTAAATCCTCCCAATTCCCCAGCAGTGGGGAAGTCTCCTGGCCAGCTAGACTGCAGATTGTAATCTCCAGCCACTGCAGTACCTGCCATAAACAAAGACCAATCCATTAGGAGCTCCAAGGCTCGGCCATTAGAAACAGAACAGGACGATCTTGCATGGGAGCAGACATTTAGCACAGAATTCCCTAAATTTATTCCACTAGCATCATGAAGCAGAAGGGGCAGATTGTGGGGATTGCTCTCCCTACTCATAAAGTCACAGACTCATAGAGATGTACAGCATGGAAACAGACCCTTCGGTCCAACCCGTCCATGCCGACCAGATATCTCAACCCAATCTAGTCCCACCTGCCAGCACCCGGCCCATATCCCTCCAAACCCTTCCTATTCACATACGCACCAGATGCCTCTTAAATGTTGCAATTGTACCAGCCTCCACCACTTCCTCTGGCAGGTCATTCCACACACATGCCACCCTCAGTGTGAAAAAGTTGCCCCTTAGGTCTCTTTTGTATCTTTCCCCTCTCACCCTCAACCTATGCCCTCTAGTTCTGGACTCCCCAACCCCAGGAAAAAGACTTTGTCTATTTTTCCTATTCATGCCCCTCATGATTTTATAAACCTCTATAAGGTCACCCCTCAGCCTCCGACGCTCCAGGGAAAACAGCCCCAGTCCATTCAATCTCTCCCTGTAGCTCAAATCCTCCAACCCTGGCAATATCTTTGTAAATCTTTTCTGAGCCATTACAAGTTCCACAACATCCTTCCGATAGGAAGAAGACCAGAATTGTACGCAATATTCCAACAGTGGCCTAACCAATGTCCTGTACAGCTGCAACATGACCTCCCAACTCCTGTTCTCAATACTCTGACCAATAAAGGAAAGCATACCAAACGCCGTCTTCACTATCCTATCTACCTGCAACTCTACCTTCAAGAACCTGCACTCCAAGGTCTCTTTGTTCAGCAACACTCCCTAGCACCTTACCATTAAGTGTATAAGCCCTGCTAAGATTTGTTTTTCCAAAATGCAGCACCTCACATTTATCTAAATTAAAGTCCATCTACCACTTCTCAGCCCATTGGCCCATCTGCTCAAGATCCCATTGTAATCTGAGGTAACCTCCATCACTGTCCACGACACCTCCAATTTGGTGTCATCTGCAAACTTACTAACTGTACCTCTTATGCTCACATCCAAATCATTTATGTAAATGACGAAGAGTAGTTCAGGGAATCTTACTGTTCAGGGAAAGGTGAAATACACTCACATTCTATTTAAGAGTTCTACCTAAACAGTTCCTCCCAACCCCTGTACACAAAACAACATTAACATCAAACTCCAGCAATGAGAAGTGATATCCTTATTAGGATGGGATACATTCAGCAATGTTTACCACAGAGTTAGGAAGGTTTGGAGTCAGAAATATCCCAGTCCTGCCGTTTATCATTGCACCTGATATAATTATTTCATTTTTAAGTTTCTTTTTTATTCTTGGGAGATGGGTGTCAGCGACTGAATCAGAATTTATTGCCCAGAATTTATTTCAAGTTTCACGACATCCTTCCTATAGCAGGGAGATCAGAATTGTACACAGTATTCCAGTAGTGGCCTCACCAATGTCCTGTACAGCTGCAATATGACCTTGTAGATAGTACTTGCCACTACTGATGGTTGGTGGTACAGGGAATGGATCTTTGTGGATGTGGTGCCAATCAAGTAGGTTGCTTTGTCCTGGATGGTATCACGTTTCTTGCGTGTTGTTGGAGCTGCACCCATCCAGGCAAGTAGGAGTATTCCATCACATTCTTGACTTGTGCCTTGTAGATTGTGGACAGGCTTTGAGGAGTCAGGAGGTGTGTTACTTACTGCCGTATTCCTAGCCTCTGACCTGCCCTCGTAGCCACCATGTTTATGCTGTCATTCTAGTTGAATTTCTGGTCAATGGTAACCCCAAGGATATTTATGGTGGGGGATTCAGTAATCCTAATACCATTGAATGTTAATAGACAATAGACAATAGGTGCAGGAGTAGGCCATTCTGCCCTTCAGGTCTGCACCACCATTCAATATGATCATGGCTGAATATCCTTAATCAGTATCCTGTTCCTGCCTTATCTCCATAACCCTTGATTCCACTATCCTTGAGAGCTCTATCCAACACTTTCTTAAACAAATCTAGAGACTGGGCCTCCACTGCCCTCTGGGGCAGAGCATTTCACACAGCCACCACTCTCTGGTGAAGACGTTTCTCCTCATCTCTGTCCTAAATGGTCTACCCCGCATTTTTAAGCTGTGTCCTCTGGTTCGGCACTCACCCATCAGCGGAAACATGTTCCCTGCCTCCAGAGTGTCCAATCTTTTAATAATCTTATATGTCTCAATCAGATCCCCTCTCAGTCTTTTAAACTCAAGGGTATACAAGCCCAGTAGCTCCAATCTTTCAACATAAGGTAGTCCCGCCATTCCAGGAATTGACCTCGTGAACCTATGCTGCACTCCCTCAATAGCCAGAATGTCTTTCCTCAAATTTGGAAACCAGAACTGCACACAATACTCCAGGTGTGGTCTCGCCAGGGCCCTGCACAGCTGCAGAAGAACCTCTTTGCTTCTATACTCAATCTCTCTTGTTATGAAGGCCAGCATGCTATTTGCCTTCTTCACTACCTGCTGTACCTGCATGCTTGCCTTCATTGACTGGTGTACAAGAACACCCAGATCTCTTTGTACTGCCCCTTTACCTAACTTGACTCCATTTAGATAGTAATCTGCCTTCCTGTTCTTGCCACCAAAGTGGATAACCATACATTTATCCACATTAAACTGCATCTGCCATGCATCTGACCACTCACCTAACCTGTCCAGATCACCCTGTAATCTCCTAACATCCTCCTCACATTTCACCCTGCCACCAGCTTTGTATTATCAGCAAATTTGCTAAGGTTATTACTAATACCATTTTCTATATCATTAATATATATTGTAAAAAGCTGCAGTCCCAGCACTGATCCCTGCGGTACCTCACTGGTCACTGCCTGCCATTCTGAAATGGAGCCATTTATCACTACTGTTTCCTGTCAGCCAACCAACTTTCAATCCAAGTTAGTATTTTACCCCAATACCATGTGCCCTAATTTTGCTCACTAACCTCCTATGTGGGATTTTATCACAAGCTTTCTGAAAGTCCAGGTACACTACATCTACTGGATCTCCCTCGTCCATCTTCAGAGTTACATTCTCAAAAAATTCCAGAAGATTAGTCAAGCATGATTTCCCCTTCATAAATCCATGCTGACTCTGACCTATCCTGTCGTAATTTCATCCGTTATAATTGACTCCAGCTTCTTTCCCACCACTTAGGTCAGACTAACTGGTCTATAATTTCCTGCTTTCTCTCTCCCACCTTTCTTAAAAAGTGGTACAACATTAGCCACCCTCCAATCCGCAGGAACTGATCCCGAATCTATCGAACTCTGGAAAATAATCACCAACGCATCCACGATTTCTCGAGCCACCTCCTTCAGTACCCTGGCCCCGGGGACTTATCAACCTTCAGACCTAACAGTCTCTCCAACACCAAATCCTG
>NC_057737.1:15171915-15199812 GCF_004010195.1 Chiloscyllium plagiosum | reverse complement strand
ATCCTCTGTTGTTCTTTAAAAGCTTCCCAGTCCTCCGTTTTCCCACTTATCTTTGCTATGTTATACTTTTTCTCTTTTGACTTTATATGTTTCTTAACTTCCCTCATCAGCCATGGCCACCCATGCCTCCTCCTAGGATCTTTCTTCCTTTTTGGAATAAACTGATCCTGCATCTTCTGCATTATACACAAAAATATCTGCCATTGTTCCTCCACTGTCGTCCCTGCTAAGGTATTGCACCATTGAACTTTGGCCAGCTCCTCCCTCATAGCTCCTTAGTTCCCTTTATTCTACTGAAATATTGCCACTTCCAATTGTACCCTCTCCCTCTCAAATTGCAGATTGAAGCTTATTGTATTATGGTCACTACTTCCCAATGGCACCTTCACTAAGGGCAGTGGTTAGATTTAGCTTATTGGGGATGTTCATTGCGTGGCATTAGTGTGGTGTGAATGTTACTTGCCACTTGTTAGCCCAAGCCTGGATACTGTCCGGATCTTATTGCAGTTGAATATGCACTACTTCCGTATCTGAGGAGTCACAAATGGTACTGAACATTGTGCAATCATTGGTGATAATCCCCACTTCTGACTTTATGACGGAGGAAGGTTATTAATGAAGCCGCTGAAGCTATTTGGGCCTAGGACACTTCCCTGAGGAACTCCTGCAGAGATGTCCTGGAGCTGAGATAACAGACCCTCAACTATCACGACCATCTTCGTATGTGCCAGGTATGACTCCAGCCAGTAGAGACACTGCCACCTGATGCCCATTGATTCCAGTTTTGCAAGGGCTCCTTGACACCACACTTGGTCAAATGCAGCCTTGATATCAAGGACTGTCACTCTCACCTCTCCTCTGAAATTCAACTCTTTTGTCCATGTTTGACCCAAGGCTGTAATGAGGTCAGGACCTGAGTGGCCCTGGCAGAATCCAAACTGGGTGTCACGGAGCAAATTATTGCTGAGCAGGTACTGCTTGATAGCCCTGTTGGTGACACCTTCCAACACTTTACTGATGATCGAGAGTAGAATGATGGGGTGGGAATTGACTGGATTGGATTTATCCTGCTTTTTATGTATAGGATGTATCAGAGCAATTTTCCACATTATTTGGTAGGTGCAAGTGTTGTACTGGAACAGCTTTGCCAGGGAGGCAGGAAATTCTGGAGCACCAGTCTTCAGTACTGTTGCCGGAATGTTATCAGGGCCCACAGCCTTTGCAGTTTCCAGTGTCTCCAGCTGTTTCTTGATAACACATTGAGTGAATCAAATGGGCTAAAGACCTGTATCTTTGATGCTGGGGACCACTGGAGGAGGTCAATATGCATTACCCACTTGGCACTTCTGGCTGCTGTGAATGCTTCAGCCTTATCTTTTGCACTGATGTGTTGTGCTCTTACATCTTTGAGGATAAAGTTAATAATCGCACAACACAAAGTTATAGTCCAACAGGTTTATTTGGATGTACTAGCTTTCGGAGCACCACTCTTTCATCGGGTAGCTGTGGAGCAGGATCATAAGACACAGAAATCTGTTCCTGCTCCACAGCTACTGATGGAGGAGCACCGCTCTGAAAGGTAGTGCTTCTAATAAACCTGTTGGAGTATAACTTAATGTTGTGTGATTTTTACCTTTGTCAACCCCAGTCCAACACCAACACCCCCATATCATCATTGAGGATGGGGATATTTGTGGAGCCTCACCTTCCAGTGAGTTGTTTAATTTTTCACCAACATTCATTGCTAGATGAGGCAGGACTTCAGAGTTTAGATCTGATCTATTGCATGTGGGATCACTCAGCTCTGCCTAACACTTGCTGCTAATATTGTTTGGCACTCGTAGTCTTGTGTGCAGTGCTTTTGAAAAGAAGCTTGGACAGACATGGCTTTAGTAGGGAATTAGTGCCATCTGTAGGTGCAGAAATGTAATTTTCAGCAGTATCCGTTTTCTATGCACTGGAAACACTCTTCAGGCCAGCCAGCACAGGGGAGATATCACAGAATTGTCACAACACCAAGGAGGCCATTCAGCCAATCACAATGGCACCAGTCCATTGGAACAATATATTTACTGTCACTTTCCTCCCTTCTCCCACAGTCCTCATTTCAATTCAAATAATAATCCAATTCAGCTCTTGACTGCTTTGATTGCTTCGAACATACGTCTATACTGTACAACACAGATCCAGATCCGAAACACTTGCTGTGTGAGAACACAGGGTGAGAATAATTAAACAGTAGAACCTGTTTGACCAATCCCCTCAGTTTCCTCCACAGATATACTACCTGACCCACTCAGAGCTTTTAGTGTGATCTGTTATTTTTAGTTTTCTTCATATTTTCAACCAGGTAATTTGGATATTGCTTTCACTCCACGCAATTCTTACATACACATATATCCATCTTGTGTGATATTAATGCTCCTGCAAAGCGACTTGGGAACATTTCACTACATTAAAGATGCTAAATTAATGCAGTTAGGAGGTTATGTGGCACAGCAGTTAGTGTCCCTGCCTCTGACCCAAAAGCTCCAGGATCGAGTCCCACACTAGGACTCAGGTTGAAAGTGAATTCATAATGTAGCTAAAGAGGTTGGTGATCCACATATAGATCTGTTCACTGCCTGCAGCATTCGGATATCAGATGTAAGGGATGGTGCCACCTTTCCTTTCCTTAAAGTAGGCCAAAGGACCAATTTGTTTTACAGGGATGCAGGAACAACAACAAGAAAGAGTCCTAACTCGACAAAACTCCTGTCTTCAACAAGATATAGTCTATTGTGTGATAGCAATTAGGTGTAAGACACTGGTACACAGATGATTGGGAGATATGGGCGACAAATTTACACCTTTGGGATTCAAATCTAATCTCCTGGTGTCCCCATTCATGATTGTGTGATGTCATCAGACTGGGTGGAGTTTAATGCAGTTTCCCACATTAACCCTTTCAGGTTAATCACCTGAATAAAAGTCTCCTGGACTGCCATCATTGACCTGAGGTCCCCCATCAGCGCTCACCCCTCTCCCTGGCCACCTCGGGTTAGTGGCCTGACCCAGAAAATGTAGCCATTGTCATATGTATGTTGGCCTCATATGCCACAATCTGTGGGAATGAGCCGAAAGAAGAAAAGAAAGATAAATGCAAGTTGTTGTTGAATTATATTTTTTTAAATATAGTTTCATCCGTGCGTAGTGTTCAGAAAGGAACCATTTTGTTGGTCTGTATAGAAATGCCACTCCCTCAGGGTGGAGTAATAGGGGGTGTTCCATCCATCTGATGCCACCAGCCCACAGAGGGAGGCTCCTCCAGAAATCGCAAGCACAGTTTACAATCTTCCACTTGCTCGATGGAGAATCAGCATCTTGTTCATCGATCTTCTCCAGACACACTTTCTGTGAGCCTTCCACAGGAGCAGCAGATCCTGGATTCATCTCTGGCACGTTACACCAAAGATTGCCTTTTTAAATGTTGTAATTGTACCACCCTCCACCACTTCCTCTGGCAGCTCATTCCATACACACAAGTGGGTGGCACGGTGGCACAGTGGTTAGCACTGTTACCTCACAGCGCCAGAGACCTCGGTTCAATTCCCGCCTCAGGCGACTGACTGTGTGGAGTTTGCACGTTCTCCCCGTGTCTGCGTGGGTTTCCTCCGGGTGCTCCGGTTTCCTCCCACAGTCCAAAGATGTGCAGGTCAGGTGAATTGGCCATGCTAAATTGCCTGTAGTGTAAGGTATAGGGGTAAATGTAGGGGTATGGGTGGGTTGTGCTTCAGCGGGTTGGTGTGAACTTGCATTTTGTGCACTTTGTAAGAATTAAGCCAGATGGTTATTGGTGTGGACTTGTTGGGCCGAAGGGCCTGTTTCCATACTGTAATGTAATCTAATCTAATCTAAAAAAGCAATACTCCAAAGCCTTGATGGCATTCCAACCACGAGCCTTACCACTGACAACCAATAGATAGCTCTGCTAAGACGGAGATAGTGCAGGTACACTGGGTTCAATGGTCTCTTTCTGTGCTGAAGCATTCTGAGCTGCAGTAAAGGTTGGTCTGGATATTTCCACAGCAACCTAAAAAAGTAAACAATAGAAAGGTTGTGGACAATTCTCACCAGCGTACATTTCCATTTTGTTTTGTTAACAGAGATAATGACAAGTTTACACTCACAATAGCTTCCATTTCTCTGGCCACCAGCTGCTTCACCGGAGGGTAAGAAAACGATAATATACAGAATCGATGAAGGAGATATGAGGAGAGATGACCCTAAACTTTAGACAAAGAGGTGGGCTTTGAGAAGGTGAAGGAGTTGGGAGAGGCTGCAGGGTTTCGGGTGCAGAAAATGGGGCCCGAGGCAGTTGCAACTTTACTGCTGATGTTTTGAGAAAGCAAAGCTTCCTTTGCATCTTATTTCTCAACAAAGGAGACAGAGAGATTTAAACATTCATTCCAACTTTGAGGCTCGTTGTTTCCACAGAAAGGAATTTGCATACACATGTGAAATTTGCAATAAAATACTGCATTTCACCTTAACTGCAACAGATTTATTGTATTTTCAGAAGAACTCTGTGTTCAATTTGTGCTTAACAAACATCTAAGTAGTTCTTGCCTCGAGCAAATGGCCTCATTATCTGTTATAAGGAAAGAACAGATACTTAATGATGCAGTAAATATTCATTATGGTTTCCAAAGGAGTCTGAGAAGTTTATTCCAAATATACTTACTGCAAGAGTGGGGGAGGTTGGGGGTGGAGGGAACAGGACTTTAATAGGGAGACCAGTGTAAATTGTAGCTAACTTACACTATCACCAAAAGTTCAAATTAGTCCCATGATTGAAGATTTACAGCCTTTAACTGGGGATGTTGCAATCCTAGAATCACAGACTGGTTACAACACAGAAGAACATTATTTTCATGCTAGCTCCCGGAAAACGTATTTTACCTACAACCTGGTACAAAAGTGAATCTTGTCAAAACGAGAGCAAAGAGTTACTGAAGGTTTTTTTTATATTAGATTCCCTTCAGTGTAGAAACAGGCCCTTCAGCCCAAACTGACCCTCTGAAGAGCAACCCACCCAGACCCATTCCCCTAACACTACGGGTAATTTAGCGTGGCCAATTCACCTAACCTGCGCATCTTTGGACTGTGGGAGGAAACCCACACAGACACAGGGAGAATGTGCAAACTCCACACAGACAGTCTGCCCAAGGCTGGAATTGAACCTGGGACCCTGGTGCTGTGAGGCAGCAGTGCTAACCACTGAGCCACACGCCACCCCAAGCCTACTGCACCTGGTATTCCCAGGCAGTCTCCCATCCAAGTACTAACCAGGCCTGCATTTGCTTAGCTTCCGAGATCACACAAGATCGGGCATTTTCAGACTTGTATTTTTCACCTGTCAGGACAAGCACAAGAAAGCCAAATTTCAAATGATCATAACAAGTTATACTACAGAAGGAAGGTTAGTTGGCTGACAGGTCAAGTTTGATTGGTTGAGGTGTTGCCACAAGAAATTATGGGCACTGCAAGGTCCTGAGGAGTACAAATAAAAAGGCAAGGCTTGAACATGTTCCTTTTGTTTACAGGTAACGAGCTCTAACATATGAGTGTGTTACTTCAAGAAAGAATAAACACACTATGTTATGAGCTCCAATGGTTATCAGAAATTGGTTGTTAATAAAGCTGTGGCCCCATTCAGAATCATTCTGCCCTATTGGAGAATCATATCTGATATTAGAGGCTTTGTTTTGGGTTTTGTAAACCTGGGCTGGTTGAGTATGGCCTGTACTCTGCCTGTAGCAAGGAACCTGCTGTTTGATTCAGTGTAGCTGGCATTACACCAGTGTCGAAATTCAGACATAATGTTGTTCAATTGTACGATTGACGAGATGTCTTTTCTGAGTGACAGCAATCCCACTAACACAAAGTGCCATTCACATGGCCACAACCTAACAGCTGCGTGAAGCTAATTGCTTAACCCATTATTCAAATCTTTGAGATACCTCGCTTTTCCAGTGTCATTGGTGTTAGACCAGACATTTCTCAGGTTCGAAAGTGTTGCTGTTTGGCCCATTTCCAAGTTTGCAAAATGTATAGAGAGTAATGATCCACAGGACCACATTATAATGTCTCACCCATAAGTCAGTGACCCTGACAGAGCAGCACCCCCTCAGAACTGGAGTATGAATCTAGATTGTTGCACTCAAGTCTGGAAGAGGGGCTTGACCCAACAGCATCTACAAATTTCATCAGTAGGTATGGGTTAGAATAAAATAAATTCAGCACAGTGTTCCTGACTTGAATGGTTACTGTAAAATATCATGTGCTGGCCAAAGCAGCCAGCTGTGGTGACCAGTAAGGTTGAGTAGAAAGGTGACACTTGTTAATGAAGGACACGCCACGTCTTTCTCTGTGTCACACCAGCCCAGACTTCGAGTCTGGAAGAAGAGAAGACAAAGATTGATAAGGAAAAAGAAAAAGGATTTTAGAATAAAATACAATAGGAGTGCGGATGCTGGAAATCAGAAACAAAAACAGAAGTTGCTCTGTTGTCAAAAATGACCCTGAGCTTCCAGTTGCCTGTCACTTCAACACACCCCCTGTTCCCTGGCCAACGTCTCTGTCTCAGGCTTGCTGCAGTGCTCCACTGAAGCTCAGTGCAAGCTGGAAGAACAGCATCTCGTTTTCCACTTGGGAACCCTGCAGCCTTCAGGATTCAATACCGAGTTCAACAATCTTAGGACCTGAGCACCTTCTCCCATTTCCTTACCCAACCTCCACACACCAGGCCTTGTCATCACATGGGCTGCTACCACCCACAGTCCATTGGCAGCTACAAATGGTCCCCATTTACAGTTACTCATTCACCCAGGCTGTCACCGTTCCGCCCCCCCTCCCCCCCCCCACCACCACCTTCTCTAGCGTATATATACCAACCTTCCCCTAGCTACTATCAGGCGGGTCACTGGACCCAAAACATTACATCTGCTTTCTCTCCACAGATGCTGCCAGACCTGCTGAATTTTTCCAATAATATCTGGCTTTGTCCAGGATTTAAAAATATTTTGGTTGAAGATTGATCGATAGAATTGTCAGGAATGTGAGTGGGGGCAAGGAGAAATGCAGCACATGCATTCTGTTGAGGTTCTCTGTAACAGTCCAAAAGTTTCTTAAGTTGTTTCTATCCCTGTTGTTGGAAGCTCATCAAATTCTGCAACTACAGCATTTTGTGGTAAAACATAGGAGAGGAGGTTTCCTCATGTCATACCATTGCACAACCAATTTGTCTGATCAATAATTTTCAATTACCTTCTGTTCATCGTGATATGCAAGGGAGTAAGAGATAATCTTTTTTGAATTAATCACTGCTGTATTTTATTACATTGTACATGTCTCATCAGAAATGGGTGCACAGCCATTATGTGGGGACGCCTTGAGTATGTGTTTGATTGCATTGGGTAGTTAGTGAAAATAATGCTTGTACTGCCTGATCAAATTGGGTTCCCAACAAAGATCTAACACGGTTTCAAATCATCCAATCACATTTCTGACTGGCTCCAGTTTTGAATTAATAGCTAAGCTCAAAATTGCAAAGCTGACTCCAGCTCAAATTCAGTTTAGGCTCTACCTTACAATGGGGAAAAGGTACAGTGTGTAATAAGTGAAAGTTAGAAGTCACACACCACCGGGTTATAGTCCAACAGGGGTTTATTTGAAGTCACAAGCTTTCAGAGCGCTGCTCCCTCATTAGGTGATCTTATGAAGAATCAGTGCTCCGAAAGCTTGTGATTTCACGTAAACCTGTTGGACTATAACCTGGTGGTGTGTGACTTCTAACTTTGTCCAAAACCAATTAACAGCCTTTGGTGATCATATCGTTTCTCATGAAGCTGAGAAACATGGGGTCACACTGATTCTCTTGAGCATCTACTCCCACAATAAAAATGAAAGACATTTCTTTTAGATTTGTGGTGTGTTCCATTGTCTTTTGCATTCTGAGTTCCTCATCCCCAAAAACAGGCTTCGTATGTTGTCATAGCAACAGATTTCCTTCCAGCTCTTCACCCATAGCAGATTTTAATATTTGAAACAAAAACAGACATTGCTGGAAATGCTCAGCAGGTCTGGCAGCATCTGTGGAGAGAAGTCAGAGTTAACGTTTCTGGTTCAGTGACCCTTCCTCAGAATGGGTTTTAATTTTTGAAAACCTTCATTTCGAGGGATGGCTTTGTTGCCGATCTCATGGAGGGGAGACACCTTGGTGAAAAACTGCAGTTGAATCATTTAATAGTCCCTTTGGCACTCTCCAAGCATAGAGGTTACTCACACCCGCTGTGCCCAATTCTGTCCTGACCACATTCAGTAAGATTTTACCATAACAATCTTCTTCCTGGCTCCTCAGTCTCATGGTTAATCATGCATCTCCATTGGCATCTTAAATACAGCTGACTAACAGCACAGGTTCGGAACTGAATCAGTGCCTTCCCCAGGTGGAATTGCTTAGTAATTTATCTATTGCAAAAAATGTCTGGGCTATCAGCTTAATAATAGATCTCAGTAATACAGTTTAATTTCAGCTCTGGCCTGAAGCATTTAATCTCTTTTCGCAAATGCTACCTTTTGGCACCTTCTGTTTTTATTTTGGATGTTTTAATTTATTGACATGTGAGATGGATCCCGGGAATCTATCCTGAGAAGAAGATCCAATAGATAGACAAAGAACAATTACAACGTTGAAAAGGCATCTGGATGGGTATATGAATTGGAAGCGTTTCGAGGGATATGGGCCAAATGCTTTAATTTAGGATATCTGGTCGGCATGGATGAATGGATTGAAGGGTCTCTCCATGCTGTACATCTTATGGCTTCATGACGCTAAGCACAAAGCAAATTAAGAAAATCTGAAACAAATTTTTGGAAAATGCATAGCAGGTGTGGGAAGGAAAGAGGGCTGTAATTTAACCTGGGTCAAGTCTCCAGCCAGGGGCTCACTCTCTGGGCAGGGCTTTTGTTTTGCAGTTGGGTCCCTGACATCTGAACCTCACCCAGGTCCTGACCCCACATTGTGTTCCCTCCTGAGATGCCATGGCTTGTTTAATTTCCTCCTTTAACACCTTAATTTACATCCATTTTACATCTCTTTTTCTCTTTCACCAAGCCGAATGAGCCCTTCGTACTGGGCATCGAGAATATCTGCCCCCTCTGTCTCTGGCAAAAGGTTATAAAAAAAATGTTTTCCAGTGCCTTTGAGTTCTTAAAAAGAATGATACTGGTTTTGAAATGTTAACTTTGTTTCTCTCTCCACTGACACTGCTGGACCTGATGAATTTCTCCAGGATTCTCTGTATTTGTTCCTGTCCTGCTACCTGTGGTACCACCTCCAATGCAAATCAATGATTTAAAAGTGTTTGTTGTTATAACATCAATAGCTGTTTAACAAGATTGCAACTGAAAAGCACAAACCTCATTAGCCTTTCGTACAGCTTATGGCCTCTTACCTGCTTAGGATTGCAAACTTATCAAAACTAAATTGCATTCCTGAAGAATGTTTGTCTTTGGAAAGGCAATGACTGATTTGGGATAGTCATCATGGCTTTATGTGTGGGAAATCATGTCTCACTAACTTGATTGACTTTTTTCACGATGTAACAAAGAAGACTGATGAAGGTAGAGTGGTGAACATTTATATATATGGACCTCAGAAAGATGTTCAACAAGATTCCACATGATAGACTGGTTAGCAAACTTAGTTCACATGGAATCCAGGGGAGAGCTAGCTATTTGGATACAAAATTGGCTTGTAGGTAGAAGGTGGAGGGTTGCTTTTTGGACTGGAGGCCTGTGACCAACAAGGATTGGTGCTGGGTCCACTACTTTTTGCAATTTACATAAATGATTTGGATGTGAATATAGGAGGTATGTTTAGCAATTTTGTAGATGACACCAAAATTGGAGGTATAGTGGGCAGGGCTGAAGATTATCTCCGAGTACAATGGGACCTTGATCAGCTGGGCCAAGGAGTAGCAAATGGAGTTTAATTTAGATAAATGTGAGGTGCTGCATTTTGGTAAGGCAAATCAGGGAAGGACTTATACACTTAATGGTAAGGCCCTGGGGAGTGTTGCTGAACAAAGAAACCTTGGAGTATAGGTTCATCTTTCTCCCTCACAGACAATCTAGTTGTCAATACTGGTTGGGATACTGAAGACTCCCTTTTTCGGAATTCTGTTCATGGAATGTGGGCATCGTTGACAAGGCCAGGATTTAATGCCCATCTCTAATTGTCCTTGGCTTGCTCAATTGTTTCTAAAGGCAGTTCAGAGTCTCCCAGATTGCTGTGGGTCTGGGGTCACATGTAGCCCAGACAGGACAAAAGATGTTAGATTTCCCTCATTAAAGGGAACCAGATGTGTTTTTTTTCGCATAACAATCAATTGTAATAGTCACAGTTTCTGAGATTAACATTATGCTCCAGATTTAGTCATTTATTTTGAATTTGACCAGTGGTCATGGTAGGATTTAGAGTCATAGAGTCACAGAGATGTACAGCATGGAAATAGACCCTTCGGTCCAACTAGTCCATGCCAACCAGATATCCTTATCTAATCT
This sequence comes from Chiloscyllium plagiosum, assembly GCF_004010195.1. Classification (NCBI taxonomy): domain Eukaryota; kingdom Metazoa; phylum Chordata; class Chondrichthyes; order Orectolobiformes; family Hemiscylliidae; genus Chiloscyllium; species Chiloscyllium plagiosum. The sequence continues at coordinate 15,189,204 of NC_057737.1, read as the reverse complement.
AGTTCAATTTGACAGCACTTGGCCCATATCCCTCCAAACCCTTCCTATCCATATACCCATGCAAATGCCTTTTAAATGTTGCAATTGTACCAGTCTCCGCCACTTCTTCTGGCAGCTCATTCCATACACACACCACCCTTTGCATGAAAAAGTTGTCTCTTAGGTCTCTTTTATATCTTTCCCCTCTCACCCTAAACCTATGCCCTCTAGTTTTGGACTCCCCCACCGCAGGGAAAAGATTTTGTCTATTTATCCTATCCATGCCTCTCATGATTTTATAAACCTCTATAAGGTCACTCCTCAGCCTCCAATGCTCCAGAGAAAGCAGTCCCAACCTATTCAACTTCTCCCTACAGCTCAAATCCTCCAACCCTGGCAACATCCTTGTAAACCTTTTCTGAACCCTTTCAAATTTCACAGCATCCTTCCAATAGGAAAAAAATCAGAATTGCACGCAATATTCCAAAGGTGGCCTAACCAAAGTCCTGTACAGCCACAACATGACATCCTAACTCCTATACTCAGTGCTCTGACCAATAAAGAAAAGCATACCAAACACCTTCTTCACTGTCCTATCTACCTGTGACTCTACTTTCAAGGAGCTATGAATCACACTCCAAGGTCTCTTTGTTCAGCAACACTCCCTAGGACCTTACCATTAAGTGTATAAGTCCTGCTAAGATTTGCTTTCCCAAAATGCAGCACCTCACATTTATCTAAATTAAACTCCATCTGCCACTCCTCAGCTCATTGACTCATCTGATCAAGATCTCATTGTAATCTGAGGTAACCTTCTTCACTGTCCACTACACTTCAAGTTTTGGTGTCATCTGCAAACTTACCAACTATACCTCCTATGTTCATATACAAATAATTTATATAAATTATGAAAATTAGTGGACCCAGCACCAATCCTTGTGGCACCCCACTGGTCACAGGCCTCCAGTCTGAGAAACAACCCTCCACCACCACCCGCTGTCTTCTACCTTTGAGCTAGTTCTGTATCCAAATGGCTAGTCCTCCCTGTATTCTGTGAGATCTAACCTTGCTAATCAGTCACCCATGGGGAACCTTGTCGAATGCCTTACTGAAGTCCATATAGTTGACGTCCACAGCTCTTCCCTCATCAATCCTCTTTGTTATTTGTTCAAAAAGATTAATCAAGTTTGTGAGACATGATTTCCCACGCACAAAGCCATGTACCATTAAGTGTATAAGTCCTGCTAAGATTTGCTTTCCCAAAATGCAGCACCTCGCATTTATCTAAACTCCATCAGCCACTCCTCAGCTCATTGACTCATCTGATCAAGATCCCATTGTAATCTGAGGTAACCTTCTTCACTGTCCACTACACTTCAAGTTTTGGTGTCGTCTGCAAACTTACCAACTATACCTCCTATGTTCATATACAAATAATTTATATAAATTATGAAAATTAGTGGACCCAGCACCAATCCTTGTGGCACTCCGCTGTTCACAGGCCTCCAGTCTGAGAAACAACCCTCCACCACCACCCTCTGTCTTCTACCTTTGAGCCAGTTCTGTATCCAAATGGCTAGTCCTCCCTGTATTCCATGAGATCTAACCTTGCTAATCAGTCACCCATGGGGAACCTTGTCGAATGCCTTACTGAAGTCCATATAGTTGACGTCCACTGCTCTTCTCTCATCAATCCTCTTTGTTATTTGTTCAAAAAGATTAATCAAGTTTGTGAGACATGATTTCCCATGCACAAAGCCATGTTGACTATCTCTAATACGTCCTTGCCTTTCCAAATACATGTACATCCTGTCCCTGAGGATTCCCTTCAATAACTTGCCCACCACTGAGGTCAGGCTCACTGGTCTATAGTTCCCTGGCTTGTCTTTACCACCCTTCTTAAACAATGGCACCACATTAGCCAACCTCCAGTCTTCCCACACCTCACCTGTGACTATCAATGTTACAAATATCTCAGCAAGAGGCCCAGCAATCAATTCCCTAGCTTCCCACAGAGTTCTAGGATACACCTAATCAGGTCCTGGGGATTTATCCACTTTTATGTATTTCAAGACATCCAGCACTTCCTCCTCTGTAATATGAACCCATGTCCTTGACCATTTGCCTAATTATTACTTACGGAACATTATTATGACACCACAATTTCTCTCTGATCTTCTACAAAATTACGCCATATAATTGTTTACTGCTGACAGACAACTGCTAACAACTCCTCTCAAAATTGGCGTTCTATGAGAATTGGGGAGTATTGCCAAATGCAGTGTTCTACCACTGAGGCATGGCTGACTCTAGGTAGTACAGGGAACATGTCAGGATTACACATCTGAACTATCTGCATCTGTTGTAACATTGCGTTCCATTCAGCTCCTGGTCCCATCTGCAAGCAATGTCCTTTACATTTTGAAGAAATAACCAAGATGAGCCCTGGAAAGCTGGAGGGTGCTGTTACAGTCGGTGCTGTTGATGATATCAGTTTTCCTGGTTCTTTTCGCACTCCTTAAGTTGCAACTATTTGACAATAGAAACGTAAAGTGAAACAAATGAAACTGCTTCACAGCGTCATGTCACCTGATACTGGTTTCAGGAAGGACTGTTTGCTGAATACTGCTTCAAAGCCCGAAACAAAGAATTGCTGTTTGTGTGGCAATTCATCCCAGCAAGGTCAAAGAAGGTGGAGTTCAAAAGACATCAAGGAAACATGGAGCATCAGATTTATTTATCCTTGTCTAATCTGAACTGTTTACTTTGGAAGGGCAGCTAATGCCACGTTATGAGGTTATAGAATATATGTAAAGGTACAGTCAAAACAGCACTGTGAGTGTACCTGCCCCACATGGCCAGCAGAAGTTGAAGAAGGCAGCTCACTACCACTTTGTGACAAACAATGAGGGATGGGATAATAGTGCTGGCCTGACAGCATCATCCACATGCTGAGCAATAACAACTTTTTAAAAAGATTGTTACCATGTTGTGGTAACTCAGCATTACTAAATTACACATCTGTTCCTTGGGCCTTTTCCCTGATTGATTCAATCATAGTATCAGAGAATCATACAGGACAGATGAGGCCCTTCAGCCCATCGAGTCTATACAGATTAATGCTCTGTAATTACAAACTTGAAAAGTTAAATTATTTCAGTAAGAGTATCCAGCTTACTGAAGAGGCTGCAGGTCAATTCCAATAATCTGCTCTGAAAATTCTGCTCTGACAGCTGCAATAAACTGCACCATAACAGCCGAGACAATCCGTAACATTCTAAACCAGTCACTGATGTTCAAAATAAAGTAACCCATGATGTTTTCAAGGAAAATGTCATTTCACCCATTCTGCCAATGTTAATTGATCCTTTAAAAAAATTCCAGGACCCAAATCCACAGCTTTGCCAAAAGCATATCACTTCGTCCTTGGGCCATACTCCATCAGTGTGCCAAGCTTTGTTGAATCTTGTCCATTAGTTGTTAAGATGCTGCTTACTGATGAGCAGGACAAAACTGTTGCCTCCATCCACCTTGAGTGGCAAAGATAACAAAGAGCCTTAACTACAAACTGTACTGTCTTTGGGATGAGATGTTCGAGTCGATAAAGTGTGGAGTTGGAAAAAAACCCAGCAGGTCAGGCTTGATGAAAGGCTATGCCCAATTTGTTGACTCTCTTGCTCCTCAGATGCTGCCTGACCTGCCATGCTTCTTCCAGAGCCACACGTTATCGACTCTGACTCTCCAGCATCTGCAGCCCTCACTATCTCCTATAAGGTATTAGAACAAGGCTCATAATGACCTTGGTGTTATATTTGATCTCAAGATACACTTCCAACCTTGCATTTGTGGTATTGTTCAGACATCTATTTCCACTTTAGCATTGTCCCAACCTCACCCTGTCTCATTAGTTGTTGAAGTCCGTTTTCACGCCTTTGTTACAACTAATCTTGACTATTGCACTGAATTGTACATCCCCCATTCTACCTTCTGTAAGACAGAGATTACCTCAGACTCAATTCCTGCAATTTAGCTGACCTCTATGCTCACTGACCCACTTTGGCTCTTGGTCAAACAATGCCTGGGTTTTAAGATTAGCATTGTTTTCAAATCCCTCTGTGGTCTTATGGAAGCCAATTTGTCACATATTCATTGTCTGTCCTGAAGAAACCATTTTAGCTGAATTGTTTACAAGATTTCTGTTACTACCTGACCTTGAACCAATGCCTGCATAGCCATAGATAAAGTTCTTCTTTTTTGTATGAGGCATTGTCTAACCGCATAACTAAGTTCTGTTTATCAACTACTAACCTTTGTAAAGCAAGATGCTACTTGACCAGGTCTAAAGTTATGCAAGATGCCCCATATCTGTCTATCATCCTATAGTTAACGGTCAGCTATTTGTAAGACTATAAAGATTCACGGAACTCTGTAACCCAGAGTATTCAGGACCATTCATTTGTATTAGTCTCTGTCTCTCTCCCTGTGATATATATCATGAACTGAACGTGTCAATACTCAAAGTCTGCATATGAAATTTATTCAAAAGAATTTTCTCCAAAAGGTCTTGATCCTTCCTATTTATCTCCACTGCTTTAATTGCGGCCACTTGTGTATGCCCAGTTTTAATTGCTCCATCATTGGTGGCTGTGGCAGTGCCAGCCCTCAAGCTCAGGAATACCCTCCTTACACCTCTTTACCCCTCCACCTCACATCCCTACTTTAAGGCAGTCCATAAAATCTACTTTTTTGACCAGACTTTTGGTCTTCTGATCTATCATTGCCTTTTTCTGTATTCTCTCATGGGAGATGTGAGTTTGCTGTTCACCCTGAACTTCCCTTGAACTGAATGGCTTGCTTGGCCATTTCAGAGAATAATTACGAGCCAACCCCATTATTGTGGGTCTGAAGTCACATATAGGCAAGGTAAGAATGGCAGATCTCTTTTCCTGAATGAACCACTGAAACCTTAAGACCATCATGAACCTAACTTTCAATTCCAGATTTTTATTAATTATAATTTACATTCCATGACCTGCCATTGTCGTAGTTGAACGCATGTCCTCAGAATGTTAGCCTGTGCCCCTGGATTATATGTCCAGTGATGTTACCTCTATACCTCTATACCACCATCTCCTTCAAATATGTGCGTCATACTTTGTTTTATAATGCTCCAATGATGAACCTTGAGACATTTTGTAATATTAAAGGTGTAACATTAAGATAAGTTGTTGTTGTTGCTTAGATGGCATTATATGCAGATACAGAGAGTTATATTAGTGCCCTGACCAATATTCATCTCTTGATATTACCTGATTTGGAGATGCCAGTGTTGTCTGTTGAACTATAACCTGGTGTTGTGTGATTTTTAACTTTGATATTACCTGATTGTTTACTGATGAAATCTGGCTGTGTGTAAATTATTTGCCATGTTTGACTACATAACAACAATGTCTACATTGCAAACATTAATTCATTCGTTGCAAAGAGTTTGCTAAGGCTGTAAAAAATTCTACATAAATACAAGCTTTTTCTCTTCCTAAATGTTTTTATTGGATACAACTTCATGTTGCATATCCACAATGGAGCAGAAAGTCATATTTGCAGAAAATACTCAAATGTACAGCAGTCATCTTGAAGTTAATGACATTTAAGAAAGATACTTGAATACTTTTAATGTACCAATGAAAATGGTAGTGTACTGGCAATTTTTCACATGGTTTTTAAAGCAAGTACAGATTTTAATAAACAAAAGTAATGATGATTCACCAGCATGAGAGCAAAACTCAGATAAGCCACGCAGTTGATCCAAATGGGTCAGGTTTGTAACTTTATTGCATGTGAGAACATCCGAGCAACAAAATAAGCTAGTTGTTTGTAGGAAAGAGGAATTTCAAGTTAACACTTTTGAAAGCTATAAGGAAGAAATTCACGGAAAGATCGTATTTAAAGTAATTGTCAACTGAGATGCATGGAAAAAGATTGTAATATATCACAAACTCAATTCTGAGGTTTGGTTTCACTGCTTCATATTAGCCTCGTATATATTATTAATGGATATCATAAACTCAGAAATTGTAACAAATATATCTTCATCGTGTTGCAGGTTAATAAACCATCTGTATGATGCAAGTCATGGATCTATTTGCATACATGAAATGTAATACCTCATGACATTGCTATTGATTCCAGGTAACCCATATTTTCCATCACAGTTACCTTAGTTCACCTGAGTCTTTTGGATTAAGCCCACCAAATTCAAGTTACATTAAGAGTTTGTAGCAAGCGATTTTCACAAGAAATAGCATTAAATGAGTCAATTCACATTAGAGTATTCAAGTTACAACATTTACAAGGCATCTGGGTGGGTATATGAATAGAAAGGGTTTAGAGAGATATGGGCCAAATGTTGGCGAATGGAACTAGATTAATTTAGGATATTGGTCGGTGGGGACAAGTTGAACCCAAGGATCTGTACAACTCTATGATTCTAAGTAGAGATCACTGCACTTTTAAGTGTCTTCAAATTAAAGAAAGAATTTCTGCTTAAACACTGCTTTTCACAACTTCAGGACATTCCAAAGTATTTTGCTGCCAATTAAGTACATTTTACAAATTTAGACACTGCTGCAATAAGGAAATGTGCCAGCAATTTGTGTATTGCAAGATCCCACAAAAAAAATGCCTACATGACTACATAATTTTTAAAGAGTCTTAATTGAAGCCTAAATATTGGTTAGGCCATAGTAGAAAATTTCCTGTTTCTAACTTGAATGGATATTTTACCCATCTTTGAAAAGATGGGGCCTTGCCTTAGCATATTATCAGAAAATAGTACCACTGACAAGACATCACACCCTCAGGGCGGCACTGGAGTACTATGAAAAATTATAAGTAAGGAAAAATATTTTGAACCAGTGAAACACAAGAGGAGCAGAGGAGAATCAGGATGGGGACATGATTGGTTGGCGCAACATCGAGGGCCGAAGGGCCTGTACTGTGCTGTAATGTTCTATGTTATATATGTATCTGCCACACAGACAGGGTGGACAGGAAGAATATTTTCCCTTGATGGAGGATCAATGACTGGGACAAGGATTTAAGACAAGGGACAAGAAGTTTATTGGGGATGTGAGGAAAAACCTTTTCACTCAGAGGATGGTGGCAATCTGTAACTCTCTGCCTGAGTGAGGTCGAGATGGAAACCCTCATAACGTTAAAGCGGAACTTAGATAGGAACTGGCAATGCCAAGGTATACAGGCTAAGTGCTGGAAAATGTGATTAGAATAGCTATTTATTAAATTTTGACCGGTGCACACTCAGTGGCTCAAATGCTGTAACCCTCTATAATTGTAAATGAATGAAGCCCAATTTTTAAAAATATAATTCCGAGATCTATTGGCATTGTTGAATTACAATAGTCTGTGACATAATTAGATTAGATTACTTACAGCGTGGAAACAGGCCCTTTGGCCCAACAAGTCCACACCGACCCTCGGAACAGCAGCCCACCTAGACCCATTCCCCTACACCTAACACTACGGCCAATTTAGCATGGCCAATACACCTAACTTGCACATCTTTGGACTGTGGGAGGAAACCAGAGCACCCCCACACAGACACTGGGAGAATGTGCAAACTCCACATAGACAATTGCCTGAGGTGCTAACCACTGTGCCACTGTGTCGCCCACTAATTCTTGAGTCATGGTTAAAGAGAACAGAGCCTTCTCTCGTGGCCTTTTCTCATTTCATTCACTGACCCTTCTCCCCCACCCACCTCATTCCCATTCCCATTCCCATTTACTCCTCTCTCTAACTGAAGCTGCTTACTTTTGCTGAGGTGTGATCTCACAACTGCCAGCAATTTTTCAACTCTTCTTTCGAATTGATGGAATATCGGTAGCTTTTTCTTAGCAGCAGCCCTAACTGTTTTCTTTGTGAGAAAGCTTTCCAACATGTCGCCATTGCTTCTTTTGGTAATTACCATAAATCTGTCATCACTTCTTCTCAATCCTTTTCATAATGGGAACAGTTCCTCCCTGCTTATGCTACCTTGACCCCTCAGGATTTTGAATACCATGATCAAATCTCCTCTCCCTCTCTGAGAAAAAACAGTCTTAGCTTCTCCAATCTCTCTTCATAGCCGAAGTCCCACATCCCTGTGAATCTTTTAAGCTCCTCTCTAATACCGTCACACCTTTGCTAGTAAATCCACACATGCCCAAAAGAATAATTCTCTTTCACACATCTTGATGGGACATTCAAAAAGGGCTAATTGCAGCAACATCTTTGCTCATTTCCGTTCTTGTGTGGGGACAGTATTGCATTGTTTCTCTCCCTGCCTGTGCACAGTATGCTGACTTGCCTGCTGAGAATGTTGCTATTCTTTACCTTCAGCAGAAACCACGCAACAAAAGGGAACAGCGAGAGTCCATTCTGAGAGAGCTGAGGTGAAAAGCCAGGTGCTGGCCTAGGGCTTAAGGAAGAATCCAAGAAATAGACAACAAACTCGAAACTTGACCATTTTCAATAGTAGCAGCAGTTGCAAACAGTTAACACCTCTTATCTCCCCGAAAACCACAGGAAATGAACGACGTAATTTAAACCCAAAGGTGAGTTGACTCATGAATCGGGCAATCATTGGTCTTTTCTCTCCAAGAGTCCAGTTGGTTTAACCTCTGACTTGCCACATGCCACAATGTAAATTTCATAGAGAGAGAGTCCGTAAATCTTTGCCAGCTTCCTAGTTACTGATGGTTACAATACGTTCCAGTGTACAATAGTGAGATTTTAAAAGGACCACACCGGATGCAAAGAACAAAGCTCAGTCCAGCACAGGACCAGGACCTTTGGTCCATCAAGATGGCACCAACATGTGATGCCTTTTTAAACAAAAAACCTTTTGCCTCTACACAGTCTATATCCCTCTACTCCATGTCTATTCATATATCATCAAGATGCCTCTTAAACATTGCCATTGTATCCACCTGCACCATGTCGTCTGGCAGTGAATTCCAGGTATTTTCCACTCTCTGTGTAAAAACTTGACTCTCACATCTCCCTTCCTTTTACCTTAAACCAAAGTCCCCTCACATTTGACATTTCTACTCTGGGAAAAACACTCCAACTATCCATTCTATCCAGCTTCCACTAATTTTGTTCTTCTGGCAGGTTGCCCCTCATCCTTTGTTGCTCAAGTGAAAACAAATCAAGTTTGTCCAATCTCTCCTCATAACTAATACCCTCCAAACCAGGTGACATCCTGGTAACCATTTCTGCACCCTCTCCAATGACTAGGCATCCTTGTGATAATGACTTAGAGGTTCTGGTATTAGACTGGGGAAGACAAAGTTAAAAATCACAAAATACCAGGTTATAGTACAACAGGGTTATTTGGAAGCATTAGCTTTCGAAGCGCTGCTCCTTCATCAGATGAAGGACACTCAACATCCCTCCTGTAATGGGATGACCAGAACTGCACACAATATTCCAAGTGCGGCTGCACTAGCATTTTGTATAGTTGTAGCATGATGTTGCGGCTCCGGAACTCAATCCCTATACCAGTGAAACCTAACACACTGTATGCCTTCTTAACAACACTATCAACCTGGTTGGCAACTTTCAGGGATCTATGTACATGGACTCCAAGATCCCTCTGCACATCCTCACTACCAAGAATCTTTCCATTGACCCAGTACTCTGCCTTCCTGTTATTCTTCCCAAAGTGAATCACCTCACATTTAGCTGCATTGAACTCTATTTGCCACCTCTCAGCCCAATTCTGCAGTTATTTCCAAGTCCCCCTGCAACCTGCAACATTCTTTCACACTGTCCACTACTCCACCGACTTTAGTGTCATCTGCAAACTTACTAACCCATCCACCTATGCCTGTGTCTACGTCATTTATATAAATGACAAACAGCAATGGTCCCAAAACAGATCCTTGTGGAACATCACTAGCAACCGGACCCTAGGCTGAATATTTTCCCTCAATCACCACTCACTGTTTTCTTACAGAAAGCCAGTTTCTAATCCAAACTGCTAAATCTCCCTCGATCCCAGGCTTCTGTATTTTCTCCAATAGCCTACCATGGGAACCTTATCAAAGGTTTTACTGAAGTCTTTAAAGACTTTACAAAGGCTTTATTGAGAAGGGAATTGAATGGCCATTTGAAAAGGAGCAATGTGCAGGGCTCTGAGGAAAAGACAGTTCTCAGTGAGATGCTCATTTGGAAAGTTGGGGTGGACACGATCAGTCGAATGGCCTTTTTCTGCTCCATAATCCTCTGCCATTCTGTGAAGATGTATCAACCCTCGCCAATCCACTATAGAGCATTTAATATTAAGGCTAATATTTTCAGGAGAGGGAGAATGAGGGGTAGAAAAGTGAAACAACAGTATCTAAAAATGGAATATATAGTTAATAAACAAACAGATATTAAACAAGCTGCTTTAGTGCACTGACCTGAACACATTATGCCAAGGGAGGCAGCTATATCGGTATACTACTTCCATAAGCAAGACACAATTAAAACTCTCAAGTATTTCCCTAATATACATGACAGTCCATTTTTAGGAATTAAATTAAAAAAAAAGATAATGGTCACAGGTTAAGTGGATTAATAGTTACCTGCTCCTTTTAAAGCTTGGGCTTTAGGGGTTAATACCTGCAGGAGTCAGGCGTAGAAAGAAAATTGAATTTGCACAGTTGATATTATTGGCGTTTTAGAACCTCAGCGATGTTCCTGGTTTGAGAGTTCAGTCGGTGAATGCGCCATGTGGTGAGGTTCAAAGTCATGAACAAATCAGAAGGTTCTCGTTTTCAATCAATAACACAACCATATAAAACAGGAGCAGATGGAGACCATTCAGCTCTTCGAGATTGCTTCATCGTTCAAAAAGATATATCTGTGTTTCAAATTGCACATTGCCATTGCCCCTTGTTAACACACAGATGCCCTGCCTAACAAGAATATATCCAGTTCTGACTTAAAAATATTCAATGACCCCACCTCAACCATGACCTGAGGGAAAGAGGTCCAATCAGTGACACCGTTGCTAATCTTTAGGGTGGGATTATAAGTGACCTAAGCGAATAAGTACAAGGGGAACAAAAAAAGAGTCATCGTCCCCATACCTTGGATATGGTAGCCCTTGTTTGGAGAGTGAGTGAGTGTGTGTGTGTGTGTTTGTTCGTGTGCATGTGTGTATTTGACTGTGTGTGGACTGAATTCTTGATGGTCAGGAACATACCCTGACTCCATAGGGTTTAGTGCCCATGGCCCAAGCCTCTGCCAATGGATGTTTAGGTGAGCTACTTGATGCTGTTGTCTATGGGTGGGCCATTTACTACAGGAGTGGAAGAGTAAGGAGGGAAAGTTATAAGAATGGCTGAAAGGCAGAACCACTTTTCATATTTTTCTTTACATCAAAGAGCCATCGATGAATGGAGAGGTCAAACCTTGACAAGACGTGCCCCAATGGTAATTAACTGATCTCCAATCCCTTTAGGCTGATAGGGACAAGGTTTGGTTCCATTCAATATGGAGGAGACCTTTATGGGTGACCAGTTCATAAGACACCTTTTCAACTGGACTAGTTATGTGTAATAACTCACTACCCCAGCTGAGAAAGCCATACAGCTCAATGATTACAGTGGTATGGTGTTCTCTGTTGTCAGCTGCCCCACCCCCTTCACCAGCAACCAATCCATTTACAGTTCATTAACACAGTCACCCTCAGGAGCTCTTCAGATTAACTTTCAAGCAACAAAAACCTGTTTCCAGGAAACTTTAATACCTTCCCTGGGAAGTGTAGGGGTATTTATAACAAGCAGTGCAATGTAAAGTCAGGAAGTAACTTGGCTCCCATTAAATAAGAAGGAAATGGTAAAAAAGTCAAATAGATTGAATTCAGTTTGCAGGTAAAATGAAAATGACCAGGAAGAATGAGAAGCAGTGGGTCTAAAGTAGATATCAGAGTAATCTTTGCAGGCAAGTGAAGAGTGGCACAGGTAGAGTCAGAGATTCCATAGTACAAAGAATCTAAGCCTCCCCTCGGATAATCCTGGGTTTCAAAGGAACAAGATGTAACAACAGAAATGGCAACATGTGAATAGAGAAAGCAAGTGCAGCTACAAGAATTCCATTGTGCAAGAAAGTCACTCATCAATTCAATTAATTAGGTCATTGTAGCTTGGTGATGATACATGTAAGCATTCCTGTAGTGACTCTCGCACCCATGGCTCACTCAGTACTGACTTTACTGTTCGTGTTATCTGGTCTCTGCAGCTCCAGTAGGATTGAAATTCCTCTTTAAACAAAAATGAGAGCATGCTCATTTTTCTTTCTATGACTAATGTGGAATCACTAATGGAATCACAAACAGATCTCAAAGCCCTGCTGTGCTATAATTTTGATACCTGTTATTTATTATAAAGAAATGGCACAGTTTTACACTGCAAGAGAAATCTCATGCCCTCGTTGATGGGATAATTCACTAAAGAGAATGTCAGTATGTGGTAGTCATGTGAAATAACTTGACTTATTCATGAAGTGAGCATCAGAAAATGCATTGGGGTCCCTTGTTTAGAAGGGGAACTGTATTACTTATGAAGAATGAACAATATAGACTGTACATTAAGCAAAGTATTTTGCATGAACAGATAAGACAGAAACTTGGGCCATAATGTGATCTGAAGAGCTCAAAGTAATGTATGAGGTTGCCATCAGTTCCAGTGTTGCTGGGAATGTTCAGGGCAGGGAGGCAGAGTGAGAAGGAATTTTCTTTACTTACAACACATTACACAGTGACATCACCACCTCCAATAAAGATTAGCTCATCCATACCCCGTTCCAACAGAGACTTTACCAGTTCAATTCATGGCCTGAAGCAGTTGAGCTGCTGTCAAGGCTGTACAATCAGTCTCAGTGTTACCATCCTCCTGGAGAAATCAGGAAAGGGAACCTGTTTCCAGTGGCGCCGGTGTTGGTAACCAGAGGGCATGCTGGCTATACAAAGTTTTTACACAGTGAGGTGTTGTGATCTGGAATGTACCACCTGAATAGCTCTGGGAAGCAAACTCAATGGCAACATTTAGGGAATTAGGAAAATACTCGAAAGAAACATTAACTGTGTAGCTTCACCAGAATGCTGGCACAAGCAGGATAGCTCAAATTGCTTCCTTCAGTACTGTAGCATTGTAAGAAATGTTGCCTTCCCTGTGAACTGCCATCGTGATATGGGCTCTCCCTCCAGCAGGATCTTTGTACCTGATGTGGCAATACTGATCTTAGTTCATAAAGCACAAGAACACGACGAGGGCAATGTGGTAGTGAAAGAATCAACAAATGTTTATTGCAGATTTTAAGACGTACATATGTTAAAATCGCAGGCACTTTAATGTCTGATATAATATTAAGCTGTTCAGTTATAAACAGTAACACACTTGCATCAGTGTGACATGCTTCCAGTGGCTCCAATTAAGATGGAATCTGAAACCTTGAGATGCTCAGATCATATGCTATTATACGGTGGTGATATTACAGCACGTCTCTTAAAGGCATATATGGATATATGCACCCTGAGACATAACATAACCATCTGTTGTATAGTCTGTTTCACTTTGATTTCCTGGCTACTGTTTCTTTTTGATCTGTAACATTTTCTATTTTGTCTCATTTTATTCTGTTTTTCTCCTCTGCTTCCATTTGTTTCCCCAAAGTATGCACCATTCCTTATTTTGGAACAGGAAATGGAGATTTTGCTGTGTACTATACACCACTGCTCTCTGGTAAACCACCAGGAGGTGCAAAAGAGAAGTCTGGATATCCAAAGGCATTCTATAATAGTACACATTGTGACAAGCTGCATGTGTTAAGGAAGGATGAGCAAGGACAACAAAACCCCATTTCAGTCACCTATTACTCTGTTGCTACTCATTGTTTTGTGAAGTCATCTCATGTACAGATGCTGTAAGCATTCTGTATAAAATAAAGATTTAGAATGCATAAGCACAATCTCTCCCTTGCCTGCACTGGATCAGTCTCCGAAGGAATAGATCAATTTGTAACGTCTCACACAAGCGACAGTAATTGGCAAGTTCCACAACATGAACATGACCTTGGATTCAAATTAAATTATTTACACCACCTGCCTCATTCAAATCCAATTGCATGAGATTACTTTTTAAGTAATCAAAACTGAATACAGATCTTAGCCCCAACTCTCATTTCAACGGCTTCTTTTGGAAAGCCAGTGCCATCTGCAACAGGATCCCCCCAGTGATGCCATTTGGCAGGCATCTAACAGAGAGTATGTTTTGCCAAGTGGAGTTGGCATTGCTGATAGTTGTTTCTTCTGACATGATGCCCAGTGTTGTCACAATGGTAAATGTTCACCCAACAGCACAGGCGAAACTGGGATATGGAGATGGAGTTGAGGTTGAGGTTGAGATCTCAGATCAAACTCAGATCATTACAGCTGCTGCTTCCCTAATCTGTTTGCTCACTGTTTCATTTACTGTGTTTAGTGGCCAATTATCTGAAAGTGAAAGCAAATTACAACAGAATTCATGTGACTTTGGGAATTCACTATAGTACGTGCCGTTTTCCATAAAACAATACAAATATGTTTAAATGAAAGTTTTACTCCAGTTCTGACTGTGGATGAGATTACTGCACATACTGGTGACATCTTATGCTGACTTCAAACAACTTGACCTTGAGACTATGACTTTGTGCAATAGCAAACAACAAACCTCTTCATTTAAATGCTCCCACTCCCCAAAACACAAGGTGACAAGGGATTGTCTCAACTGGCAGATGAAACACTCTGTGTAAAGTTCCAAATGACTGCTTCCCAAACACACCCGATTAAAATTGAGATTTATGTGGTCATTAGAATATTGACTGCAGATGCAGTATCTTGAATTCTCTGCATTTTGTCTGTACTATACATGTTTTTGTCTAATGTCATCTCGGTTACTGTTTTAACTATTACGTGACAAGTTGACATTGTGCTAGATTTTTACTTGGGGAGCAGATAATCATGCAGAGGGGGTTGTGCTGTGTGGGGGAAAGGGGGTATGCAATGAAAGGTCAACTGTCACTTCCACTCCCCACCAATACTGTGAATTTGGGGTCCATGCATTTAAACTCCCAAGCTCAAATCACTTCCAGATGACCAAAAGGATTTTGGTAGTTGGTGATTGGACAGCTGGAAACAGACAATTTTTGGGGGAAGGGGTCAGAGGATAATCAGATAGCCAACGTTGGGAAGTGATATACGTTTAAATGGGTATATCTTAAACTGCTGTCCATTAGAACCCCCACAAGACAGACATGATGTATCAGGTAAAAGTGAGGACTGCAGATGCTGGAAAACAGAGGTTAGATTAGAGTGGTGCTGGAAAAGCACAGCAGGTCAGGCAGCATCCAAGGTGCAGGAAAATCAACATTTCGGGCAAAAGCCATTCCTGATGAAGTGCTTTTGCCTGAAACGTCGATTTTCCTGTTCATTCGATGCTGCCTGACCTGCTGTGCTTTTCCAGCACCACTCTAATCTAAAGACATGATGTGTAAGTCCATGGCTCTGCAGAATAGAACAAAGCAGCTCTCCTTTAGGTTAAACATGTCAGTCTATGTAGCCTCTTAGTTAAGGTTTGGGAATGATCCGTGACATTAGATCAGAACCCAAGTTACTTATGGACATGCTATAATTTTTTTTTAAAATGTGTTTTTTTGAAGAGAAGATTGTATGAAAAAATTAATGCTAATGCAAGTCCTGCAAATTCATTGGCTGCTGAAAATCACTGTGTGAACTCATGGAATGTCACACCTGTAAAAGTGTCAACAAAACCTCAAACAGAGAAAGTTAGAAGGAAAAAAGGAAGAAATACAAGGCAAAAACTGTGAAATCCTTTCAGCAAGAAAATAGCCTTAAACTCAGTGTGTATTTGGGCGGGTATGAGCATGTGCGCTGTGAAGACCATCCTACCCTGTGTGGAGTTTGCACGTTCTCCCCGTGTCTGCGTGGGTTTCCTCCGGGTGCTCCGGTTTCCTCCCACAGTCCAAAGATGTGCAGGTCAGGTGAATTGGCCATGCTAAATTGCCCGTAGTGTTACGTAAGGGGTAAGTGTAGGGGTATGGGTGGGTGGCGCTTCGGCGGGGCGGTGTGGACTTGTTGGGCCGAAGGGCCTGTTTCCACACTGTAAGTAATCTAATCTAATCTAATCTAATCTAATCTAATCTAATCTAATCTAATCTAATCTAATCTAAAGTAGACTCTTTTTCGTTTTGAGTGCTAGGGGACAGGCCAGTCCGTGAAGTCACTGTCAAAAAGAAGACATGGTCAAAAGCCTGTCAAATGATGTGCACAGCCACTGTCGGAACTACTGGTATAATCCAACTTAATGTCCATAAAATAACTCCATCTATTCTCCACGGAACCCAGAGACTGAGTTGCACATGTTTTCAACTGCATTTTTTTAATTCAAGTCACTTTTCTAAAGTGTGTGAGCATTCATGTTTTCTTCTTACTCCCAGTTCCTTCGCCTCCACATGTCTGCTCCCAGGAGGAGCAATTCAACTCCAGGACATCTCAGATGTCCTTCTGTTTCAAGGACTTCCATTTCTCCTCCCACATGATCAACATCGGCCTCCATTGCATCTCCTCCACTTCCTGCACCTCCGCCCTCAAAACCCACCCCTCCAAACAAAACAACCCCTCGTCTTCACCTTCCACCCCATGAATCTGTGGATACAGCGCATTATCCTCTGCCATTTTCATCACCTAGAGTCTGACCCCACCACCAAGAATATATTTCCCTTTCCACCATTATCTGTATTCCACAGAGACGATTCCCTATGCGACTCCCTCATCAGGTCCATGTCCCCCACCAACCCACCCTCTATACCCGGCACTTGCCCCTGCCGCTGCTGTGCAAAGCCTGTGCCCACACCTCCATCCAAGGCCACAAAGGATCATTTCAAATCGGTGGAGATTTTCCTGTGCATCAAAACACCTCATCTACCGTGTCTATTGCTCTCGATGTGGTCTCCTCTGCGTCAGGGCCACAGGATACCAATTTGCGGAACAGTTCAGGGAGCATATCTGTTCTGCAAGCACCAAACAACCCACCACCTTGTGACCAATCACATCAACTTCCCCCTCCCACTCCCCCCAGGGCATGCAAGTCCTGGGCCTCCTCACCGCCAAATCCAAGCCACCCGCCAACTGGAAGAAGAACACCTCATCTTCCTCTTTGGAGCCCTACAACCACACAGCATCAAAATCAACTTTACCAGTTT
>NC_057737.1:15166861-15171883 GCF_004010195.1 Chiloscyllium plagiosum | reverse complement strand
CAGCCCCCTGTTTACCTCTCAACCCCCTTCCCCCTCCACATTCCTGATGAAAGGCTTATGCCCGAAATGTTGACTCTCTTGCTCCTCAGATGCTGCCTGACTGGCTGTCCTTTTCCAGCACCACATTTTTGACTCTATCTTTTCTTCTATCCAGTAGCTAATATTATCTCCGTTTCTTTAACTCAAGAGAGTCTGGTCAACTAGGTTCCTTTGAAAATATCAATACATTTGATCTGGTTAAAAATATCCAGAAGTGAGGGGATCTATTTTAAATTGATGCTGTGAGCTACAGAGAGAGGGTTTGAATTAAGAAGGGTCATTCCTGTGTACCTGAGACCATGGCCAGCTGAGAGTAGACATTCGGAGTCTGAATGAATTGAGGACCCTCTCCCAAGGACCAGTCATGTTATCTACAAATAAAGAACCCAAGTGTTGTTTTACCAGTCCTTGTTGTGGGACAAACATGGCAGTGGAAGACGGGTATGGACAGCTCTAAGGGAGTAGTGTGGGCAGTTTCCTGATGAAGGGCTCCGGCCTGAAACATCGATTTTCCTGCTCCTTGGATGCTGCCTGACCTGCTGTGCTTTTCCAGCAACACACACTCAACTCTGATCTCCAGCATCTGCAGATCTCACTGTCTCCCAATGTGGACAGTGTGACTATCTAAGGTGAGGCAGGGGAGGGGTGCTGTCATTGATTGGACAAAGGCCCAGATGTTCCTCATGGGCCCATGACTCTAACACATGGTGTGCAGGCCAAGTTTCATTGAACAAACCCACCACAGCCTGTTTAACATTACCATCAGTTTTGGGCATCATCTAGTAGTGGACTCCAAGTGTCCAAATCTGCCCCCTTGTCCCTTGAGTGACCTCCCCAGTTTCCAAGAGGACACTAGAGGAAAATCCAGCTGACAATATTATTGCTTGGAGCTTGATCACATCCATGTGGGGAGAACTATGCAGACACAAATATTCTAATAATATTGTGCGCAGATTTCAAAGCTCTGGGAAAAGATTAATGCTTGGAGTAATTTCCCAGGTTGTCAGCTTCTCTAACACAGTCTGCAATCCACGTTAAAGTTGATACCATCCAGTACTAACTTGATGTGGATGAAAAGCATTTTCTTCAGTGTCATGGCAACTGTTGTTTCATTCTTAAGAGTTGTACTGTCTTTGTTATGGTCATCTCTTTAGAAGCTGCAGCTATTAAAACAAGCTCAAAGTTATATTTCAAACAGGGTAATCCAGCATTGACATGGTCAGTACAATCTTTAATACATACTTTGTAAGAATCAGGAAATTACTTTAAATTGCATTATGAATCACACTTAAAGAAAGAAAGGCTTGCATTATATAGTACCTTTCACAACGACCTAATATCTCAAATTAAGTACATTATGAAGCGTAGTCAAACCACATCAGCCAACCCCATAGCAAACTCCCACAAATAAGAATATGGTGATGAACAGATCAGCTGTTCTTTCTGATGTTGGTTGAGTGGTAGGTATTGGTCAAGACACCAAGGGTAACTCCCCTGCTCTTTTTGCATAATCATGGCATGGGACCTTGGAAGCAGATGGAGCTTTGATTTAACGTCTCATATGAAAATAATAACATGCAACAGCACAGCACTCCCTCAGTAATACAGTGCAGCGTCAGCTTTGACATTTGAACTCAGACCCAGAAGCAGGGCTTATACACAGAACCTAGTGTTTCAGGGGACAACAAATGCTACAACCCCTGTGTGCATATCAACAAGTGGGATGTTCTCCGATGATTTCACAATGTTCGGGACTCCTCAGATACTGAAGGTGTCACGTCCAGATGGAGTAAGACCTGCACAATCTCCAGGCTTGGGTTGAAAAGTGACAAGTAATATTAGTATTACGCAATGTCAGGCAATAATCATCTCCAACAAGAAAAAAATCTAGCCGTCACTCCTTGGCTTTCAAAAGCATTACCACTGAATCCCCACTACCAACATCCTGGGACTTACCATCTGCTAGAAACTGAACTAGACAAGCCATAATATATATATATATATAGTGGCTACAAGAGCAGGTCAGAGGCTAGGAATACTGTAGCAAGTAATTCACCTCCTGAATCTCCAAAGCCTGCCCACCATCTACAAGGCACAAGTTAGAATGCGATGGAATGCTCCCCATTGGCCTGCATGAGCACAGCTCCAACAACACTCAAGAAGTTTGACATTTTCCAGGACAAAGCAGCCCTTTTGATTAGTACCATATCCACAAATATTCACACCCTTTATCAACAACACTCATTAGCAGCAGTATATACCATCTACAAGGTGCACTGAAGAAATTCCTCAAGGTTCCCTAGATAGCACCTTCCAAATACAGAATTTTCATTGCAATGGATAAGGGCAGCAGATACATGGGAACACCACTACCTACAATTTCCTCGTCAGGCCACTTGTCATCCTGACTGTATCACTGATCCTTCAGGATCATTGGGTCAAAATCCCAGAACTCCATCCCCCAGGGCATTGTGGGTCTGCATGTGGACTACAGCAGTTCAAGGAGGCAGCCCTCCTCAAGGGCAACAGGGGATGGGCAATAAATGCTTGCCTTGCCATCAATGCCCATGTCCCATGAATAAATAAAATGAACAAAATGGAGCCCCAGCTGACACACACAGAGGCAGGAGTGCTCAAGCTGATGGTGCACATAACAGGTGTTGGGTTCACATTTGAGATTTTGGACATTTTAACATCACCACCTGATCAAAGCGCATGTTTCTTGGTTATAAGTTCCCTCAAAACATCTAATCCATTTGCTTGCACCAGAAAGGATGTGTTGTGTTAGAAACAGGAAACCCTGGAGGATAGAGCTACGATGTTCTACCTCACTTTTGAGTGTTTTGCACACATCTTTGAGCAGGAACAAAAAATGTTGAAACATTATAAATATTTCTACTCCTTCTACAGACAGGTTATACTTTCTGTGGCACTTTCCATTCAGATTTACAGATTATTACAAGATCAATAGAAGGCCAGTATTATGAGAACTGACTAAATCCTTGCACTGAATTGACAATTGGTTTCTGAATTGTACAATAACACTGTGTTACAATACAGGAATTCACATGCTTTGGATTTCACTGTAAAATATGGAAGAATGGATTTGCCTTGTTGAACAATTCCCTATTTTCAACTGTACATCAGCAGTTAGGCATGGCCACTAAAATGTTGCATTGTGAGAAATAGTAAATTTAATGGATGATATGCATTTTTGTGGCAATTGTAAAACAAGATGTAATTTGTCATGGGCATACATTTAAAATGTTGGCCTCAAATTTCCTCTGTGCTGCAATGTCAGCAGGTGGTGAGTGGGATAGGATTTCTAGCTTTTTTTTACCTGTGCCCCGAACCACTGTCTGAGGTCAAAGGTATTTACATATTTTATCTCCACAGTTGCAACATTGAAGGAACAGCTTCACCCTCACCCCCACCCCACCCCCACCCAAAAGGCAGGGAGTCAATGAAAGCTCATTCATACACCTTGCTTAGATAAGGCCGGATTTGCAGCCACACCACTTTTTTAAAAATGTACAACTTTCATGTTGCAACCTACTGTACAGCAAATATCCTATTAAAGTTTAGATGCCCCACTAACACTTTTGACAGCACCAATAGTCAGAGATGCTTTGTGTGCTCACAGTATTTCTGGTCATGATAATGGCAGAGTGGGATGCTCCAACTGGAGATCTTCCGTTTCCTTTTCTTTTTTTTATCATTTCTCCCCCTTTGGTCTCTTGGTAGGTCCCGGCCTGGTCTCTCGATGGCTCCTGGTGGATCCCAGCCTGGTCTCACAGCGGTTCTCAGCCTTATCTATCGCTGGTATGTTAGCTGGTCTCTCGATAGGTCCCAGGCTGGTCTCTCGATGGCTTCTGGTGTGTCCCAGCCTGGTCTCACAGCAGTTCTCAGCCTGATCTATTGCTGGTATGTCAGCTGGTCTCTCGGTAGGTGCCAGGCTGGTCTCTCGATGGCTTCTGGTGGGTCCTGGCCTGGTCTCTCGATGGCTCCTGGTGGGTCCCGGCTTGGTCTCACAGCGGTTCTCAGCCTGGTCTATCGCTGGTATGTCGGCTGGCCTCTTGGTGACTCATGGTGTTGTCTCGGTTCGGGATGCAAGTGAGTCCTGCCCAAGCATGTTGCTGAGGCACCAGGGAGATTGGAGAGGCATAGTTTCAGCGGCACTGATGGTATCTGTGGTCGGGGCGTCAGGAACAGGCAACAGAGTGAGATGAGTGGAGGACTCATCAAAGATTGTTGAACTTTTAACTTATTCTTTAATTTTCCTGGTTTAAACTATAAAAAAACTTCAATGTAAACTATTGCCTATTTTTTTATTTTTCAACTATTTTATTGAGTAATGCTTGACTTTTTAACTCTTGTTTCTCTTATTATTTTGTACCTAAGCGTGTTTTGTATCTGGCTATCTCGGTACCTAAGATGGCGCTTTGTGGGTGACATTGTACACTATTCACTGTGCTCCTATACTTCTTTGAGTACATGAGACAATAAAATCTAAACTCTAAATCTAAAACAGAAATAAATGATATAAAACTTTCATATGTTGTGTTTTCTTCATTTGCACAACCTTTTTGATTTGATTTGATTTATTTCTGTCATGTGTTCCGAGGTACACTGAAAAGTGCTGTCTTATGTACTTTACAGGCAGATCATGCTATACAAGTGCATCAGGGTAACAGAACAGAGTACAGATTACAGTGTTACAGCTGTTGAGAAGGTGCAGAGAGAGATCAACATTAATTTTAAAGAGGTCCATTCAAAAGTCTTATAACAGTGGGGAAGAAGATGCTCTTGAATTTGTTCTTATGTGTCAGAACAAATCTCATGACATGTCCAGCCTCAAATCTTGACTTGTGCAGAAAGCACCTTATAGTGGAGACTCCTCTTGAGAAGTTGTTTGATGGAATTTCAAGGAGAAAGTGAGGACTGCAGATGCTGGAGATCAGAGCTGAAAATGTGTTGCTGGAA
>NC_057737.1:15126528-15166826 GCF_004010195.1 Chiloscyllium plagiosum | reverse complement strand
GAAGAAGATTGCAGGTTAGGAAGGTGGTGCTGAGTTCGAGGGTTGGGACTGAGACAAGGTGGGGGGAGGGGAAATGAGGAAACTGGAGAAGTCTGAGTTCATCCCTTGTGGTTGGAGGGTTCCTGGCGGAAGATGAGATGCTCTTCCTCCAGCCGTCGTGTTGCTATGGTCTGGCGATGGAGGACTCCACCAAGGACATGCAGGTTTGTGAGCTATTGCAATGATGGTAAATATGGACGATCAACTTTTAATTTCCGTCATCTGATTGTTACACATAATAACATTCACTGATTAATACTGTATTAAGAAAAAAGACAAAGAATAAATTAACACTCATGATCACCTGAGCACACGTATTAAGCGAAGTCCAGGAGATCAATGTGAAATAAAAGAAGCTCTCTGGGCTGAAATTACCACTTTCTCACTGAAACCAGGTGATAGAGTCAGTGTTAAGAAATTCACATCTCCTATTTTAATTCACACTTGTATGATAAAAGCACCTATTGGATATCAAAGGTAGTCTGAAAGTGTTCCACTTGGAAAGACATTGGAATCAGACCAACAAATCATTTTCAGTGGCTGCTTTTCAGCAGCACACCAGAGAAAGAAAATGAATTTGTAACAATTAGTGCTGGAAGTTTTCTCTCTCACATTGTTTCCCCAATGACCTTGGATGACAGGGCTCACATGTTGGGGGAACAACGTTCACTGAGAATGGAAAGATATCTAGAAACTTCACCACTCCTGTGTACAGCACTCAGTAATTCAATAGCTGTGGTCTCAGCTCTAAAAACTAACACCTCAAGGACTCTCATGACTTTCAAACTGCATACTCCTCTTGTCTGTATCAGACATTCTCTTCTTTTTAAGCTTATTGCTTGCATTTATGTGTGGTTTTGAAGTCATGTCTTATCATTTTTCTTGAAGTAAGTAAGTAATAAAATTCCTTTTTCATTCACTCAAAAACTCCTTTCAGTTTAGGGTGTAGGTTTGCTCGCTGAGCTGTAGGTTTGATATCCAGATGTTTCATTACCTGGCTAGGTAACATCATCAGTGGTGACCTCCAAATGAAGCGAAGCTGTTGTCTCCTGCTTTCTAGTTATATGTTTGTCCTGGATGGGGTTCCTGGGGTTTGTGGTGATGTCATTTCCTGTTTGTTTTCTGAGGGGTTGCTAGATGGTATCTAGATCTATGTGTTTGTTTATGGTGTTGTGGTTGGAGTGCCAGGCCTCTAGGAATTCTCTGGCATGTCTTTGCTTAGCCTGTCCCAGGATAGATGTGTTGTCCCAGTCAAATTGGTGGATATTTTTCTTCCGTGTGTAGGGCTACGAGGGAGAGAGGGTCGTGGCTTTTTGTAGCTAGCTGGTGTTCGTGTATCCTGGTGGCCAACTTTCTTCCTGTTTGTCCTACGTAGTGTTTGTGGCAGTCCTTGCATGGAATTTTGTGGACGACGTTGGTTTTGTCCATGGGTTTTACTGGGTCTTTTAAGTTTGTTAGTTTTTATTTGAGAGTGTTGGTGGGTTTGTGTGCTACTTAATTTTGACTACATTTTAATTAAAGTGTTATAACTGCATCTGAAAACAAATAAAAATATTTATGATAACCAATTCAGAGCACGTTGATATGAAGGGAGATGAATTGTCCATTACCGCAGACTGAGAACTGTGGGTCTGAAATAGAGATTTCTATTTAAGTAAAGACAGCTGGTTGAAGTGGAATGGGCAAGTAGGTTAAAGATAAAACCATAAACAAATAAGGCTGACATTCCAGAAGATACTTCATTACTCAGAAGAAAGATATATTCCACCTAGAATGAAAAACTTTGAAAAAGTATGTACCATCTGTGGCTAACTTTGCAAATTAGGATGCATCAAGCTGAAAAAAAATACAATCAACATAAAGATTTTTAATAGGACAGATTTAGAAGTTGGCAAAGAATAAATAAAAGAATAACAAAGTGTGAAAATGGATAATAAAAAAATTCAAACCATAAAAAAAGGTAAAATCTTCTAAAAGTATGTAAAAAGAAAGAAGCAGCTAAAATGGGCATTGTTTCCTCATGGCCTGGAACTGGGGAATTAATAACGGGGTAGAGGGAAGTTTCAGAAACGTTGATTAATATTTTACATCTAACTTCAAAGTGGAAAACACAAAAAACATGACAATAGAAAGCAAAGCAGTGAAGCAAAGGGGAAAAGAAAGCTTAAAACAATCCCAATTGTGAAAGAAATAGTATTTGGAGAACTAATATGACTAAAGGCTGACAAGATCCTTTTACCTAATGAACTGCATCCCATGGTCTTCAAAGAGGGGGCCACAGGGTTTGTGGATGGCTTTAAGCTTCCAAAATGTATTAGATTCTGGAAGGCCTCAGAAGTTTGGAATGCTGCAAATGTAATACTTCTACACTAGAAAAATCAGGAAAACATAGCCAAGTCAGTCTAACAACTGTCATTGGAAAGTAGTTGGGGTTTGTTGTTAAGGAGAGACTAGCAGAACATTTCAAATTCTAATCAAAGTAGTTTTGGTTTTGTGAAAAATAAATCATGTTTGACAAATTTATTAGAGTCCTTAGAAGATAGAATAAGTAGGATAGGTAAAACAAAATGCACCATATTATTGTGACAACAATGCATAACCCCAGATTATATAAATATATACATTGAATGTCTAAAGTAGAATATGTGTCTTTTGAAAGAAAAACATACAAGCTAAATTATAGCTGAGAATGTAAACTCAGTGGCTGTTTGGACCAGCCCTATGTGGATTACACTAAGTCCCAAGGAGTACCATAAAATGTCATGCCTGAAGAGTGTCAAGGAAACTTCATACAGCAACACTTCAAAGAGAGAGATGTCATTCTAAACCTTGAACTGTGACCTCCTGTGGCTACAGATATTTTGAGGGTCTTATCCCCTCTCAGCACAAAACCATCTCCTACAGATAATTTGAAAAATTACATGAGATTGATGGCAGAGTTGTCTGGTTTGGACTAGGGAAAAAGTTTCGCAAAAAAAAAACAGTTGAGGAAATTCTTCAGGAATCACAGCAAAAATATATTCCAATGGGAAAATAAGATTATAGGAAAGGGATAATTCAAAGCAGGTTAATCAAAAATGTTAAGGATATTGTTAAATTGAAAGAAAAATTCATACAACATTGTAGATTGGGAAAATTTTAAACGCTAGCAAAAGAGGAGCAAAAAATAAATAAAGAGGTAAAAGACAAACTTCTTGTAGGTGAACTAGAAAGCAATATAGTAATAAACAGTAAGAGCTTCTTTAAATACATCAAAAGGAAAAGAGAAGCCAAAGTGAACCTAGGCCCTTTAGAGAATGAGGTTAGGGAGACAATAATGGGAAACCAGCAAATAGCAGAGGTGTTGAATAAATACTTTGAATCAGTCTTCATGGTGCAAGGCATTCATAACTTTCTAAAAATAACAAGTAATCAAGAGACCCAAGAGGGTTCCAGAGGGAAGCAAAAGTGATGGAAGAATGAACACAATAGCTATCACTTGAGAAAATGTACTCGGTAAGTTAATGGAGCCAAGGGCCATTGGCCTTGGTGAGTTACATCCTAGAATTATAAAGGAAGTAGGTGCAGAGATAATGGCTGCACCAGTAACAATTTCCAAGAACCCTTAGATGCAAGCAAAATTCCAGAGGATTGGCAAACTGCCTATGTAATTCAGGTTCCTCATGCAGGAATCACAGAAAGCTCGTATCCAAGTTCAGTGGTAATAGGGAAGGCAAATGTACTGTTGACATTTATTTCAAAGCAAATGGAATAACAAAGTAGGGAGTTTTTGCTAAAACTATGCAAGGCACCAGTCAATACACACCTGGATTACTGTAAACATTTTAGGCTTCTTATCGAAGGACAGTCCAGAGAAGCTTCACTTGGTTGACCTCAGGTATGGAGGATTGTCTTACAAGGAGAATTTGCTTGGGTTGGACTTGTACTCACTACAATTTAGAAGAATGAGTGGAGATGTTATTGAAACATAGAAGATGATTACACAGCTTAACAAGATAGAGGCAGAGACATTAATTCCCCTTGTGGGAAAGTCTAAGACCAGAAGGCACAATTTCAAAGTAAAGCGGTTGTCCATTTAAGACAGAAATAAGGATGATTTATCTTCTGTCAGAGGGTAGTCCAAGTTTGGAATTCTTTCTCACAGGGCACTGTCAAGGATGGATTAGTAAGTATGTTCAATACTAAAATAGACAGAGTTTTAACCAGGGAATCAAAACAGCACATCAAGGTGGCAGCCTGATAGCCTTTATTTGTGGCTGAAGCATCAACACACTAACAGGTATGAAGTGGCAAGGCGTGGATAGTGGGAGCATGCTGGGAAGGATAAGTGAGTGAGTGCTAAGATGGTCAGCCAGCAGCCCTGAGATGCAGCCTAGCACAAACATGAGCTGGGTTCTGCCAAACATCTGGTTTCTGTTACTATCAAGGAGTTATTCCACAGAGACTTTCCCTTTAATATTCCCTCAAGGATGAACGGTGCTCCAAGTATTGAGTCTGGCAACACCTGACCTGAGTTTAGCCTCCTGCTCAGTGAGTTCAAATATCACCCTATGTACATCTGAGGTGGATTCCACAGGCTGCTGATGGACACAAGTCTAGGGGAAAACAGAATTACTTTCAACAGTCTGAGTGATTTATACTGTGTACAATAACCTGGAGCATGCCAATGACTTGGAGTTCTGCTGATGAATGAATGGAACATTCCTCACAGCAAGCTATCTTTGACTTGTGATAACAAAAATGCTCATATATCTTTAAGATGTGAGAGACAGCAGAGGGGTGATCACTATCTCCACATCACACTCTCAGGTAACTTAGGTTATGATTGTCTAGCTCAGAGCAGCACTGTGATTCATAAATAGTAAAAAAAACTGTCTAATAAGTCTCTGGTATTTCTCCTGGTGGAACATATCACTTCTTTTGCTTTATAAAAAAAGGCACTTCATTGAATTTCACTGCTAAATGAAAATCATAACCAGCCAAGAGTAATGAGAATCCTTAACTCAGAAAACTGCCTTCTGAAGGTACTGTCCTGAGGGCTTTCCTTCTCATATTTCTGCTAATATCTGCTAATATGTTGGAAGACATTAATAATAATACTTTACAACATACCAATGCTTTCTCAATTAGGTTACAAGTTTAGTCATGTCAAATGATAACGATAGTGACAGCAACTTTATTCCCAATAGGGCATGAGATCTCTGCAGAATTCCAACAATGTGGAAAAGACACAAAATGAGAGGCATCAGCTTTCAGCTGCAGGGCAACAATAACTCACCACAGAATCGTCCAGCATTGGTGGGAACTGTCAGGCTGTGTGACGGGACAAAAGGACAGGACATACGTTAAACTGCTTGAAGGATCTACCATCACAAGATCGTATTTGATGACAAATTGATATGGTGGAAGAGGACAGAGCCATTCACTACAGAAGGCTTAATAATCCCAATGACTTCTGCCAGGAACACTGTCACGCTATCATTGCCAGTCCTTTGTGGCTAAAGATTTAGATTAATTTAAGTACCTCCTTTTTGTTACCTTGGCATGTGAATTGAAAAGACAGAAAGCTTGTCAATGAAAAGACAGCCTCAGAGGAGGCTTCTTTGCCATGGACCTACTCTGACAGGGAACATATCACAGTCATTCATCTTTGATTTACAGTTTCGAGTTCCCATTAATCTTCATTTTCTGTCTCATATTACAGTATCTCCTTAGTAAGTTCATTTCCAAACATACAAAGCCTAGCAAAACACAGTTTTCGCATTCTCTCAAATTACACAACAGTATTTGGTAAAATCTTTTACTTCCTGCTGCTCTCGTCTCCTATCTGTGGAGTTAGGTGATTTTGTGGCAATAAGGGTGTTACAATTGACCTCAGTGTCTTGACCCCAGGGTTCCCGCTCCTGTCCTCTGTTGGATCAATGAGGGTAAGATTTGGCTGCAGTCTGCTCTATGGTTAGAGGCCAGGACCTCCTCTGCCAATAGTTTACTGGATCAGAAACACACAGCAAGAGAAAAGTGTTTGTGAATACATGTTCCTTTTAGTGCCTACCTTTGTATCCTCGTGTTCCTATTCAATGCAAAAGTGGACTTTCATATATACATAATATGTTTATATGAAAAAAATCATGGAGACATTTGCTCCTGAATTTACAGCAAAACAGTGTTCTCCACTACTCAGTCATAAATAGGGTTAATGAACATATGGAGACTTGGCCACTTGGAGGGAGCCAGTGTGCACCTGATCTTTAAATGAGAAGCTAGTCGTGTAGAACATTGCTTTACACTGTACCCAACAGTTGAAAAGTCCCATTTTTCTTGGTGTTCAGAGCTAGAGCAGAGTTCAAGCTGTGATCATACCAGAGATCTATAAACTTTGATCACTGGGGAGGTGATGGCCTAGCGATATTGTCACTGAGCTATTAATCCAGGGACCAAAGTATTGTTCTGGGGACCTGGGTTCAAATCCCACCATGGCAAGAGGTGGAATTTGAATTCAATAAATATCTGGAATTAAGAATCTAATGATTACTATCATTCCATTGCCAATTGTTGGAAAAGCCCATTTGGTTCACTAATGTCATTCAGGGAAGGAAGCTGCCATCCTTACCTGGTCTGGCCTACATGTAACTTCAGGCCCACAGCAGATGACTCTCAACTGCTCTCTGAGCAATAAATGCTGCTTAGCCAGCAACACCCTCATCCTGTTAAAGAAAACAGTTCCCATTTGAGCTTATTATTTACTGATTTGGCTATTCAACATCTTCTTCATGACTGCTGTCCTAGATTGATTGGATATGTTTACCATCAATATTATTAAGATGCCTAGGTTATTTGTCACTTCAGCCTACAATCAATGCCACTCATTCAGTATACGTGTTATTTACCCTGTATCAGAGCCTTATTTGTCTTGATTAACTTTATTCTAACATTGCTATGTCCATTCAATATCTTTTCCAAATCACTCTATAATTTCTGAGTTGCCTCTTCCAATTTCACTCCTCCCCTTGCATCATGCTTATGATTGCAGGTCTTTTATGTAAAATAGAAGGAACAATGGTTTGAACATTGAGCCCTGAGGGACCTCAGTACTTTTGCAAGCAACCATATAAAAAGGACCTAAGGGGCAACTTTTTCAAGCAGAGGGTGGTGAGTGGAGGCTGGTACAATTATGACATTTAAAAGTAATCTGGATGGATACGTGAATTAGAGGGTTATGGGCCAAATGCTGGCAAATGGGACTAGATTAATTTAGGATATCTGGTCAGCATGGATGAGTTGGACTGAAGGGTCTGTTTCCATGCTGTACATCTCTGTGACTCTCCTGACACTGTAACCATCATGTAGAAATAACCAGAAACCTCATTTAAGAGCTTTATCTGAACACCATCCCAGTACCACTTGTGAAGGTTAGATCTCCATGTCTAGTGAAATTTATGTGTATTATGAAATGGCATAAATGACAAACTAACCAAGATGAAAAATGAAAAGCTGTTTCCAATTTATGGACATTCATTATTTTCAGGATTAATTTCAGCTTTTATCTGAAGAAAAGTGTTCAACATATTCACTTTAATCTGCTGAACTCTAAGAACGTATAACATTTCAATAGCTTATTATAATGTTTTATGTGCTTCTTAAGGTAAAATGCAAATGTTCTTTTCCAGATGCTATTTGGAAAGGTAAATTGGGCCATAAAAGCATTTAACTATGGAATTAATGATGCATAAACAATGTTACCATAATAAATGAAAAGATAAAGACAAACTCTGATACCATCAGTTTCCCTCATTTGAATCTTTAACAGAAGATCACTGATGATCAGTTGAAGATCACAATGTGTGGGATTAGGGCACATTTTTGGATAGAATCAATCTCCCAGAGGTTTGTTGTGAATAAGTATGAACAATCTTACCGGTAAGGGTTGCAGGGAGGTCAGGTGCTCAGGAACAAGTATTGGGGTTGACTGCTGAAGGCTATCCTCTTGCTCCCTATCTTTGCCCCAACTTGTGCTAGATTTGGGAAAATGGAACTCATCCGCAACCCGGATTCACAGTCAGGAAACTGGCCACTTCTCTTATGGCTGGCAAGGCAGCTAATTGGCCCCTAGCAAATTGAGGCCCTTAAATGTATGTCAATTAATACTTCAGGCCCTTAATTGGTGATGAATCAAGAAGGTTGATGTTATGGAAATTAAATCGACTCGACTGAAATGCTTGCAAAAGCAAAGAAAAAGTTTATTTCAGACCTTTGCAAAGGGACCAATACATTGGCAAGACATTTCATGTAAGGGCACTTGACAGCTTTCACATACTCCCTTTATACTATAATTCTCTCCCCCTTATCAGCATCTGCATTGCTAGAGGCCTGGAACATTCGAGTTCCTTTCCATATTTGGAGTTGTTTTTCTTATTTCTTCACTGCTGATACGGTAGTTTAACTGGCCTTGTAAGTCTGCTGTTAGGTCAGTTTGCCTTTACATTTTTCTGTTTGTTTGCAATACCCCTTGTTTCAGTCAGACCCTTACTTCTTTGTTCCCCTATACCTTTATAGATTTCACAATAAATGTTAATTTTCCGTTATAGTTGGCCATGAATCTTCTCACTCAGGACTTAACTACTGAGCTGATGAGAAAGTTACAGGAATCGCTCTGCTACCAACTTGTCCAGATGCTTGCTCTTCTCATTATCTCCATGAAGGGGATAACAGTGACTGGCAGGACGGGACTGAAGCAGGCACATGGACTCTTAGGCAGGAATATCCGATTAATTGTATTGCTTACAGTAGAAGATATTGGGAAGTATTGGAACAGATTTAAGATACTGTACAGCTTCATTAGGTTGTTTTCCATGTGCGTCTGTGTGCGCTGGTGTTTGTACACGTATTTGATCTATCCTTTACTTGAGATTTCCTTTCTCTGATATCAGCCTCAGCCTTCCACATGTTATAAGCACTCCAATTCACAGGTTCTATTTTTCCCTTCCATTTCTCCTTCTCTCTTTCCTCCAACTGTGACTTCAGTATTTCCAACTGCCTCTTACTAAAACTTTCTCCCTCCAGAAAACCATATTCTTTGATCCACAATGCTTTATGGACTCTGGGCTTTAATTATTTAACATGTATCATATTTTTGGTTGTCCATTCCAAGTCCTCTGTGGACCCTCTTTTTGGTTGCTCTTGCTGGAGCCCATTTTCAGCATTATTGGAAAAGTATACAGCTCTCTCTCTCTCACAGTACCATTATCTTATTTGCCAATATAACTTGCTTCCAGAGGTCCCCTCTCATTGGGCGCGTCCACCTCAATGCCTTGGTTTTCATAAACCAAGAAACCACGTACCCGATACATCTTTGGCGAGTCCAACTCAGCCAGTGGCATTTCCAAGTCTAAAACCACCCTTAGACTTGCTATCTCTTAAACACTCAGGAGACTGCAATCCTTTGCCTTGAGTTTTGCTCGAAGCCCATATGAGAGTTCACTGGACGCTCCTCCTAATTTATTTATTCTCTTAGAATGAGTCTCTTTGTAGAATTACCTAAGCCACGACTCTTACCCTGATCTTATTCGATTTGGATTCAAGCACTGGGGCAATCCATAGATTCCCAGCCCTCACATGCAAAATGGCCAATTTAGTGCTCAAGATGAAGTGAAAGTCCTTCAAGGTGCTGGCGCCTATGCCTCCTGGGAATCTTCAGAATCTTCCCCAGTCATGGGATCCCGGACGAGCCCCCAAGTTTACTGTTGTGGAAATTAAATCAACGTGACTCAAATGCTTGCAAAAGCAAAGATAAAGTTTATTTCAGACCTTTGCAAAGGGACCCAATACATTGGCAAGATGCCTCATGTAAGGGCCATTTGACAGCTTTCACATACTCCCTTTATACTATAATTCTCTCCCCCTTATCAGCACTTGCCTTGCTAGAGGCCTGGAACATTTGAGTTCCTTTCCATATATGGAGTTGTTTTTCTCATTTCTTGACTGCTGATATGGTAGTTTAACTGGCCTTATAAGTCTGCTGTTAGGTCAGTTTGCCTTTACATTTTTCTGTTTGTTTGCAATACCCCTTGTTTCAGTCAGACCCTTACTTCTTTGTTCCCCTATACCTTTATAGATTTCACAGTAAATATTAATTTTCCATTATAGTTGGCCATGAATCTTCTCACTCAGCACTTAACTACTGAGCTGATGAGAAAGTTACAGGAATCGCTCTGCTACCAACTTGTCCAGATGCTTGCTCTTCTCATTATCTCCATGAAGGGGATAACAGTGACTGGCAGGACGGGACTGAAGCAGGCACATGGACTCTTAGGCAAAAATATTCGGTTAATTGTATTGCTTACAGAAGAAGATATTGAGAAGTATGGTATGAGCAGCAAATCATGATATAGAAAATAGAAATAACGCCTCAAATGGAAATGAAATGCTAGACTTATGGATTATGGCACAATGTTGGCATTGTTCCAAAACCTGATTTAATTTCACCTTAAGTTACTGTCATCGTGTGCTAGCTCCTGCACAGCCAAAAAATGTGAGGTCAATGAACAATCATCTAAATCAATTATTTGCTTTTCGCTTTGTTGTACTAAGAAGAGTAAATAAAGAAAAAAACAATCTTTGAACTCAACCCTAAATAAAGCTCATGTTGGCCTAATATTGCTATTGTTGATTCATTTGTTCCTGACTGGTTGATATACCTGCCATATGCATTAACAGCTTTTCCCAATGAAACATTTGCTTTCAGTTGCAAGTGTTGTTGTCGGAAGTCAACACTCTCTGTACTAAGCAAAGTGAAGTCTGAATGAACCCTTAGCAACAATGCAGCGTTCACATGGTGCCTGGACACAGAAAGTTAACCACTGGACAAATTGGAATTCTGCCCTTTCAACTCCAATGTCTGGGTTCAAGCTTAACCTAGATTGATGTGTCAAAGCCTTTTTGTCAACACACATTGCACTTAAGACAATCCGCCGCAGGAGTGCAGCTATTCACTCACTACACAGGTGCTACACACCATCATTGAACTCACTTGTAAGCACAGAGTTATCAACCATCTGCTTAAAGATACAGGCTGTTATTTGCAGAGAGTCCAATTAAATCATGGAATTGCAAGAATTTTCAAATCATTGTTTGACAGAACCAACATGTTGCAAATGAATTGTAATAATTTATCAAAATCTCTCCAGCGATACAAGGAAAGATGCTCATAACCCCATCATTGTGCACAAATGGAGTTATACAATAGGAGCTGAACTTAAGGGAAGCTCAACAGTGGAAGGGCTCATAAACCAATTTGTTTCAGTGAAGAGCATTTTTGATTTGGTTTCCACAAAGTGCCCTGAAAGTTCTTTGCGTGTATGTGTGGAATTCTACCGACACTTGTGGCAACTTTGGGTGCCCATCAGAGTGAATGTAGAAAGGTGACTTCCCTGACCTGGGAGTGGTGTTACGGGCCCAGGATTGTTGCTGACATTGATGATTATTGATCAAATTGTGAGAAGTAAAATTCAACCAAAGCCAAGATGTGACTTCACACCAGGACAGGATCCAGGGTCACTAGGAGACCTCTAGATTTGGTTTTGCCAATTTCTTACAATGGATTTTAATGTAGGAATGTATCCAGAATTGGGAAGTCTATTCCTGCTATGGATAATGGCAACAAGGACTATCAATCATACAACTCCTGGAGACTTGACCAATCTAAACCCCAATGTGGGTGAGCATGGAGCTTTTGGAAGGCACTGGCACAGGCGAGAGTCTGAGAAAGTCATCTGAAGCAAATTCTAGATATCACATCAGCATCTACCATTTGCCCAGATTAATGATACTGCCATTACTGCTTTCACATTGATATGTATTCAGATATTCTATCCATCATTGGACAATTGAACCTGCGACGTGCAGCTGCTTTGTGAACAGTTACTAGGTAAATAGCCATGTGTGTGTTGGAATGGCAAATTTCGAGCAGGAACATGTGTAAGAGAACATCCAACAGTAGGTGGCAGTGGTGAGGTGGGTGCATAGAAGGGGAGCTTGAACAGTTGTGCTAGGTCCTCCAGATGATGGTAAGTAAGGGCAGCTTGAGGAGTCAAATGGACGCTCTCTGGGCAGTAAGGGGAAGGAGGGCTCATCGAAAGAAAAAAACGAACAAAGAAAGGATTCCTCATGGGTTTCATTCATAGATATAATAAATATTTCATTGCTTAATCTTAATTTCTCTTCATGGTTGTAATGGCCTGATGAAAGTGGAATAAAGAATCCCTGCTTCATGATCTTTAGGCCATCCATGTGTTCAAACCTCATGTTGCCACAGAAAGTGGCTTAACATAATAAAATTGATGCTAGATGCATTCAAATGCTTTTAATCTCACAGAAATGAGCTCAATATCTTGAGAGGTGCTTTCATTTAAAGGAAACCAAGTACCTGTAGCAGGACATATTGTTACAACTACAGCTGGGTATATGGTCATAAAGTGGACAAGCTGAGATACAAATGACCAGAGGTCACAGTCAATCAGCAGAGTAAACCCCTAGGCAAAGATAGTATCTGGAAAACTCTCTGCACTGTAGGTATTAATTTAGTGTCAATAAATACACCAGAGCTCATCAAATAAACAAAATTCATGTACCTACATTTAGGTAGCGCAAGAACATTACTACATAGGATACCTCTACAACAATCACTGCACAAGTAATACATTGGCTATTAGGCCCTTGTAGTCCCAGGTGCCAACTAAATACAGGTCCTTTCTTTTATTTTCCTTGCGTGACCTCACAGCTAGTCAGCTGCATGATCACTTCCCAAGCGAACAGCATTTGGATTCTCCCAGGTCACCCTATTACCTAAAATACAAATGATGGTCACTCCCTTGACCTTCCCACCCTGTCCTGTCCTTAGGAAATCTTCTCCTAAGCCCTGGATTTTATCACTTTCCTCTCATTTCAAAAACGTTTACGAACATTTGAGTTTCGACCCAGCTTATGTCCCAGCCACTCGAGCATTCGTTTTTGGCTCACCCTATTTACTTTTTGCTCACTATCGAATACCTTGGAGACCCTTATGTAATGCTTTCAATAAACCCGCTCTACAGAAACTGTGCTGTTGAAAGTACTTATTCCATTTCCTCGTGACAATCCTCGTGCCTCACAACGAATTGTTTTTGTGACCTGCAGCACGATCGAATAATGTAAGCATTACATTTATTATTTATTGACCTTGTGTTTATTCAGATTCTCTCACATTTGCAGAATACTTAACGGGATATATTCGAACAGCCCCTCACATGGCCTGTCAAGTGGGGACTTGAAGACAAACAACTATTCAGGCTTTCATGCAATTTGTTAATGAGATCGTTTGAGTCCTCAGGGATCTAGAACTTTGAAGTAATAAACTGCTACTCAGGGACTATATTGTGAAGACAGAACTGTTTTACAGCAGCACAGAGATCTTTTATCTTTTATTAGTCAGAGGAGTGTTGAACAATGCCATTCAAGCAGAAATGAACTTTAAGGATCTTCCTCCATTAGTGATTTTTTTCTGCGACTTTCACACATCAAAAGCTTTTAAGACTGGTATCTATTGGGCATGACGTCTATTGTCAACAAGACTTTGACTCTAACTTCAGTCTGTATAATTCCTATCTGCAGCATATTGTTTAATTGACTTAAGCCACTGTAGCGAGAATGATTATGTTCCTTAAGTGTGGACTGGGTTTAAAAGCTCTTTACTTAAAATCTTATTTGGCAAGTTATTTAAGTCTCTATTGTAAACCCTGCGCAAGGAAGAAACTTCTTTCTTTCCCTTAACCAATTCCTCCTCTTTAATCAAGGAATGGTCAGACCCATTGCTGCGGTCCTAATGCTGCCCAAGATGAGATCAGTCAGTTCATGTAATACAAATGTACACTAAATAAACTCAGAACAGCACTGTCTGTTTTCAAAGGGCATTTAATTTCAGTTTCATTGTTGTATTGTCGGATATTATTTACTTTGCTCTTTTAAAGAGAGAAAGTCTTCACAACTTTTCACTTTAATGTTGCTGAAAGTCGTGACACGTTTGGTGAAGTTTTTCATCTTGCACTCTGAAAGACAAGTGTAAGAATAGCAAATTTCAATTAGTCACAACGTTTTATACCACAGGAGAAAAGGGTTTTGGTTAGTTGGCAAGTCGAATTTGATTAGTCAAGGTATTGCCATACAGAAAGCTATAGGGGAGTGGATGCTCTGTGAATTCCCAGGTAATTAAAAGAAAGGCACTGAGTTTGAACATGAAGGGAAATGGGGTTAGCATGGATGGACAGCTTGGTCAGCATGGACCAGTTTGGGCTGAAGGGTGTAGCTCTGCGCTATAGGATTCTATGGCTCTATATTCCTTTGTTTGCAGAGAATTGGCCTCTAATCTGCATGTGTATTGCTTCTAGTACATGAAAATACATTGTGATCTTGACTGATCATCTCAACTTAGTTGTTCATGTAGCTATTAGTATCCTCCTTATTTTTAGAAAAATTAACTTCCTCTTTTTCAATCATGAATGATTCCTTGTAGACTGTGATTTCATAGCCATCCATCCCAGGGCCATTTTTATTTATGTAAGAACAGTGAATGTTGATTCCTTTTCCAGGGAGTTGTAGCTGAAGTTAATTTTGTTTGAGGAGGGACAACAATCCCCACCTCAAGTCATGGGGGCTGAATCCTTTGTAGGAAGGTCCCTATGATCACTGTGGCTGATTAGTACAGCATAGGGCTGGAAACTGCGAGTCAATCTGTTTTGATTTCTCACAGAGGGAATCCAGTGATTTGGTGATTTCAACAGTAGAATAGAGTTTGGAAATATTTTAATTCATTCTGAATTTTGTCCAAAATCAAAATTGATGAATTCAATGATAAATTACCCGCCTCTGGAGTTATACTGAATCATCGAATTATACAGCGCAGGAGCAAAACATTCAGCTTCTTGAATTACTAACTAAGTAGTCCCACTCCCAACCTCTTTCCCCATAGATTTGCAAATTATTCTTTTCAAGTGCATGTCCAATTCTCTTTTGACTTATTATTGAATCCCCTTCTGCCATCCTGTCATTTCCAGCTCACAATAATTCAGTGAGCAAAGCAATCTTCTCATTTCCTCCACACTGGTGGTTTTGGCCAATTATCTTACATGTGCATGTTAAGTAAAGGGAGTTATAACCATACTCTGGCTCTAGCTCCTGAAGATGTGCTAATTGTGCTGTATCATTGTGAGACCAGGTTACATGAAACTGGAGCCTGGATGTGTATGGCTGCAGGTGAGACACCCTTTCTGAACATCTGTATGTTTAATAAAGTCTGTTGCCGTTTGCTCACAAGAATGTAGAATTTACACAACTACATGATGGCAACGCTGATGAGATATTCATAAAACAGGAGGTTTGGAAGAGCCTAATGTAAAGCCTATGGACAGTCGAGCACTAAGGGAAGAAACCATAAGGCCAGCTTAGTGACCAAAACCAGAGTGTGGAAAATACACAAAGTGAAGACCAACAGCAGTTACAGACTTCCAATCCTAACTGGACTCAAAACTGAAAATTTTAAAAATGGGCACTATTTTTGAAAGGTGCAAACATACACAAAGTTGTTTGCAGCTTTGGAAAAACAAGTGAAGTTACCTGGTGCATATCAGATAATGTTACTTTTTGACGACGTTGAGTCCAGACAAAGTCGGACCACTTGATGTGGGGTTGGGAGAATTCAGCATAGCAACAAGCCACCGATTGGCCAGGTTGTAGTTTAACCCAGAACCTGTGAGGGGAATGTAATGGAGAGAACAAAGCAAGAAGATATCTGGTAGTTAACTGCATTGATCTCTCTCTTACTCCTTTTTCTGTAAAGTGCTGTCTGCAATTTCCTGTCTAGAGAGCAGAAAAGGTATATTTCGAGAGGCTGTAAGAAATGATTCTTAAACCCAAAGCAACCAGAAAACCCTCAGTCCAACTAAGCCACCAATGAACAACAAACTCATCCAAGCTGTGGTAATGACAATGAGGCATCATCGAATAAAGGAAAAGGAATGTGACCCTCCTGCCTTTAAAAACAATTCCTCTCCTTAAACTGCTCAGAATTCTGAACATCTCTGTTAATATCCACATGGCCTTTGGAATTGTGATCAAAAGATGACAGTTTTTCAGTGATGCCACAGTGTTGGAACAAGCATGCAATCACCTCAGGCACTGTTTAAAAATAGAGCTCAAGGACATACTGCCCAGAGAAGGGAACAAGGAGTCCTAGCCTCAGCACATCTATTAAAGAAAGGAGTTGGAATTAAAAATAGAAAAGGATATCTAAAACTCAGGAACAGGGATGCATGTAGATGGTAGTGATGTACAATTACCCTTTTTTTTTAAATGAGTTGGGATCAGTGTAAAATCTGGGCAATGAGAGCCACAACTCTCAGTTTTCCATAGATGCACAAGGTTAAGTTACAGGTGGGCATGGGAATGTAAATGCATACACAACAAGCAAGCCTCTATTCCATACACTCACTTGCAAGGCTGAAAGATGTTTCAAAATATAAATCACTACTGATAATGTTGTAAGACTCTGACTGAAATATAGAAATAGACGTAGAGTGTACATTTCACACAGGGAATAGGACCCTCACTTAGAAAGATAGATTGGAGATGTTAAGACTATATTCCTAGAAGAAGTTTGAAAGGAGATTGATCGAGCTATTCAAAATCACTAGGGTCTTGATGCAGTGAGACATAGCAAAACTGGGTGGCACAGTGGCACAGTGGTTAGCACTGCTGCCTCACAGTGCCAGAGACCCCGGGTTCAATTCCCACCTCAGGCGACTGCGTAGAGTTTGCACATTCTACCTGTGTCTGTGCGGGTTTGCTCTGGTTTCCTCCCACAGTCCTAAAATGTGCAGGTTAGGTGAATTGGCCATGCTAAATTACCTGTAGTGTTAGGGGGGGTGGGTTGTGGGTTGTGGGTCGGTGTGAACGAAGGGCCTGTTTTCACACTGTTTCCTCCCACAGTCCTAAAATGTGCAGGTTAGGTGAATTGGCCATGCTAAATTGCCTGTAGTGTTAGGGGGGGTGGGTTGTGGGTTGTGGGTTGTGGGTCAGTGTGAACGAAGGCCTGTTTTCACACTGTAAGTAATCTAATCTAAGAATCTTTTCCCACATGTGAATGGTGCACAGATTAGAGCAATTGTAAAACAAAAGCAATACAAGAAAAATCTTTTTCACGCAGCAATGTTCTGCCTGAGAGTTTGTTGGAGGCAAGTTCAGTTGAAGCATTCAGATGGGAATTGGGCTTTTATTTCAAAAGGAGGAGATTGCAGGAGAATGGCTCGAAGGGAAATGCTTATTCAGAGACCAGGTAGAGGTATGATGGGCCAAATGGCCTCCCCTCTTCCCAGTATTAAATCTGTGATCCTGTTCCAGACATTTGTACCAAACAGTCCATGGTTTAATGGCAAAGGTTATAAAGGGAACCCTGACCCTGTTGCAGATTTTCATTAATGGATGATAAATCTATTTTTAGTCATCTTTGTGAGACCAGGAGGAGCAGGCTCAACAAGTTATGTTGCTCAGTACAGAATCAAGTATGTTCTGCAACCTCCCACAAGCAGGGAATTGGAACAAGATGCCTGTTTTTCACTGGCAGCTAACTGGCTCCGGACAGGAAATGGGTCAGGTCTCCTGCTGGTTGCTCAGTCTCTCTGCTGTCTTCATGCTGGTTTTAGCCAACCGTTGACAATTGCTTTTTCTCTTTCACATGTGGCAAATGAACAATGGGCCAAATGATCCACCTCTATCATGTGGTTGCAGCAAACAACTGTGAACAATTTATTTTATTTGATTATACTTTCTTTTCACTTCCCATCATGGCCTATTGGTACATGAGGCAGACAAAGCACATGCTCATGTCAGTTTCCAAGCTGGTTCTTCCTGGAGACGTTTCTCAGGCTGTCACTAGTGGCTATCGCTGGAAAGGTACCACTCTACAGCAAGCAAGGCTGACCAGGAGACATACTCTCTCTAATAGTCTGCTCCAGCACAACGTAATACTTCAGAGAAGGTTAATGTTGGAAACGCCACCCAATCTGATGATGTCATACAGTTTTGAGTGAAGAAAGGCAAAGTCTAGTTTGAGATCCCAGTGGAGACTGACATGCTATCACTTAGTAGGTTTGCTTATTGTGTCTAACTCACCAATGGAACTTGTACATACTGCTACCTTTTGAAAGTAAATGCCTCTTCTCACTATGACTCACAAGGGATTGATCCTCTTTAATTGTTAACAACTGTGAAGATGTTGGCCTAGGGGTATTATCACTGGACTGTTAATTCAGAGACACATATAACCCAAGCTCAAATCTTTCCAAGGCAGATGGTGGAATTTGAATTCAATAAATATCTGGAATTAAAAGTCTAATGATGACCATGAATTGATTGTTGGAAAAACCCATCTGGTTCACTAATATCCTTTAGGGAAGGAAACCACCATCCTTGCCTGGTCTGGCCGACATGTGACTAAAGACCCACAGCAATGTGCTTAACTCTTAACTTCCCCCTGGGCAATTAAGGATGGGCAATAAATGCTAGCCTAGCCAGCAATGCCCTCATCCTGTGAATGAATAAAAAGAAAAAGGCCCTTAGTCCTAGTACAGAAACATGGCTGGAGGGTCTTGTGGTGCAGTGGTAGTGTCCCTACTGCTGACTCAGGAGACTTGGGTTCAAGTCCCACCTGCACCAGAGGTCTGTAATAACTTCTGTGAACAGGTTGATTATAAAATAGCTAAAAAGGTGGCAGTACTCTAACATGATCAATAGCTGGTAGTGATTGGTTTCCCAGCACAAACAACACTTCCACAGATGTATTGCAAAGAGTAACAGGTTGATGATCAGTCTGCCTTGCCGTATTATGAATGCAGCTTCTGTGGCTATCAGCTTCTAGAGTGTGACTTGAACCCAGAGCTAGCTGACTCAGAGGTGTGGACTCTATGCACTCCACTTCATGACCTTCCCTATTAGATTATACAAGATTGTAATTTTATACTCATCCTATTAATCACAAACACCATTCATGTTTCTACTGCATAATGGCAGTATGAAACAGCTGGCTTCACCTGTTCCTCAAGCATTTGAGATACCTTATTCTTCCAGGGTAAACTGGAGTAGACCAGGCACTTTCTAGGGCTAAGAGTGACCTCTTTAGTGCCTTTGCTGAGTTTGCATGATGAGATTTAATAAGGTGGTTATGTTTTAAACTGTCTTCTTCACTTCAAGATATAATGGAGTCATTGACAGAGACATGTCATCGCCTACTAACTCAGCCCAGTGATAAACCCATGTGGCCTGGCCTCCATAGACCCATGGCCTCAGATCGAGTTTGATTGAACACAAAGTGGTAATTGTGAATACATTGAGACGAAGGAAGAGCCAGCTGGCCTTACTTATTGGCTCAGAGATTCTGCCTATAACGTGAGAATCCAGAGAGAGAGAAAGAGAAAAACAGCAGCTGCAGTGAACACAGGCTGCTTTCTGTTAGCTGCCAGGCGGGATGCTGATACAACCTCATTGTTTGGTTGATGAAACATGAACTGTTGAGTTTGTCTGAGAGGAATAGTCATTGTAGTGGGTGTTACTGCTGGAAATCAGTTTGGGAATTTTCAAAAGACTGAAGAAATGCCATTTGACAGATACTGGATATTGTGATTCAGCAAAACAAGAACAGGCAAATTTGTTGGCAGCTCGGAATAACTTTGGACTGGTTCCTGTAAAATTACAATGCTGCAATGAGGGCAGTGTGATGTGAAATGTGGCATGGGGATTTTTGTTGGGAAGCTAATGGGAGAATAATATTTCTGCAATTTAGTGTATTGGTTGCCTAATAAGTAACGTTTATGTCATAATGGTGAATTACTGCAGATGCTGGAGTTTGGAAATAAAAACAGAAAATCTTTGGAGAAACTCAACATCACCTCTGATGAGAAAAAGGCAGTATACATTTTGAGTCCAATATAATTTGCCTTTGGAATATTTACTCTGTGTTGATTTTACAGCATTTATTACGGTAAAATTCTTATAATAATGTATGATCATTCTAATCAGTCTTTGGGAATTTGGTCTTGTCTTACAAGTTGTAAATCTCTACAAGAGTTGTAACACAATTTGGCCCACCATGTCTATGCCGATTTCTTGAAAGAGGTCTCTAATTAGTCCCAGTACCCTTCCCTTTCTATCTAGCCCTGTAAAGAGTTCCTGTTTCCTGTTAAGTCTACATCCACCAGCCTCTCAGGCAGTACATTCCAGATCATAACAACACGCTACGTAAAATGAAATTCTCTTCATCACTCCTTTGACTTTTTTGCAATTTATCTTACACCACTTCTGGTTAACAGCTTATTGCAAATGGAAACATTCCTAATCGATGACATCAATTGATGTCCTATTGAGGACATGGCACTTAGCATTAAGTTCCTTAACTCAGGTAAGTCTGTGGAACATACTGAGCTGCCAGACCAGCTGGGGTCTACATTGTTGCAGTTTCCTACCCGTGTGGCTCAATGTCAAATTATGTTATATTGCACCAAAGCATGTTACTTCCCCAAATGCTGTCCTTAATCACTTCACATTACAAATAAATCCATTGATCTTTCGTTTCACAATCTACTGTCAACGCAGGGCAAAGATTACTTGCCATACATTCCAAGTTCCTTTAAAATAAGAAGCCTGGGCAAATCGTTTCTACACTGATTCATTAGAGCTGGCATGGCCAAATATATTCATAATGAAGAAAACCCCACTCTTAAATTTTTTTCTCGTATTTACCCCTTTAACTTCATATGCTTTCTCTTTCCAATCAGGAGAACACAAGTCACTGTGAGAGATGTTTTAGTGCAGGGCTTCCCAAAGAGGGGATTAGGACCTCACGTCAAGTCCCGCGCTGAGATTGTGGCATCACAAGCTCCAAGGCAGCAATGTTTACAACACTGAGCTGCCCCCCCCCACCAACACCGCCACAGCTCATCTCTCCCTTGCCCTCTAGTTCTTCTGCTCTCCTCAGTTTAAAGCATTTGTGACAACTTTCAAGCTGCGAAATGGGGCCACAGTGGGCAGATGTTGGGGCGGCACTGTTTTAAGCGTTTCCCTGATTCCCATCCCCACTTTTTCCAACATTGAAAATATACATATCACGTATCCCACTAAAAATTATAAATACTTGAACTGAAGTCATAGCTTTCACTGTTCCTTTGTATTAAAAAGTCACTGAGATTATCTGGCTCTGTAATGATCCAAGTAACAAACACTATTAATAGATCTGTCTCAATTTAGCTTCAGAAGGGAGTCAGCAATCATTCCTTTTTCTAGGTTGTCACTTTGTAAAACCTTGAAAGAGTGTAGGTGTAGCATATTAATTATGAGGCAGAGTGCTACATCCACCGTGAGGAAGGACATCTCACTTCTTAGTAGCAATTATCACCTTTTTTAACTTTCAAAAACATGATGTTGGTGAACATAATGTTACAGTGTGTCACCACCATCTTTCAGTTACGACAGCAGTGAAATTGAACGTAACTTATTCACAATGACCGATAAAAGTGAAATTAAAAATTTGTGAGTTAAGGTTCATAGAAGGAACTTGTGTTTGATTACTATCTTATATCCTATACTGAAATTTACAAAGTATCTACTCAGGGATTTCCTGCAACCAAAAATGACTTTCCTGTGTTGAATGGTGTGTTTGACAATAATGATATTTTTCTGTTGTCATTTATGTTGAACATTTCTATTTGAATTATTAACCAGCAGCCCTTCAAACACCTATAATTGAACAGGGCCAAGACCTTTGCTAGTTTAACAATAGACAGCCTTTATGGAAAGAATAGTCTTTTCAACAGAAGAAAGCATTGTCAGTATTTACCAGAGTGATATATCAATCACGTCTTTAAAGACCTGACTTATACCTAGATTACTTTGGTCTCTTTACTGCATTTATGATAATAGATTGGAGATGTTGAGGCTGTTATTGTAAGAGAAAGTTAAGAGGAGACTTAATAGAAGTGTACAAGATCATGAGGGATCTGGACAGAGTGAATAAGGTTGAAGTGTTCTGACTGGTAAAAACACAGAGTCAGACATTTCTAATTTGAAATAATTGGCCAAGATCATGTTTCAAAAGATGTT
Source organism: Chiloscyllium plagiosum (assembly GCF_004010195.1). NCBI lineage: Eukaryota > Metazoa > Chordata > Chondrichthyes > Orectolobiformes > Hemiscylliidae > Chiloscyllium > Chiloscyllium plagiosum. The sequence continues at coordinate 15,144,614 of NC_057737.1, read as the reverse complement.
TTTTTTTTAACATGTTGTGTGCTTATGGCCAATGCCTGAGAATGTGGTCGAGGCAGATTCACTCAAGGCTTTCACAGAAGAATTGGAGGATTATCTAAAGAGAAAAGGTTTACAGGCAAGGGAGTGGGACACATTGAGCTGTATCTGATGGCTGGCATAAAGATGACTGATCCAGTAGCCTCTTTCAGTGCTGTAATCATTCTCTGATTCTGATTCATCCAGATCTTCTTGTACTTCTTTCATGAGGGTCAGCCACACGAAGATCCTGTGAAAGGACAGAGACATATACTGTATACTGAGTGAAATAATAACATTTTGAATTAAGCAAGAGCACAATGTACAGAAGAAAGTTTTAAGATGATTGACAAATTCTGCAAGACGAGCTCAGGAAGTTTTTATTGACTGTGTTGTTATCATCTGCTATACAATAACTGATAGGTTGTTGAAACAAAATTCAACAATAATTTTCAAAAGGAAGTTGGATAAATCCTTGGAAAGGAAAAGAATTACTGTACAGGGCAAGGGGAAATTAAAGTGGAGTGGCTACTAATTGGGTAGCTCTTTCAAAGATATATCATGTAAGAGGTTCAGTTTACCCCAAATGACCTCTTTCTGTGCTGCATCATTCTACAATTGCGCAGAAAATATACACTTTCCATCTGGCAGAGTTTTGGGAGTCAGGTGTGTATAAACAGTGCCAATTGCACTCTTTTCCTCCACCAAACTCTTCTCAATTCCTGATTCGAAATAAAGGGTTTAAACTCATTCAATACTCTGGGCAGCAAGTCTCACAAAAGAAGTGTGTAAACAGGGAGAATCATTTCCATTTGCCACTGCAAGATTCCCAGTGGGATAATGCTGCTGACTAGCGAGGGATAAGAAGAGAGTATGACAGGAAATGCATGGCAAAAATGGGAAGAGGATAAGGAAAGGATGGAAAAGGCAGTGAGATAATTATTGGTCTAATTTGAAAGTGCTCCGTGGAATCACACTTTGAGTCCAGTCCTGGCTTCTGAAACAAAAAGATGTGTCAACTCCCACCAATTTTTCATGGGTCAGAGGAAATGGATGCCTATCTAACCACCCACTCCAATGCACTTTAAACTCACAGAAGAGTTTACAGGATACTAAAATTACAATGCCTGACTTGCACTGTGTAGGACAGCAGTATTTCACCTGCCAGGATTGAGAAGGGCTTGATCTTTGAGCTGACTCCCAGTCAGCTGCCCATAAAATAAAAGCAGAAAATGCAGGAGAAACTCGCAGCATCTGTGAAGAGAAAACTGTAGTTAACATTTCAATTCTGGTACGTCTCTTCTTCAAAACTCAATTTCTGTCTCTATATACATGCTGCCAGACCTGCTGAGTTTCCCAATCACTTGTTGTTTTTATTTCATATTTTCAGCATCTGCTGTGTTTTGCTTTTAGTCAGCTGATCATAAAGTGAAGTGTCGTAACTATTATTTCTAGACAAAAGTCACAGCCAATTCATGCTATGCAAAGTTTGAGTGGAGCATAAACACTGCTATGGACTGTTTTGGCTTAATTAGTATCAAATCATGGCAGGGATATCTGAAAGCAAATGCAACTAAGGGAACAGGTAATATTTATATATTAATTAAGAGATTGTTGGGTGAGCACTTGACTGGGTGTTTATATATGGGAAACAAGTATCAGTGTTGTTGGTGCTTGTGGAGTGAGTAGAAACAAAACTGACTCAAAGTATATGCCTGGACTCTGTCTAACCAGTATTTCACATCTGCAACTCAAACAAATGAGATTTTTCTCTGCCAAATATCTTATGGAGTCCTACATAACATTCCACAAACCAGCAGTAAAATAATTGACCACCTAATCTGGTTTTGATTGAAGGATAATTTTGACCAGGAGAAAACTCTGAATGCACATTTATTTGATTTATCCTCACAGATCCTTGTACATGATTGCCAATTGTTGGGCTCGTCAGCCTGTTTGCAATCCTGGTTGCTGAATTAGAGAATACCTGTATTAAACTAGCAAGTTTTGGGAAAGATTAGAAGCATTGTTAATTTTTTTCATGGCAATTTCTGGGAGCAGACTCCAAACTAAAAACTGTTCTGATTAATGCCTTTTAAAAAAACACTGTGATTGTCAATAACACTGGGGATTGTAAAGGTAATGATGACTGAACATCAAGGTGCTATTTGGGAATATGAACCAAAGAAGACAGCTAAATAAAGACATGTAAGTATAGAATGGAATGTTAGATAAATATTCCACTATTAGATGTGATTTACAGAAATGAGGAGAAAATTCACTGAACCTTTCTTTTGGAAACCAATGAGTAGAGTTGGTGAAAGAATTGATTGTGCACAACCCATGAATGCAGAGTTTTTTCCCCTTTCCATGTTTACTTATGTCTTAAAACTTGTCATTCAAATTCACTTTCAAGGTCAATGAGATAAGTGATTCTGTCTAAAGTACAAAAAGTACTTCTCTCGTAGCCATTTCGGTAACCTGCACATACCATTATACTAATACCTTGCTGAAAGATATGCTTTTAATCACTTCTAAAAGTTTCTTTGTCTAAAACACAAGCTGAGTCACCAAAATGGCATTTAGTTTATTGAATCATCTTTCACATCGCCACACACAGCTACAGAACCTGTGTCCACAGATGCTAATCTTTGACTGTTTGATTCATATCTCTATGTCTCAATGTAATGGGGCAGAGAGAATTATATATTGACTCTGTGCTCCATCCTTTGACAGAAGGTAGGTACTGCAGCTAATGTTCAAACCACTGTTAAGGTTACATCCTCAACAGGTCCAAGAACTCCAGCATTATGACAATCGGAAAATCTCAATACTTTTTCAAATTACATGCCCAGCTTCACTGCCTGATATTGCACTAACCATGATTCATAAACGTACACGTTTGTGAAATATTATATGATAGTTTTGAGAGTATTGCTGATTTAAAAACCATGGGAGCTTCTCAGTTAATTATTTCCTAAGGATTAAGTAAAATAGTCTAAAATACATTTTTTTTAAAGTTAGTTGGTTAATATATAATAGTGCCCGAGGAAACATTGTGGTTTTAGACAATTATAATATCTTTATAAAATATCTTTCTTTTTCTCTCCAATATTTTCCTTCCTCTCTCAAAGTGGTGGATCATTCCAAAAGACAAATTAGCCCCAAATCTCCTCAGAATCTTTCACTGTGGTATTTTAGAACTGAGATCCTGTCTCCTTTACCAAAACTGTCGAACATCAACTCTGCTGTACCTTCAAGGATCAGTTCATTACAAAATTTGTTTGTGGTTTAGTGGTGTATATCCCACTTAACCCAGGAGTGTTGGAAGGGAACTTGAAAAACCAAACAAGATCTTTTCAAATGAATGAAACTGGCACAAGTTTGGTAAAGGCTTGAGGGTAGAAATGGGTAAGTAGGAAATGCTTGGCCAAATGATTTGGTTGTCAGGTAGCTGTATTTAATGGGTCATGTGTGATTTGTGTCACATGCCAAAAGTGAAGGACCCAGAGTCATACAGCATGAAAACAAACCCATTGGTCCAACTTTGTTCATGCCAATCAGACATCCCAATCTGACCTACTCCCATTTGCCAGCATTTGGCTCATATCCCTCTAAACCCTTCCCATTCATGTACTTGAAGCCATTTAAATGCTATAATTGGACCAGCCTCCACCACTTCCTCTGGCAGTGCATTCTATACGTGCACCGCCTTCTGTGTGAAAAAAGTTGCCCCTTAGGTCCTTTTTAAATCTTTCCCCCTCACCTTAAACCTATGCGCTCTTGTTTTGGAAAAAGACCTTGGCGACTTACCCCATTCACATCCCCTGTGATTTTATAAGGTCACCCTTCAGCCTCTGATGCTCCAGGGAAAACAGCCTCAGTCTATTCAGCCTCTCCCTAAAGCTCAAAACCTCCAACCCTGGCAACATCCTTGTAAATCTTTTCTGTGCCCTCTCAAGTTTAACAGCATCCGTCACATTGAAGAGCAATCAAAACTGTATGCAGTATTCTAAATGTGGCCTCACCAGTGTCCTGTACAGCTGCAACATGATGTCCCAACTCTTATTTTCAATGTTGTGACCTGGCAGAGACTCTGAAAAAGGGAGAAGGAAAACAGTTAAGAACTGTGTGTCATGGCCTTCTGCACGGCAATGAAGAGAAGAACAGTTGGGGTGCCAATGGGAGGAAGCCACAGGAAAAATGTCTTGCCTGCCAATGGAACAGGGCAGCAATGACACTAAACGCCACTCCTCTTGTACTCCCAGAAATACAGAACATCAGGACAATCCAATTAATGGCCTGGCAAGAGCAGGCAAGTGACACCAAATCCCCTTTATTCGCTTGGGCGCCAACACACTATTAGCCTCCCAAAAATTAATAACAAGAAGCTACAAGTCATATCTTCACCACTGTTACAGGGGCACTAAGTCAGGCTCTGATAATACATTTTGCCAGTTCCCCTAGTAACAATAATACATATCACCAGCTCCCCGAGTAACAATAATACATATCACCAGCTCCCCTAGTAACAATAATACATATCACCAGCACCCCTAGTAACAATAATTCATATTGCCAGCTCCCCTAGTAACAATAGTGCATTTCACCAGCTCCCTAATGACAATAATACATTTCACCAGCTCCCCTAGTAACAATAATACATTTTGCCAGCACCCCTAGTAACAATAATACACATCACTAGCTCCCCTAGTAACAATAATACATTTTGCCAGCATCCCTAGTAACAATAATACATATCACCAGCTCCCTAGTAACATTAATGCAAATCTCCAGCTCCCCTAGTAACAATATTACATATCACCAGCTCCCCTAGTAACAATATTACATATCACCAGCTCCCCTGTAACAATAATACATATCACTAGCTCCCCTAGTAACAATATTACATATCAACAGCTTGCCAGTAACAATAATACATTTCACCAGCTCCCCAGTAATAATAATACATTTCGCCAGCTCCCCTAGTAACACCTCTTCCACCATTTTGTTTAGGTGGTAGCAGCAGATCCATTACATCACTTCCCCACTGCCTCCTTGGCAACACTCCTCAAAAAGCTAGTCCAAGTCTAAGTCCCTCAACGTAGTTACAGGATCATTTGTATTTTGATTTAAAAATAAACATTTCAAAGGATCTTGTGGTACAGTGTCCCTGCCTTTGGCCTGATATTTGGATTTAAGTCCCAACTTGTGGGGAAATGTGTCTGAACAGATTAATTAAAAACCTCTACTGTAGAAAAGGGAATAACGTGGATATGGCTCTGTGCAATCATCTCACCTGCAAGAGTATATTCACATGAATAATGTTGCTGCGAAAAACTCTGTCTTCTTCCTAATTCACCATCAAGCTTGGACCTACTTACTAACCATTGAATCTCTATGCAACAGCACAGAATGAGGAGCTTCCATATTGTTTGGGCGCCTGGAATTCAAGCAGTTAAGGCTTTTCATTCTTAGCTTAAGTTTGTTCTTTATTCCTGCAGATCTATCAAAGTAACTGTTAGAAGGAGGAGGATAATGACATTTAGGAAGGAGCAGGGAAACGACTGAAGAAAATCTTATGATGACAATGAGCAGATTGGGAAATTGGGTTGAGCAGCAATAAATGAGTGAATCGGAAAATTCCATCAGTTCATGGGGGAATGAGGGGAAGCAAGCTGCTCTCTCTCTCTCTCTCTCTCTCTCAGGACTTTCATGTTCAGATAGCTGCCATTATACCAGCCAGGTCTCGGTCATTGGGCACACAGATGGCAAAAGGAATGTTACTGCTGCAGATGGACAGTATGTGGAGGAGTTGGGAGGTCATGTTGCTGTTGTACAGGACTTTTGTGAGGTCACTTTTGGAATACTGCATTCTATTCTGGTTTGTATGTTGTAGAAAAGATGTTGTTAAACTTGAAACGTTTTCAAGGATGTTGCTGGGGTTGGAGGGTTTGAGTTACAGGGAGAGGCTGAGTAGGCTGGGGCTATTTTCCATGGAGCGTTGGAGGCTGAGGGGTGATCCATGTAAAGATTTATAAAGTCATGAGAGATATGGATAGGGTGAATAGCCAAGGTTTTTTTTTCCGAGAGTAGGGGAGTCCAAACATAAGTTTGAGGTGAGATGGGAAAGATTTAAAAGAGACCAAAAAGGGGCACTTTTTTCACACAGAGGTTGGTATATGTATGGAATGAACTGCCAGAGGAAGTGGTGGAGGCTGGTACAATTGCAACATTTAAAAGGCATCTGGATGGGTATATGAAAAGGAAGGGTTTAGAGGGATATGGGCCAAATGCTGGCAAATGGGAGTAGATTAATTTAAGATATCTGGTCGGCATGGGCGAGATGGACATGCCCTCAGAAGGTCATCTTCTTTTATTTTCTCCCACAGCATCTCAGTGCAGGGGTCTGGGGTCAACACTATGTTGGGAGAATTTAGGGTCTTACAAGTGGAGCACAGTGACTATGGAGGTTTACTGGGTCTCCCCCAAGGACATTTATGTCTAGATGGGCTGGGCATGCTGAGTGTGCCGTTCATAGAGGCAGGTGCACTCTCCTTGGCATGAACTCCTCCCGGGCTGAGGGGTGGCAGGCAGGGTGGAGATTGAAGGACTGGCCACCTCTGGAGTATCCTGAGATGGGACATCCAGGGGAGATTGTACCATGTTCACCCTCCAGTTGGGCACCTGCTGGCACTAGCCTGTCTCCTCATGAGGAAGAGGCCTTTAGAGTGAGGTCAAGATCCCTCATCTCCCCATCTCCTCGCAGCCAGTGCTGAGCACCAGTGGTTGGAGTGGTGGAGTGTGGGTCTGTGTGACTTCCAGCAGACTCTGAGACTGTTAAATCCACTTCTCCACAGCAAACACCAACCTGGCCACGGTGGCGGGGTTCGGGGGGAATAGGAGGGGCACAGACAGACGCGCACATGACTAAAACAGCATTGTTACAGTTCTGCTACCTCTGTGTCAATTACCCAGTGCCTAGACAAACCTCCCTGCTGCTCGTATGTGTGTCTGTCTGTCTGTGTGCGCGTGTGTGTCTGTGTGTGCGTGCGCGCGCGTGTGTGTGTATGCGTCTGTGTATGTCTGTGTGGGGGTGTGTCTGTGTGAGGGTGTGTCTGTGGGCATGTGTGTGTGGGTGTGTGTGTGTCTATGTGTGGGGATGTGTCTGTGTGTGGGAGGGTGTGTCTGTGTGTCTGTGTCTGTGTGTGGGTGTGTGTCTGTGTGTGGGGGTTTGTGTGTCTGTGTGTGAGGGTGTGTGTGTATATGCACGTATTGATGAAGTTACAACTTGCCAACATCATGGTGTCCTCTCCAGCTTGGGGCTGAGCAGGTTCCTCGTCTCCAGCATCTCTCCAGGATCCAGTGACCCAGCGTGTTTTGAAGAATGACAGATCTCATTGAAACTTACAAATTTATTACTGGTGTGACAAAGTGGACATAGAATGGTTATTTCTCCTGGCTGCTGACTTTTGAACCAGGGGGTATATCTCAGGCTGTTTAAGACTAGAATATCTTCATTCAACAGCTTGTGTATATTTTGGAATTCTCTCCAGTGGCAGAAAAATGGCATTGAGGAGATGATCAGGCATGATCTTGAATGATAGGATAGCCTTAATGGGCTGAATAAGCTACTCATGTCATGATCTCAAATGACAGGACAAGTTTGATTGGCTGAATGGCCTACTCCTGTTCCGATGAGGGAATCTGTTGATTGTCAGGAGCACTGCACAGACTGTCAATGTTTATTTCCTCATCCAACAAAGTTCATCAATCCCCTTCTCCTCCATTAAAATTCTACACAAGGGAATTTCCTTGGATGAAGTTGGTATTGAGAACCTCCTGATCCTGTCACAACCAAGTCTAACTCTATCAGGACTGCAGATGCTGGAGATCAGAGTCGAGAGTGTGATGCTGGAAAAGCACAGCGGGTCAGGCAGCATCCGAGGAGCAGGAGAGTCAATGTTTCGGGCATAAGCCCTTCATCAGGAATGAGGCTTGTGGGCCAAGGAGGCTAAGAGATAAATGGGAGGGGGGTGGAGCTGGGGGGAGAAGATAGCTAAGAGTGTGATAGGTAGGTGAAGGTGGGGGTAAAGGTGATAAGTCAGAGGGGAAAGTGGAGCAGATAGGTGGGAAAGAAGCTGGACAGGTCATGAGGGCGGTGATGAGCTGGAATGTTGGAACTGAGATAAGGTGGGGGGGAGGGGAAATGAGGAAACTAGTGAAATTCACATTGGTCCCGTGGGGTTGCAGGGTCCCAAGGTGGAAGGTGAGGCATTCTTCCTCCAGGTGTCGGGTGGTTATGGTTTGGCGATGGGGAGGCCCAGGATCTGTATGTTCTTGGCAGAGTGGGAGGGAGCATTGAAGTGTTCAGCCATGGGGCGATGGGGTTGGTTGGTGTAGGTGTCTCAGAGATGTTCCCTGAAATGATCTACAAGTAGGCATCCTATCTCCCCGATGTAGAGGAGACCGCATCGGGTGCAACAGATACAGTAGATGACATGTATGGAAGTATCCTTTGGGGCCTTGGGCGAAGGTGAGGGGAGTGGTGTGGGCGCAGGTTTTGCATTTCCTGAAGTGAAAGGGGAAGGTGCGGGAGTGGGGTGTGGGCTGGTGGGAGAACATGGATCTGACAAGGGAGTCGCAGAGGGAACGGTCTCTCCGGAATGCTGTTAGGGGTGGGGAGAGAAATATATCTCTGATGGTGGAGTCTGTTTGTCGGTGGCAGAAGTGGCAAACGATGATGCGATGTATCCAGAGGCTGGTGGGGTAGAAGGTGAGGACCGGGGGGATCTGTCCTTGTAGCATTTGGAGAGGTGGGGTTGAAGGGCGGAGGTGTGAGAAGTGGAGGAGATGCGTTGGAGGGCATCATCAGCCATGTGGGAGGGGAAATTACGATCTTTGAAGAAGGAAGCCATTTGGTACGTTCTGTGGTGGAATTGGTCCTCCTGGGAGCAGATACGGTGGAGACGGAGGAATTGGGAATTAGGGATAGCATTTTTACAGGAGGCAGGGTGGGAGGAGGTGTAGTCCAGGTAGCTGTGGGAGTCAGTGGGTTTGAAGTAGGTGTCTGTGTTGAGTCAGTTGCCGGAGATGGAGATGGAGCACTCCAGAAAGGGGAGGGAGGTGTCTGAGATGGTCCAGGTGAAATTGAGATCGGGTGAAAGATGTTAGTGAAATTGATGAACTGGTCAAGCTCCTCGTGTGAGCACAAGGTGCCGCCAATGCAGTCATCAATGTAGCGGAGTAAAAGGTGGGGAATGGTGCCAGTGTAGCTATGGAAAATGGACTATTCCACATACCTGACAAAGAGGTAGGCATAGCTGGGTCCCATGCAGGTGCCCATGGTAGCCCCTTTGGTTTGGAGGAGGTGGGAGGTTTGGAAGGAGAAGTTGTTGAGGGTGAGGACTAGATCAGCCAGATGAGTGTGTCAGTGGAAGGGTACTGGTTGAGAGGAAGAAATGGAGTGCTTGGAGGCCTTCGTCACGGTGGATAGACATGTACAGGGACTGGATGTCCATGGTGAAAAGGCACTGGGGGCTGGGCAAATGAAAGACTTGGAGGAGGTGAAGGGCATGGATGGTGTCCCAAATGTAGGTGGGGAGTTCCTGCACTAAGGGGGACAGGATGGTGTCAAGGTATACAGAGATGAGTTCAGTGGGACAGGAGCAGGCTGAGACAATGCGTCGACCGAGACAGTCAGGTTTGTGAATCTTCAGTTGGAGGTAGAATTGGGTTATGTGGGGTTCTCGGAATATGAGGTTGGAAGCTGTGGGTGGGAGATCCCCTGAGGTGATGAGGTTATGGATGGTCTGGGAGATGATGGCTTGGTGATTGGAGGTGCGGTCATGGTTGAGGGGGCAGTAGGAGGAGGTGTCCTTGAGTTGAGGCCTGAACTCAGTGGTGTAGGGGTCAGTGCGCCAAACTAGTACTGCGATCCCCTTGTCTGCTAGTTTGATGGTGAGGTTGGGGTGGGCACGGAGGGAGTGGAAGGCTGTACATTGTGAGGCTGAGAGGTTGGAGTGGGCGAGGGAGGTGGACAGGTTGAGGCGTCTATGACAGCAGCAGTTGGAAATGAAGAGTTCAAGGGTGGGTAACAGATCAGCATGGGATGTCCAGGTGGATGGGGTATGTTGGAGATGGGAGAAGGGGTCCACAGAGGGTGTGTGGGAGTCCTGATGAAAAAGGTGGGCCTGCAGGCAGAGGCGGTGGAAGAACTGTTCAAGGTCGTAATGTGAGTCAAACTCATTAATCCTCGAGCGTAGTGGGATTAAGGTGAGGCCTTGGCTGAGGATCGTTCATCCTCAGTGTTGGGGAGGTCTAGGGAATGATAAATCACGGCAGGGCAGGAAGCTAGGACCTGGTGTGGAGCTGGAGCTGGGACTGGGGGCGGAGACTGCCACCGGAGTCTTTTCCAGCATCAAACACTCAACTCTAACTCAGTAGGGCACAAGGCAAAAGCCTTATTTCACTATATCTGGTAAATGCCCTTTAAAACATTCTTCAGGATCCAATTCAGCAGATCTACTGATATAGGGAACGTACACACCAACTATAGAAAGAGGCTGAGTAGGCTGCAGCTATTTTCCCTGGAGCGTCAGGGGCTGAGGGATGACCTGATAGAGGTTTATAAAGTCATGAGAGGTATGGATAGGGTTATTAGACAATGTCTTTTCCCTGGGGTGGGGGAGTCCAAAACTAGAGGGCATAGGTTTAGGGTGAGAGGGGAAAGAAATAAAAAAGGCCTAAGGGGCAACTTCTTCCCACAGAAGGTGGTGCGTGCATGGAATGAGCTGCCAGAGGAAGTGGTGGAGGCTGGTACAATTGCAACATTTAAAAGGCATCTGGATGGGTATATGAATAGGAAGGATTTAGAGGATTTTGGGCCAAAAGTTGGCAAACTGGATTAGATTTATTTAGGATATCTGGTCGGCCTGGATGAGTTGGACCAAAGTGTCTGTTTCTGTGCTGTACATCTTTATGACTCTATAACTCAACATTCATTTGTCATACGTTGCTGACTACTCAAAGGTCCACGGTGCAAGGGTGGACCTAGTTCAGTCTTTTGGGAACCACTCTACCGTAAGTGATATACTAAAGCTTTTGTGTGATTAATAAGATTTAAATCCATCATTTAAGCCTTAAATTGCTCATATTAACAGATCTTGGTGTTTTAATGTAAAAGTTATGTACCAATAACATCAATGAAAACAGGTCTGGAATACGGAGAGGGCTGTAAGACATGTGGCAAGACATATTGACCTGGGCTTCAAGGACCTGGTGGCCAGGGTTCAGGGACTTTGAGGTTTTTGCTTCCAACCTACCACATGCACTTTTTGTGCAGCCTGACAGCTGTTGGAAACTTTACACTTTACAAAACTCGCTAGGTGGTGATAGTGAATCAACTGAAAATTGACAGCAGATTGAAAATATAAGCCAAGTCTCCTTTCATTTCAGTGCTTTGGCCTAAATGCAACTGTCATGTTTAAGAGTCCAGATTGTGAATTCTGTGGAAGGGAGTATAGGAGACTTGCTGTACAGAAATGGAGGGAAACCACAATTACATTTCCCTGAACTTGATACAACGTAATTAGACAAACATGTCGCAGTGTACTGTAACCTAATCTAATTACCAGTCATGATGCAAAGAGGAGTGTCAAGACCATAGATGTGTCAATGCAACAGTACATGCTGTGAGTTGGGGAAAAATACTGGTTCTTCAATTTAAAAGTGCTGACATACAAGAAGCATTGCAACTCCCTGTACAAACACCGCAACTAAACAACAAATCCCAACAAATGCCAAGTTCATGGCTGCATCCTGATGTAAATTGTTCCCACATCTCTCATGTGGTCAATAAAGACACATTCCTGAAGAAGGGCAATTCTCCTGCTCCTTTGGTGCTGCCTGACCTGCTGCGCTTTTCCAGCAACACATTTTTCAGCTCTGATCTCCAGCATCTGCAGTCCTCACTTTCTCCACATTTATGTATCTGTCTAATTAGTGTTGAAGCACTCAGCAAAGGCTAATACTCTTTAATAAGTAGAGAATTTCAGCTAGTCCACCTTTCCTGTGTATGTATCAAACTTTATGCCTTGAGCCAGTTTTTGTTGAATCATTTCCAATGATATATAGTTCAGGCAAACAAAGGCAGGTATTTGATATGTCACAAAGCTGGTTTATTTTTCTCTAAAAGAAGTTCCTTTTCTGAAGGATACAATGTCCCTGGGATTTTTTAGAGGAGTAATAAACCGCTCCCGGTTCCGATTAGACTGGTACAGAGATGAAGGAGTATTGAGAGGCCTTTTTGTTTATATGTAAACAGGTTTTAGGAGTGACCTGTATAATGAAAGGGGAGTGGTCAGCTCTCTATCTGAGCAATTTAGCTCAGTCGAGAACTAGTTGGGAATTCAACAGTGACCTGTGTGGAATCAAACTCTCTCTCTCTCTCTCTCTCTCTGCCCTTCTACCTTCAACCTGTAAACATCTGTTCCATTCATTTATCCTGGTTTCTAAGGGGGTTTGCTTATTAGGACTATTGTGTACATTCGGAACAGCATAATTAAGTCTAGTTTAGATAGACTGAATTCTGTAGGGGTCCTTTATTCTGCTCTTTGTGTTTCATTGTGTAATTTTATGAATAAATTTTTTGCCCGTTTTTAACCTGGTAGTCAACCTCACTAACTTATTCCGGGTAATTTTCACAGTATACTTACCGAAACAAGTTGCAAGGTTATGGTCTGGGCTGCCTCCTTAAGAATGTTTTGAGTGGTCTGGCACATTCATAATGCCAAAAGAATACAGGTACTGTTGGAAACCATCCATTTTAAATAATTCACGTGGACAATATTCGTTTTTAGAAACTTCACAATGTGCACTGTGTTCTCAAGGTGTTAAATTCAATCACCCTTTACAGCTCTAAATTACAGAACGCCACCCAGATTGTTACATTGCCAACATCCCATTGTAGCACAGACTACACAGGCATTGTTAGCCTGCGTTCAGAAAGCTGTTAAAAATCTTTATTGCTTTGAAGAATCTCAAATGTCTGTTCTTGTTTGTAACCTGACTCCATTACCGCCCTTTTTTTAAATCAACAACAGATTTTCAATTAATTCCAGCAGCACGTTTCAGTCTGTTTCTTGAATGGCAGGTTTGTCCTTTTAAGGAGAGTTTGGGTCAACCGAGTCTGGATTCAATAGTTTCAAAGAATGAGAGAGGAACTCACTGAAACATTTCAAATTCTAACTGAGCTGGACAGACTGGATGCAGGGTCAGGGTTCTCCCTGTGACCACAGTCTCCAGATACAGGGATAGGCCATTTTGAAATGAAATGAGAAGTTTCTTCAAACAGAGAGCAGTGAACTTGTGGAATTGTCTAACCAGAAAGGCTGTGGAGTGAAGCCTCTGAATACTTCCAGGAAAGAATTGGATCACTCTCTAGAGGCTGAAATCGGTTTAGCTCGGTTGGCTCGCTGGTTGGTTTGTGAAGTAGCATAGTATCAACAGTTTGGGTTCAATCCCTGCACTGGTTGAAGTTGCTATGAAGGGCTTCCCTTCTCAACCTCTCCCCAGCCCTGAGGTATGATGGGCCTCAGGATGTAACCATAACCAGTTGTGTGTGTGTCTCTCTCTCTCTCTCTAATCAGAGAGCAGCTCCATGGTCTGGTAAGACTATGGCAATGGTCACTTGATGGCACTGAGATATAGGATCAGCATGATCATTTTGAATGGACCAAATGGTCCGATTCCATGCTGTGTATCTATATGACTTGCCAACCCCAAGCCTTTTTTCTACAGGTCAAATCCTACCAGAAATCAGTGAAGTGTCATTTTTAGAAAGCTTCATGGAGGATTTTCATTTTCGAGGCCCAGTGAGTTTTCTCATGTTATTGCCCCAAACACATTATCTGTACACCATGTCCCGAGGGTTCACCACTCACCATATTCTCCCTGTCGTCACTGTAGGCTGAAGTACCTGCCACTGACAGGGCATCCTGGCATTCCTGGTGCCGCAGCCATATTTGAAAAGCCTTTGTGCACCTGGTCCAACACTGGAACAGTCAGTCTGGAATAGCTCTGCACAGTTTGATGCATTTTCCCTGACATGCCAGATAAAGGAAGATTGGTGCTCCACTTTGAAAATGGGGTGTAGAGGTCCTGGTGGGCAGGTTGGTGCAGAGGAGGGCAATGCTACTTCCCCAGGAGTGGCAGAGGAAGCCACAACAACAGACCATGCCAGCCTGATCTGAGGTAACCCCTGGGTAAATGTAGTCTCTAACACCCAGAGGAATGCTGAGCAGTGAAGGAAGAGCAGAATAGAAAGAAGGTCAATGAGTTTCCCTGTACCACTTAGGTATGTGTTCATGTCTCTCTACCTCTGCTATTGCACATACCTCCCACCAAGGATCATTGTCTCCCATTTCCAATAATCTACCCAACAGCTTCCTTCACTCACTCTTGCCTACCATAGCACGAACCTGCATGGCCTCTGTGTTCTCTACTCACTCCCTGGGACATCTCACCAATTTTCCCCAACCATCACTCCCTTTATCTCATTCCAGAAGAAAATAGGCAGAGAGAGCAAAGGTGGATAGTGGGGGTGGGGATGCTGAAATTCACGGAGGGAACATGGAGAGAATCCCAGTTCTTGCCAGTAAGACCAGGACGGCTCCTGTGCAGGTGAGAAACCTCCAAATCCAGACAACCAAATAAGAAGCATTATCCATTGTTGTGCGACTCTCCTGTTGCCCCCCCAATGTGAATGTGTTCCCAATGTGCCAACCTTCCCACCTCTTGTTTGCGACACTTCCTCTCTTTTGTCCCCTGCAGATACCAGTGGCATCAGCAGTCCTGGTGGGCAAGGCACCTCCACCTCTGAGGAAGAGAGCATGGACACCTCAGAGGATGCACCAGTAAGTCTTTAGTCTGCACCCTCCAGCAGCTCAGATACAAACATCTCAGTGGGTATTGTAGCTCAATGAGCAACTTCTGATGAGCACATCACCCTGCCACCTCTCCACAGCTGGCCAAGGAAGAAATGCCCCAGTTCACTGGCACTCAGAGGACTGCCAGAGACCAGGCACCTGCCCAGCCACAGACAGAAGAGGAGGCCATGGTGTTGGACATTTATCACTTCATCTGAATACACAGGAACAACAGACAGGATTGTCCAAGGCACTGGCCAACCTGACACAAAGGCTACAGCAAATGCATTAGGATTGTGCTGCCTCTGGAATCCAAATGTCTGGTTGCCTCCATGAAAGTCAGGTCCAGTGATATCATAGCCTGCTGGATTGACGCATAGGCCTGCACTTCATTGTTTTTGCCACAGGAGGGTGAGGGACTTTGATATCACTCCAGGTGCCCTTTCCTCACAAGGAGGCAGGGCGATGTCAGTAGGTGCCCAGCCAATGCAGGAATCACACATGGGCATCCCAGGAGTGTGCTGTCCCAGGACATTCCAGAGGTAGCCAGGCCTTCCACCTCTGCCCTTCCTGCTGCCCTCAGCCCTGTGGGAATTCACACTGACGTGGCTGCACCTGCCTGTGGGTCGAGAATTCCCAGTACGTCTAGACACACGTGTCCATGAGATCACCCAACCAAAACTCCAGGTTCCGAGTTGGACAGGTTGCAGGCCGCTGTGGACCCCAGGACTACAGCAAGGCCTAGTAAAAGGGAAAGAAAGAAGGAGACCTCTGAGAGCATGTATGGGGACATTTCATTCTAAATAAATAATCACATTTGTTAATAAATGCTCATTGATCATCATCAGATGTGTGAGTGAATGTCTGTCAAGCTGCAACTCCAAGATTGCTGGTGCAAAGCCTTGCCATTCTTTACCCTCTGTTTCATTCACTGGCTGAGCCCAGCATTTAGTGCCCATCCCTAGTTGCCCCTTGAGAAGATGGTAGTGAGCTGCCTTCTTGAACTGTTGCAGTCCACCTGCTGTGGGTTGATCCACAATACCATTAGGGAGGAAATTCCAGGATTTTGACCCAGAGACAGTGAAGAAACTACAATATATTTCCAAGTCAGGATGGTGAGTGGCTTGGAGGGGAAGTTACAGGTGGTGGTGTTCCCATGTATCTGCTGCCCTTATCCTTCTAGATGGAAGGGTCGTGGGTTTGGAAGGCTTTGCCTAAGGATCTTTGGTGAATTTTCTGCTGTGCATCTTGTAGATAGTATATGCTGCTGCTACTGAGCATCAGTGTTGGAGGGAGTGGATGCTGTGGAATGTGGTTCTGATCAAGTGGAATGTGGTTCTGATCCAGGACTTTGTCCTGGATGGTGTCAGGCCTCTTGTGTATTGTTGGGGCTGCACCCTTCCAGGCAAATGGGGAGTATTCCATCACACTCCTTCTTGTGCCTTGTAGATGGTGGATAGGCTTTAAGGAGTCAGGAGTTCAGTTACTCAGCAGCAGCAATCCTAGCCTCTGGCCTGCTTTGGTAGCCACTGTGTTTATGTGATGAGTCCATTTGTGTTTCTGGTAATTGGCAAACCCAAGGATGTTGATAATGGGAATACAGTAATAGTAACATCATTGAATGTCAAAGGGCGGCGGTTAGATTGTTATTGGAGATGTTCATGCCTGGTACTTGTGGTGCAAATGCTACTTGTCACTTGTCAGCCCAAGCCTGGATATTGTCCAGATCTTATTACATTTGAATTTGAGAGGTGGCAAATGGTGCTGAATACTGTGCAATCATTGGTGAACACACCCATGTCTGACCTTATGATGAGGGGGAAGATCATTGATGAAGCAGCTGAAGATGTTTGGGTCTCGGGCACTACTCTGAGAAACTCCTGCAGAGATGTCCTGAAGCTGAGATAACTGACTTCTAATAACCACAATCATCTGCCTATGTGCCTAGTATGATTCTAACCAGCAGAGCGTTTCCCCCATTGATTCCAGTTTTGCTAGGACTCCGTGATGACTCTCTTCACAACTTTTTATCCTCTCTGCATCCCAGTATGCTGTTTGCAATCCCCAAAAATTAATAGGTGGACTGACCGTGGCCCACCTCCTTCACTGACCTGGATGGAGAGCCCTGAAAGATGAATACCCAGACCCCTGACTGACCTTCCTGAATCACCTGCAGAGGATCCACACTACAGAGTGTGGCCCATTCCCCCAACAATAGAGGTACTGACTCTGACTTCTCCAAGTGACTGACCATGACTAAGCCCCTGGACTGGTATCAGAGGCTGACCTTGCTTACTGCGTTGGGAACCATTGACTGAACTCTGCCTGCCTTGAGTTGATTGAGGGCTAGCCCCCCCCAGGGTTTGAGACAGAGTCATTTAGTTGAAGCAGCCTGTTTGCCATATAGGTTGCTGGCACATGATGCAGATGTGAGACTGAGGAAGCTCAGTGAGGTACAGTAAGGTGTTTACCCTCTTGACTGATCACCATAGCTGAAACTATGACAAGCTGTGTGGCCTTTGTGGCTGAACTCAAAGGGCAAGTCAAGATAGAAGTACTGTGAGGCTTTAAGCTCTGGCTGAAGAAGCAAATCACATAAAAGGAAGGCAAGGCAAGGATGCTATGAGCATCCAAGTAGGTGCAAGGTGAGTGAGCACTAAGAGAGTGAGTGAGCAGCCTTGAGATGAACCCTATTTGAACCCATTAGCTGAGTACCTATCCCTCACCCCAAAGTGCCCTTGCAGCAACATTACAATGGCAGGCATCAGGGATGTACCAAAGTGGGGGGTCAGTTAGCTCAGTTGGCTGGATGGCTAGCTTGTGATGCACAGTGACATTTGCAATGTGAGTTCAGGTTTTGCACCAACTGAGGTTACCATGAAGGACTCTCCTACTCAACCTCTCTTTTCATATGAGGCTTGGTGACCCTCAGATTAAGGACATAGAACATAGAACAATACAGCACAGAACAGGCCATTCGGCTCACGATGTTGTGCCGAACATTTGTCCTAGCTTAAGCACCCATCCATGTACCTATCCAATTGCCGCTTAAGGGTCACCAATGATTCTGACTCTACCACTCCTACAGGCAGCGCATTCCATGCCCCCACCACTCTCTGGGTAAAGAACCCACCCCTGACATCT